>NW_027270908.1:2785000-3117500 GCF_040938485.1 Diadema antillarum | reverse complement strand
AATTATTTTGTTTGTTTGTTTGTTTGTTAGTTTGTTTGTTGTTATTCATCCCCTATTTTCTATTCGCAAGGTGTCTAAATGTATTCTGGAGAAAATTACATAACTGTGAACATGAACATCAAAATCATTTGAATATGTCGTGAGCTTGAATGACCGTTGCGCACTATTTTCTTTCGTGAGCTCCCGGAATGTTCACAAATATGAATATGGATGTCAAACCTCGTTGCAAGTCCCAATACAACCCGTCCTGTACTAATTTGCGGGTCCTTATGGTCGATCAAATGCAAGTATGCATTGAAATCCTATGCCACACATTGTTGGGCTCAAGGAAGCAAAATTCCAACGCGCTTAGCCGGAACAAAATATGTGTTTTGTTTTTTTTTTTAATGGGTATTACTGTTCATTGTAATCATTTTGGAAGTGATCTGATTAAATATATGATTTTATATATACTCGAGTTGGAATAATTCCGTACGCTGTCGAATACTATGGGCAGCTGGCTAATAAAAAAAAAGAAAAAATCGATTCCTCTATAAATCACTCGTGTAGCCTGCAGTCATTCTAAATGGCTAAAGGAATACTCGCAGAAAGACACGATAAACCATAGCGTCCAAGGGTCAGTTAGCGGACACGGCAAAATTACGTCTTTCAGCACACCTCCATTAGGACGACGTGGTAATATCCGAATAATGATTAGGTGACAACAACATAGTTAACATAGTCAATCTGCCACACTCATTACCCACGGTCACGTGATTGAAGTTCATCATATTCCTTAGGCAGGTAGCATGTCATTCCACCCAAGGAGTTTCGTCGGATGTTTATCTTGATTTATCGTAATTTTTTTATTATTGCATTTGTTTTTGTTGTTGTTTCCCGTTCTCAGATGAACGATATAAAAGAACACGAATTAGCCAGTCACTATTCACAACAGTCATTTTTTTTTCTGTTAGGTTTAGATGCCAGTTCATACTTGTGAGGGGTTCCAAATATATCTGTGGGTTTTGTTGTTGTTGTTGTTGTTGTTTTTTCTTCAACACGTAGCTCTCTTCGAGATCGAAGAGAATTCTACACGAGCTGTTTGTGTCCGTAAGTGTGTGTTCATTGTCTGCAAATGGCGGGACATTATTTTGTTCCGACATCACGGACAATTACAGTGAAAGCTGTAACGCTACGCGCTGGCATTACTCCACATCTACCTAAGATTTCCTTTCGCACTATGGTGGCCTCAAATAAGATGTCGAGGAGAGTGAAAGAAATCTTATGTAGAATATATGAATGATTCTAGCACTACACATTTGGCAAGAGGCGTAAATCGTGTTATTGTTTGGTTTAGTGTGTATTCGACAGATGGGTCATATATACCTACCTAGCTGGCAATAACAGTATACTGGTGGTTGTATGGTCATTAAATTGAATTCAGCTGGTGAGGTAATGATATGGTAATGAGGTGTCGCTTCCCCCTCGCGTTGAAGATGGCATACATTAAGCTTTCTCCTCGTTTTTTTTTTTTTTTTTTACGTGTGTCCCACAAAAAAAAAGCAACCTGAAGGGAATATACCCACCCACCCCCCCCCCCCCCCCTCCACCCGATTGTTAAGAGCCCACTGCAGGTGCGGGTTTACTTCGAATGACTGGGATGATAAAGTGTATAGCGTTTTATGTACAACGACGTGGTGGAAAGGAGTCGTACATGAACCGCTCAGTAGGGGCCATCTTTGCTCTCATCATGATCGTCATCACTGTCAAATCTGACGGCGGGACTTTGGGGAGTGTCCTGTCCGAAAATGATCTGAATCTATGTAGCCTCAGCCCCCAAGGGGGATGGCTCAAAGTGTTTGCTAAGTGTGCGATGTATTACTCGTCAAATATCAGACGCACTTCAGTATGTAGCAGCTGCCAAACATATCAAGAACTCTTCTCTCGCCCTGGGGCAAGAAATATTTCTCGAGCCAAAACAGACAACCCAGAAGGATGGATGCAAACATACTATAAAGTGTTGTGAAGTTTTTAAAAGGGGTGGGGAGTCATTGGGGCTCTTCTCACAACTCAGCCAATTTGCCTCATGTTTTTGTCCCATCATCGTTTGTTATTTTTTATGAGTCTTTATGCGTTCCCTGCCTCCTCCCCCCCCCCCGAATTTTAGTTTGCTTTTTATTCTTGCGATTGTACTTCTTTGTCACAACTTCCTTAAAAAAATGGATTGATATAAAAGTATCTGACAAATATGTTGCTAAAGTAGTAAATATCGCTAATTATATATATATATATATATATATATATATATATATATGGGGGCTGTTCCATGTTTCATTCGATCCCTCATTTGAATTCTTTGTTTCTATATTGGGGGGTGGGAGAAGACGAAATACTTAGACGACTGAGTCTTTAGAGGTTCCTTGAATGCACAAAAATATTGATATTTGAGAGTCGTCTATGACTTCCGGTCTTGAATGATGTTTATAAATGTAGATATTGAATTCCATTCATTTATTCTTGATTTGTTTGTTTGTTTTTCTTTTTTTTCATGATTTCCAAGCAACGGACATACATACAAACGTCAAAATAATTTAGTTTACTTCATGTAACATAATATCCTACATTGACAAAATGTGCAATATTGCTTTAAAAGAAGATATTAGTATCTTGAGTAGATCCCTTGAGCAAATCAAATCGCGCTTTCTGCTACCATTGAGCTACAGTAGCTCTGTGCTGCTTCTACTTGCTATTTCTCTCTTCCTTTCCCCTTTTCTCCGCGTATCATCCCTCCCCCTTCCTCTCCCCTCCCAAACCCACCCCCTCCCCCCTCATCGAGAACGAGAGTATGTTCACTACCCCGTCGCAAGGAAAGGTTAATTAGTTTGGATCTTCCATCGCCAGTTCGTTAGGATGTTTATTCTTACCCATAATGCAGTGCGAGCAATTTGGCAGCGCGCCAAAATCCATGCTTGTCCTGATTATTCCCGCATGTTCCTTTTTTTTTTCTTCAGTACAAGTAATATATGAACCAAAAGCGATGTATGTCAGAGCAACAACATTAAACACAAATCTAGTCATTTTCCTAATTCAGTGCATTCCCAAGTAATCGCGATCACGGGAATGTCAGCATATCATTTAGAAAGGCGTCATAAAAATTGACACATAAAAACGCCTTCAGCGGTTGTGCTAATGCTTTTACTTCTGCCATTTAAAGAACATAAAAAACAAAAGCAAGCGAACAAAACAAAAAGCCCGGAGCAGAAGATCTGGCTTTCTTGAAGGTGCGTTTTTTGGAAAACCGTCAAAACCAAGAAATTGAACATGCTATTACGAATTCCAGACTTCGATTTTTTTTTCTTTCTCAGTTTTAGCGGATAACGTGATGTCATAGCAACATGACCAAGATAGCTATATCCGAAGTGCCCGGGAAAGCGATAATGTACGCTTGTGAAATTTTGGAAGTGAAGTTTTTTTTTTTGTTAAGCATTTGTCAAAATTCTCTTATTTATTAATATTTGAGGCTGGTATGTGTTTCATCTTGGTCAAAAACTGTTCTTTCTTTAGGGATAAAATGTAATACTATAGTTATGTTGCAAAATGATAAATGCATTCACGTGGGCCATTATACAATTTGTACTAGTACCTGGCCTTGGCATTAACAAACACGTTGTGTTGGTGTGCAGGTTGATGGTGAAAGAAATCGGTTAAAACAACAACAACAACGGCAGATATTTCTTCATCGCTTTTGTTTTGCTTTTGGGTTTTTTTTTCCGTTAAAGTTCAGAGGACAAAACTCTCGTTGCTTGTTGTGGAGCGCTAATGCGGAAATTGGCTTCGCACCTCACGTCTCCGAGCTATTCTCGTCATGGCGTCAAGTACTTTGTGTATTGCGACACTGTCGAAGTCGTATATCTCGACCTACGTTACTCAATCTACGATGCATACGTCTCTTAACCCGATGAGAGCGCGAAACTCTGGTAGCTAAGCGACGCTTCTTTCTTTCTCGTGCCGTCGGGTAGGTAATTCCAGTGCATGTCACATTATTTTTACAACTACCCCTCCCCTCTTTTAGCTTTCTCTCTCCCCCCCCCTTCATTTTGTCTCCTTCTCTCTCACTTCCTCTATCTCTCCAACACTCACCCTGAGAAATGATGTTCGGAGATTCACCCTGAGGGCAATGCTGACATTTTAAACACAAGACGTATTTTGCCCTTGCGTGAACGCTGCTCAGGTTAGTAACGTTTACCTTGTTGTTAGGGGAATAAGCGCCAACGTTACTTGGGCGATGTCAGCTGCTAATTGGGTTTAACCCTATTGATTCTGCGTAATTGCACCTTGGGCCCTTTTCGCCCCTTCGCGTTGTATCGAGCTTTCTCACTCGCTACGAAACGCGGGACCGTTCCTAATATATACTTGTGCGATCCTCAAGACCAGGATGATTCCAAAATGTTGCGCTAAATTTGGTTTGCGGCATCGATAAGATTTTGGCGTGTGCGCATGACAGGATGGCTGACGTATGTCAGTCTTTCCAGGGCGCGCGAACATTTAATCCAATCAGCGCGAAGACTGGCAAAGACCGGGGCAAGGGTTTTAAATAGTCACGGTTTGATTCGATTTGTCGTAAGGGAATATACATTAATGTACGCACACACACTCGCATACACACACTCTCACGCTCACACACATACACACGCACACATAAAGTATTGTGTGTATGTGTGTATGTGTGTATGTGTGTGTGTGTGTGTGTGTGTGTGTGTGTGTGATTGCGTGAGAGGATCGATTTCATCGAGCCTTTTGTTTTTATTGAGATTTTTGTAGCACATGGTACACTTTCTATTACAATGAACAAATCATACGGATGTTACTTAAATTGAAATTGTTAAATCAGAAAATTTGCCTCATGATATGTCATCAAAATTATGGACACTATATACACAAGGATGCAATATATCGTGATGTCACCACCCATTCCCTTCATTCGTATCAAACATTTTCATAACGAATTGCGATCAAGCTCCATTTCAAAGTTGAAGTTCCGTTTCAAATGTTCTATATGAATGTGAATCGAGAATGCCTCAAAAGTGCGAAAACCTCCTCCGCCTCTTTTCGAAGATCAGTCATTTTAAGAAAGACCGATTGGGGGGGGGGGGGGGGGCTTGTATATTTCTGCCCACTTTTCCCAGATCAAAATTTGACAGCGAGACGCGCAGTGGAATTTTTGTTCTTGCATTTCATGCGTCGGCTCGTTTGTTTATATCCGAGTCATTTGAAGCAATAAACACAAGGGAATTCCTGAGATTCACCAGATTGAAATATGATAACTCCGCCCTTCCTTTGCGCCCAAATAAAACGAAAGGAACCAATCTCGATCATAACACGCCATTGGGCTTGTGTGCTTGGTGACCAGAACCTATGCCATTATCAGCCACGTTGATGCAACAGCACGACATATTTTCACGTACTAAAACTAGACAGAAAGACAGTTATTATGGATGTTCCTCGACTCAGCCGTGGCGGTTAAAGCAACCAACTTCTTCCTCTTTCGCAGTTTAATCATCACAGGTGGTAACTCGTTAGCCAAATGAGAAAATTTCAGTGTTTAAATCATTGCCAAATCACGTAATGTTCTCAGACGTCATCAATATGTGTTTCTCGTGATTCCAACAATATTGAAGCTGGTCACGCACGCTGACAAAGAATACTGAAATCAAATAGAAAAGATTACAAGAAACACAAAACGCATCTCATGCTTAAGTTCATGAACTAGTTTTCGTATTTTAGATGAAACAATGAATTAAAACGGCTTGAGTGACATCTAAAGTATATTCGTAAGAGTTCGTTTCTACTGTTGTCCGTTTTATACTGTCGGAAGTATTTGTGTTTATTTCGTGTTTGTCTTTGTCTTTTGCAGCACTTCAGACCAAGGCCGTAGTGTTGATGTTTTTTGTTTGTTTGTTTGTTGATTTCATTCTTCTCTGTATGACAAAGAAATCTAAATTTTTCCCCCAAAGAAATTGTTCCATATCCCTGTAGGCCTGGTAGCGGATCTCGCTGCGGTTGGAACATGATCACCCGTTGGTCTGTTTCTTAGGGCATTGCCGCCTGGATTATAGCATATCTTACCGTCAAAATACACTTTCTCAGTTGCTTGCAGCAGTCCTTGCGTTGCATCCGGCTGGGTTAGGTTTGCTTTTGGTTTTTTTTTTCTTTGTTTTTTCACCCCATCGTGCGCTTACTGGAGTTTTCGCTGAACAGATCACGGGCTAAGCAATTTGTTCGATGATTCGACGATTATACGACTAGACCTATGCCTTCTACAGCTTTTGGTCAGAAGACATTTCTTCTTCTTTTTTTTTTCACTTTTAGTTTAAGTAAATTTCTCCGCCAGTTGGGTTGACATAAAGTTGGGTTTTTTTAAAGATATTAAACACAAGCTATTAAAAGCATATTGCAGTGGCATCATTAAGTTAAATCCGGGCTAAATCTGAACCAAGAGCTATTGATTTTACCAGTGATGTTCTACATTTTAGCTTAACTATGCAAGATACTTCACGGGTTGAGCACTATACCAATTGGAATGGAAACGTGTGCAGTGAGCTTGGTCGCCCAATTTGATTATCAGCGGATATATGTCACATGTTTCGTCATACTTCAGAATGTACTGAATGAGAATCTTTTTCGATTTCATTAACATTTTCTACATCCATATTTTCCCGTTGACACAAAATTAGCTCGCTCAATCATGCCTCACGTAAATTACTATGCAGACCACTGTAATTTAGGAGAAATTGAACATGCCATGGTCTAATCGTGTATTTGTCATGGAGATGGAACTTGGTGAAGCAGCTGTGCAATGACACATTATAGGAATGGAAAGGAGAGATGAGGTCGCGAAAGTTTAATTTTCGTCTTATAAGGACAAGTTCACCTTCATATAGACATGTGTATTGAGTGAATGCAGCAATATTAGAACACATCAGTGAAAGTTAAAGAAAGTCGGACAATATCCGTTTAAAAGTCATAAATGTTAAAAGGATATGAATAGTCACTGCTGGATGAGTAGACTACTAGAGTTTGTGATGTCACATGAGTACAAAGATATAGAGAAAAGAAAGGAAGAATACAAAAAAAAATGAACATATTTTCACTTTTCTCGCATAATAAAAGAACACTTGACTTGCGTCTTTCCGAAGGCAGGGGAATAATAGCATTACATTTACCACGCGTTAGTGACAAATCGAGGAAATGTGCACTTCCCCCCCCCCCCCCAAAAAAAAAAAAAGTTTGTGAAATTCTCTTTATATTTTCCTTATATCTTTCTACGCATGGGACATCATACTTTATAGTAGTCTTCTCATACAGCAGTGACTGTGCAGATCTTTTAAGAAAAATCACAACTTTTGAACAGATTGTCTGATTGTCCCCAAACTCTCACAGATGTGTTCTACTAGTATTGCTGCATTCACTCAATCCACATGTATATGAAAGTGGATTTGTCCTTTAAATATACCCACTCGACCAACCATTCAAGTCATGGTCGTTTTGTGTTTCGTTACCAGCAATTAGGAACTTGGTAGCCTCGTATTATGACGTCAGTGTGCAAACTCGGATATTAATTATTCCCGGGTTGACAAGGAAGAGGATCGGAGCGACAATCCACTTACATGACAGAATTGGAGAGAGTTGTTGTTTTTTTTTTCCACCAACTTATTAGTGCATGGATCGCGCAGCCACTGGCGGGGATTCCGCGCACGTCTGGGCTGGGGTCTGCTCGTGCTAATATGTCCAGTGTGAAAACTAACCAAGGTGGTGGCAAAATGCACACATCCCCGCACCCCTGCCTACATACGAAATGGGCTTAGGAAGCACGTATGTGGAGAGGAGTGAAAGAAAAAAAAAGAGGAAATAGGACCGTGAAACATTTTAATTCAAAGGGATCAATAGGATGGAAGGGAGATATCCAAAGAGAGCAGTTTGCAAAAAGACACAAAAAGCAACGACAACAATACTGCTAAGCCTTAATTTGGTGAATGTTATTGGTTGAGAGACATTTCATATTTTGATTGAGGCGCAATTGTTTGGATAACAAAATCAAGGTCGTTTTGCCGAGTCGCATCGAATCCACGCAGTGGTCAAATGAATTATCAATTTGGCCTTATTGCCATGCCTAGTGGAAAGAAACATGTATATAACAATACGAACAGATGAAATCTTTCACAGGTAGGGCCTACTCATTCATCCGTAAAAGAGATGCTATCTTTATGATATATGATATGTAATATTAAGTTTGATATATAATATATAATGATATATAGATTGTAATAGATAATGTACAATGTATAAAGTATGATATGTCATGCGTATTATGCATAGCTCGACACTAAAATTTTTCTGTGGTGGCCCTTTAAAATGTCGATACCTGTAATATATAGTATATCATACTTACTATATAATGTATAATATGTAGTATATAATAGAATATGTAATATATAATATATGACATAATGCATAATATATAATATATAATATAAATGCCGTGCATTTAGGGACGAAGACGGGCGGTACAAATGAGTGTAGGTACAGCTGAAGCTCATTTTATGATGGTGGTGTTAAAATGTGACCATCCTTTTTTAGATCACATCCAACAAACACATGTATGTATATTCGTTAGAATTTGCAACAAGGTCTCAGCGTTGACAATTAATTGAAGCTGCTTAGGTCGAGAGATGAGAAGTAGAGACCCTGGGCTGAAGCAACACAGATCTTTCTTTTTTTAACCTCCTTTTCTCTCCTTATTGAATACTGGTCAATGAATAGACTTGCAAGATTTGGGAAAAATTATCACTTGTTTAACATTCATGTTGCGTACTTGGATTAACCGTTTAAGCTTACTTTTTGATATTCGTGATAGATTTTGTAACTGGAACCGCCTCCATGGTTTGACAAAGACATGTGTTTAGAGGTTGGTTGTCTGTTCATCCGCCCTTTTCAGATCTCGTCAGTTTCAGGAATTATTCTGTAATCAATTCAATTATTCTTATTCTTATTCTTATTCTTCTCCTTCATGTTATTATTATCATTATTATTCAATTCAATAATTATGCATGTCACACGCGTTCAGAAGTTCTGACAAGACTTTGGGATGTGTTGTGTATAATCATGCCGTCCCTCTAGTACAGTGAGACGCAAAACGCTATATCCCTGCAGAGAAGACGACCTGGAGTCCATTTCGTGAAATCCTATGAGAGACTTTCCGCTCATAGGGCACACTTATGAGAGACGTCATGAAATAGATTTGAAAGTCTCTGATTATGATGAGCCACTTTGGCCATTCTGAGATTTATGCAAAGACTTTTTATGTGCTGACATCATAAAACAGACCCCTGTGTGAATGGAGGGAATCACGACTCATGCACCAAAAAAAAAAAAAAAAAGAAGAACCCACTTCACTTAGTTGCAAGGAGCAGACTGCAAACCCGATGAAGGGGTCCGCCCTATATTTATACCCACACCAGAAAAGGGTTAAATGAACATACAGACCCCTCGCGGTTCGGCTCTAGGTGACCAACAATAGTCAGCACACGGTATCTACTCAGCACCCTTTGTGCCGTTTACGAGAACATTCAGACAGAATCACTATAACAATTATCATTGGTCAGAAGGCACTGACCTAAATAAAAAGAGGTCATTTCCACCGGAAACATAAGTTACAAAATGAATGTCCATCTGTGACACAGTTTCGTTGGAAGAAATATGAAGAGAAAACAGAACTGATGAAATAAGTATAGACATTTTACTGAATTCTGATTTTAATATCAGTAGTCCGTTGGGAATGTGATGCGGTAGGAAGGATAGAATTAGATGGCATCTTTTTTCCCTTGCTCAAAGTTGGTCAAGACCGATCCCCATCGTCGGGGGTCACGATCAACGGGCTCGTGTAGGCCTACACTTAAAAGGGGTCATGCTTTTTGGGGTATAAAGTGCTCACAGGGACGCGGAAGTAGAGTTCTTCTCGCGCTGCTTGGATAACTGTAGTTACCCCTCCTGTTGTTTTTAATGAGGTAGGCGATTTGATAAATAAAAATACATAGATCCCTCTCCCTCACCCACTCACGCTCTCTATTTACCTATCTACCTCCTTTCTAATATTATCTAAACTTTCCTTCTCTGTTTGTCTGTCTGTTTGTCTCTGTGTATCTGTCTATTTATTTATTTATCTATCTATCTATATATCTATCTGTCTATATGTTATCTTTCCATCCATGTGTCTACTCATATATACCTATATTCATATCTATTTCTATGTATCTATCCATCTATCTATATATCTTTATCGAATATCTTTCTATTTATTCATTTATTTATCTATCTATCTATCTATCTATATATTTATTTATCTATCTATCTATATATCTATCTATCTATATGTTATCTTTCCATCCATGTGTCTATTCATATATACCTATATATTCATATATATTTCTATCTATCTATCCATCTATCTATATATCTTTATCTATCTTTCTATTTATTCGTTTATTTATCTGTGTATCTTTCTATCTATATCTATTTCTCTCTTTGTTCTCTTTTTTTCTTCTTCTCAGTACTTTTCCTTTTCCTTGTGTACAATGACTGGTAGAGAGACAATCCCGGGGACTCTTCAATCTGTGTGTCCCACGTTTTAGAGTATACTAATACGAGAGGCAGAAGGAAGTTTATCCGCTATCCATGTAAATCCCCGCTGACATTTCAGTAATCGTGCATAATGATGATATGTATTCTACTGTTCATGAACGCTGGAATAACTGTGTGAAAATTCATATTTTTGTTGCTGTCTTAAGTATACAGAAGTGTCCTATTGTATAAAGTTAAAACACACACATACAGACACAGGAACACATGCACACACGCACGCACGCAGAAGAAAGTACTTCATTAAAAATCGTGACTTTTTTGCCTTGACGAGTGCCCATTTCCCGGTAGGGCATAACAGACACTTACAAGATATCTCGGAGAATATAGAGCACGCTTGCTTCAGGGAATGTTGTGGAAATAACAACTGAAGACAAGAACTGAATTAAGCAGTGCAAGAAAAAGACGTACCTGGTATCAAAGTCGAGTTCATGAAATGAACTCCTTCACGAAAAAAAAAAGTATTCAGGTATTATTCTTTCGTAAAAGAAAAATGCCATAAAACTGACCTTGCAAACTGTCTGTGTATATATTACGCCGTATAGACAATGTTTCCGATGTCATTGTCAAAATGTGCGTGCATGTTGAGTTCATGTGTATATATTTGTGTGGTGCGTGGTGTGGTGTGGGTGTGTGTGTGTGTGTGTGTGTGTGTGTGTGTGTGTGTGTATGTGTGTGTGTGTATGTGTATGTGTGTGTGTTGGAGTGCATGTGACCTATCCCAATAACTGCTGTGCAGATTGATAGATTAGAAAAGCGATAAACAGCAAGAATAAATGTGTCACGAACGTAAACAGGTTTCACTGTAAACTGAGATAAAGAAACAGGTATTGCAATACAAGATAAGGACCATTATCTCCACAATTTGCAGCAATATCCGCGAAGAAGAGTCGCAGTGTGCACTGCATACACTGCACAGGCCGCAGAAACTAGATAAACAATATTCCGATAGCGTGAGACACGACTCCCCGGAGCCGTAGGCGCAATGCTAGACGAATTATGCGGTTATGGCATCGGGCTTTATTACACCATATATATGTACGTGCTGTGGTGCAAAATAAAAGGGGCCAAAGGCATCGAGGAAAAGCAACGTGCGGGACTAAGCGTGATGGATGGATCCTCTGAGAGACCCGAACGTGCAATCACCCACAAAACCATGTTTTATTAATCGCCAATGGAATGTTCCCCACAAGAAATCGCGTGATAAAAACAGAGCATGTATTAGTGACGTTGATAATGCACGACAGTTTTGTCGAGGATTTGTTCTGCGCCTCTCGGCGAGATCTTCACTCAAGTGGTACAGGCGCTCGCGAGCTTATTATTAGAACTTAACTATACCCATACCTTAAAGAGAACTCATAAACGAGTCTCATCAACATAAATCCCAGGAAATATTCTTTAACTGTTTAAAAGTCTAGTATCTTTAAAAGTAAAATATCAGTGTTCAATAGTGCCATTGAAGAAAGTACCATACATTTACAATACAATTATCATCAGCTTAATAACATTTAGAATACTACTGTAACTGCATATTCTATTTCCGAGATTTAGAAAATAACGAAATTATTGTCCTTTTGTGCATGACAAGTACTTTGTGTTACTACAATGTATTATTTATTTTTGAGAAGTATGAAAATAAACGAAACTGAATCTGAAACATAAACACACACACCGTTACACGCATGAACACACATACACACACCCACACTCACACACAAACATACTCACGCATACACGCGCACACATTGTGAATGATATGGGCGGTAACCAATGCGAATGCAATATTCAAGGCGAGGTCTCCGCGGAGTTACTAAATACAGCTTCTATGGGGAAAAACGTATTTAAAAAAAAATGCCTCACGAGTCCCGAGAAAATCGCGCCAAGAATATTCATCGTTCTTTCATCAGTTGTTCGCGCAAAAGTGAGAGGAATGGGGCAAATTGATTATGCTGGAATTTTGAGGAGACGCCTAGGTTAGAAGGTAGCATGTGTTCCATTCACAAACGTCCTGAAAGCAACGCTAGGTATTTGATCAGGTGTGTTCGGAGTATTCGTCCACTTTGAATGTCATGCCATCTCCAACATTACAAAAACGTGTCGAATTATCATGTTCTCTTTGTTCTGCGAATCAATTGCTGATAACAGTTTCCGGAGTAGTTAAAAACTGACCTAGGCAATGACAGTAGCCTCGTCATAGAAGGAACGTATAGACCTTTTCAGGATTTATTTAAGGTTTAATTCTAGACTTTAGTTCTTTTCGGTAACGGCGCATCTATCCCTTATTTTTTCCCCTTACAAAGCTTTACATAGATACTTTCCGCATGGATCTTGAATGCCACGATTGTATTAATAACTGAAACAACCACGCACTCCACGTGCCCGTTGAATGCCACGAGTGTATTTATGACTGTAACAACCCCGCATTCCACGTGCCCGTTGAATGCCAAGATTGCTTGCCAAGATTGCATGCCAAGATTGCATTCCAAGATTGCATTCACGATTGCGTTCGAAATTGCACTCAAGATTGCATTCAAGATTGTCACCGCTTCGGGATTTGTTTTTGTTTTTGTTTTTGTTTTGTTTTGTTTTGGTGTTTTTTTTTTTACCGGAGTGGTAGTCCATTTATTTTTTTTTCCTGTAAAATGAGAGAACGCTCTGAAACTGATAACGTTGTGTAGGACAAAGATGTGATTAAAGGGTTGGGTTTTGAGTGTTGTACGTATTTTAAATAATACATAATATTATGATCATGGTGGTTTCCTGAAGTTGAACACAAGATGCCTATGTTGAACACGTATGATATTTTAACGTTGTCCTCTGTTTCATAGTCGCGTGCCGTCAAACACAGAAACATAGATCCAATGACATTGATTTTAGGTCATGTCGTACCTGTCAGTTGTTTTAAGCAAGGCTTTGGCTGTCTCGACGCCCCGCACACCTATATACATGTATGAAAAATTCAATCGCAAAAACCGATATATCAAATCATCTAGGTATATTTGAGATTGCAGCTGCTGAAACAGAAAGAAAATAATCAAAACAAATGTGATGATCTTAATGATGTCTTCAATAATAGTTCTTGTTATGTAACGAGTATCATTGAATTTCTCCTTTTTTCTGCCTCTCTTTGATGATGACCTTACTGACACACACACACACACACACACACACACACACACACACACACACACACACACACACACAAATGGTGTCTTATCTGTTTTTGCGTTCAATTCTTCGTATAACTTTTTTTTCCCCGATGTCAGACCCCTGGTTTTCGTGACAAGTTCCCCTATCGAAAATTCAAGCTTCGTCTACCTTGATACCTTAATGACTCTGAACAATAGCTTCCTATACTTACCAATGTATTTCGTTTTTTTTTTCTTCAAGTAATTCGAGTATTCTTAAAGCTTTGCTAAGATCGACATCGTAGAAGATCACAGTATAGAGATAAGATATGGCAGTCAGATTCTTGGTTTTCGCGACAAATTTTAATATCGAAAATTCAGGCTTCGTCTATACCTTGATACCTTGATGACTCTGAACAATTGCTCCCTATAGTTATGAATGCTTTTCGCATTTTTTTTCTCGATTAATTCGAATATTCTTAAAAGCTTTTCTAAGATCGACATGGAAGCATATAACAGTATTGAGATACAATAATGCAGATCTGGGTTAATAAATTCAGTACCTAAATGATAAGGGTTGTTGATTGAATATTTTGCCTACAGTTCTTTTAGGACCGACCGAATGGAGATGGTATATAGATGGTTTTTCAAGATACATTTTTAATTGTTTCGATGATCGTCCGGAAATGTGGTGGGATGGCACGCCGTGGGAAATGGGATTGAGCGATTTTAGATGCGTCGGTTGCCATGGTGATTTTATGAGCTGGTGAAAATGGACATCGCAGACGAACCCTTCGCTCTATTAACCTCACTTCCCGCTCATCTTCCAATCATGGTAATTGGTCGTACGACATCCAGCATAAAGTTTGAATGTCATATCGCAGGGGATATAATAGCAGCTGATAGGTCGCGGTCAGGATGCCGCCTTCGGTCGCACAGCATTAATTCACCTCTGAAACATTACAGGGAAAAAGAATACACGCGTGATATGTCAACGCAAAAGAAACAGAAAGAAACGTGTTAAAATAAGCAAAGATAAGTTGAGAGGTGGACATAGAGTTATTTTTTCTATTAAGTCATATATATCATAACAAATACAGTACACTCCTGAAAGAATAAAGTGTTTATACATACAGCGAGACACACATCCATTACAGGCCGCTGCCGCACACATCAGTTGGGCTGTCTTTTATCATGCAAAGTAGTACTTACGTGTGTGACGTCAGCTTGAAATGTATTCGGTCAACTCAATAACGGACCTATTGCCGGGGACCGCAAATTGGTCCAAATTTGATTATGTTTTGGCGGGAATGAGCGGGGAGCGGATCCCGGAACGGCCCACTAATAACGATCCTGTGGCAGTGTTTTGCATACAAATCGGTCGGTTCTTCCGCAAGGGCAGAGCGGCGTGTGGAATAGTACAGAGAGTTGGATACGTTAATGCTGGGGAAGGACGGGGTGTAGGAGGGGGCGGTTGGGGAGGGCGTATGGTAGTATCCACCCCTGCGGTTTGCTGTACATCTTTTATCTATCACCTGCTAATAATTGCAACAGAAAGATGTGATACAGATGGACGAGACATCTATTCTGTATAACCAGGCGATGTATTGTGTACCAAATAACACTATAATCTGCGCTGATATGCACCCGCGTAGATTACAGTTAGAGATGTGCAGCTAACTGACATCGGCGAAATCAGGATCCCGTAAAATAGTTAGCTATAGTGGGAATGTTGGATATGTGTGCTTGTAATATATGATGCTTTTTTTTCCCAGTTACGCTTCCATTTTTGAACTTTGGTAACTGAAATTTATACACAAAAAATGAACTAAAACGAAAAACACATTCAGGTTTAATACATAACTCGGCTTCTATGTTCCTTGACACCGTTCAGGTTGATTTTCGAAAAACTAGTTTATAACCAGTTTTCCTTTTGTGAACACACAATTAGGTATCAGCACATGAGACGAGTGCTTGCTTTGTCAAGTTGTTTTTTTTTTCCATCATTTCTTTCGTCAACATCTTGCCTTTGTTGACTTCGTGCTCAGGAAATGTGTGTATAAAGTATAAATTTTCATTATTGCTGTTAGGTAAGTATAAAGATTACCGTGTAGCGTTCCATGCTTTAAAAAAAAAAATAAGAGCATTAGTGTAAGTTGCTTCCCTGCAGGTATTAAGGCATGAGATAAATCTGCACATGTCAAGTTGTGAAACATCCGCATGCGATGACCTGGTACTTGCGCGTTCTACGTGGTCCAAAAATAACCAACGATCCGATATTATTCGTTACTAGCTGCTAATTAAAGGTAACGAGATCGGACAACGTCGAGCGCAGAGATTTTGCTGTGGCGGGCACTCCACTCGAAAATAAAGATGAGGGGAAATCCGTGCCGTGCGATATTTAAACCGGCGCCACGCCAATTCGGAGCGCCATTTAGCGGATTTACAACTTTTCTAAGCGTCCCCTACAACATGATTCGCCTGCAGGTGCTACTGGAGAAATGACGGTCACTCTGTACAGACAACTTTTGACACTTTTCTTGTAAGGGATAATCTGCCTTATATCTTTTGATAAAGTGTGAAGGCTTTGGGGGAGTCTTGGTTCCTTGTTCCGTGCACATGTATTTCATTTTTTTTTTAAGTTTTCCTTGTTTCCTCAGACATTCCAGATTAGTAAGGTATTATCTTAAACGACGCCTCAGTGGGCCTATGAATTGTTGTTTGACATTATTTGGTCAGGTTTCATTTTTCACGCTCATTTTGTTGTCGTTGTTGTTGTTGTTGTTGTTGTTGTTGGTTTCTGTAGTTTTTCTTTTATTTGGAGATCGCCTATAGGTGTCTTCTCTACACTTCGTCATAGCCCATGTGGGGGGATCTCAGTATTCCTAGAGAAACAGTCGGTTTATAAGAAGTTATAATTACTCCTTGGCAATATCATGATTGGTTCCCCCTCCCACCCATCCCCCTCCATCTCTCTTTCTCTTTCTCTCTCTCTCTCTCTCTCTCTCTCTCCCTCTCTCTCTTGTGACTTGATCGTTGCCGTTTCAAGGATCAGCACCCCAAACTTGGACCTGACCCAAACACAACACCATTCTTATCGGAGCTCGGCTGAAGTTCAGACTCCATGATTAAGCGCACTCTAACTTGTTCACGGTATTCAGGCTGGGTGTGACGACGTTGTGTTCATGGCAATGGCAATGGCATATCTGTGAACTCATTCAAAAAATATTTGACTGTTACGTTTTTGAAAGATGCATCTCAATTAATGCTTAAAACGCAGAGCAGTAGATGTATAAGTAGTGTATTTGTTTGGACTGTGGAATGAGGATCTGCCATTCATATAACTAATGAAGAATTTTATCCTGCGTTCATTAGTATCATTTCAATTAAACTAATCAACGTGAAGATTGAGATAAAATGTTGAATTTCATAAATCAATAATAACGTTTTACCAAGAGTAGGGATCATCGTGTTGAAGAGCAGAAACTTCCACGATGATGAACTTTACATTAATACATATATATATATATATATATGAAGACTTTGTTTGCAAAAACCGATAAGTCCATATTTGCCCAATGGAGATATTTGCGATTAAAGGTCAAGAAAAATAAAGAGAATAATAAGAAAAATTTTGCTTCTTTTGACAATAACTTCAAAAATATACCTTTATATGTAGTGACCAATATATCATTTAAAAGGTATTATTTTGTACTTTATGACAAAGAACATAACTCAAAATCATTGAAAATGGACTTATCGGTTTTTGCAAACAAACTCTTCATATATATATGATGTATCCGTGACACACTTCTACCTCAGTCAATAAACAAAATGTTGACCGCAAGTTTCTTTGAAAACAATTCATGAATAGTTTGTGTCTGCCTTTCTATTTTTCTCTCAATGTTTTGGCTCGTTTCGTTTTCCGACCGACGAGTTTCATTTGCTCTTTCTGTGCGGCTCTATCCCTCTCCAACATCCAAAGCCAACAGCGCTCTACCCTTTCTTGGCTCCCACATATCCGCATTTATCTATGTCGTCAAAATGTCATTATGTAGCAAAAAAAAATAAGGTTAAAATTACCCATGGTTTGTTATGATTGGATTTGCCTACGACAAGGTGTAGATGGACACTATCGAAAAAAGTTTTCTTTATCTGGTTGCCCAACGACCCCGACTTGGTGGGGTAGCTTGTAACAGCCTCTTAATTACGACTCCAATAATTCCGCCATCGGATTGTGGAGGTGAGTGTGGAGCTACTACCAACGTATACGCTCGTACTCGGCTTGAGAGGTTCGTGTTTTCAAATTGTGATTAATTTCCTGCGCGAGTCCCGACCGGTCGATACTCGATACGCACCCGCGAACGGTAGAGCACAATTGAAAGAAAACTTGGGGGGTGCTGAATACCCCCGTGCTTTCTGGATTAAAAGCGGTGCGGTGAGACACGTTGTGTCAATACGGCCGGTGAAATTAATCCCCTGACTTCCAAGTACAAGAATACAGAAGAAGGATAAGACAAGAGAAGAAAACTCAAGTTGGGAAGCCAGCAGGCAGCCGTAATTCTCGAATGAGAGCTCGCAAACATTTCCCCGAGGAATAGTAATGAGGTTGAAAAGTGATAGAATTGGTACTTGATGGGGGTTCCCAACACCCTCTGAGCGTTTGAGATCCGCAACAAAACAAGTTGTTTTTTTTTCCGCAAGAAAATAAGTCGTGTCTCTTTTTCTCTCTCTCTCTCTCTAGTTCTTCTCGTTGGTAAATGCTCAAAGAAGACGTGTGTCAACCTCCGTTTTGAACATTGTACATGCAGATTCTCTTATTCCAACAACATTTAGCACCTCTTTCATGAGATAGAAAGTCGAATGGCATCAGCAACAGCGAAGCATCCGGTGTGCACTCAGTCACTTGCACTCCAAAGACTCTCATTTACTTGTTCACAAAGCTTTACTAGGTTTTCTTTTTCATTTTACAAGGTAATATTGGTGAGAATACGTTGCATCTTTGTATTAGATAATGATGATGATAATGATAATAATAATGATAATAGTAATAATAATGATAATGATAATAATAATAATAATAATAATAATGATAATAATAATAATAATGATAATGATAATAATAATAATGATAATAATAATGATAATAATAATAATAATAATAATAATGATAATAATAATAATAATAATAATAATAATGATAACAATAATGATGACAATAATAATAATAATGATCATAAAGATTATTATTGTTATGATGATGATAATAATAATAATGATAATAATAAAAATATTAACAATAAGAAGAAGAAAAAGAAGGAAAAGAAGAAGAAGAAGATCTGCTTTATCCAGGGTAGCTTCTTCAGTGTTGCCACTGCTCTACTAGAGGGCCCTGCCATTATCATTACTCTAGCATTGCCAGGTACCCATTTATACACCTGGGTCGAGGGAGACGTGATGGGTAAAATCATCTTGCCAAAGGACGTAAGCTCTGGGCGGAATCGAATTCGGGTCCTCCGATTTGGGAGTCGGAAGTCTAATCCACTGTGCCGCAGCGTCCCCGCACTGTTGTCTTATACTAGAATAACACAGCAAGGATACCTATCGGTTCAAAGGGGGTATAGATTGCTTGACTATCCACCCAAAACCTTTTTTTTTGGGGGGTGTATTTTATCATATTTTTGTCTAAACCAATTTGAAAGAATTATGGCATCATCTTTCCCTCCAGTTGGCGTATGTGATTGCTCCTCGTACACCGTCATATTACTTTTCCGTGAAAACATGTGAAAGTTGAAGATTCTCCAGCTTTTATTTTATTTTTTTTTTCATTTCAGGTCCGATTTATGTGAAACCACCGTTCGCCTACATTTACTCTATTTACGGCACTATTTACCATTTGTATATGAAACAAAAACTCAGCTCTTAGCGCTTCAAAATACTTCTAAGATGTGAGTTAGCGAAAGAAACAACCCATTTAAAAAAATTTTAATCAGTAAACTCAATGTTAAGTATTGTTAAATATACAAAATGTGAACAATAATTCTAATAAAATTGTTTCTAGAATAAACCGTCTACAGTTATGGTTTATTGAGAAAAATAGTGATATCTCTTTATATCTTAGGCTTTATCGCAAAAAGAAAAAAATATGGTGGGATGTTTTGTAATACAACTGACCTACACATACGCATCAAATGTGATTACTTGATTTTTTTTTTTAAAAAATCACTGCTCCTATTGTAAACAGTACCTTTAAAGACAAGGTGAATAGCATGTGGAATTACCCTTCAATTCTTGTCAACCCAAAACTGATATGGTCCTCCTAGGGTCCTCCTAGCCCTCCCTAAAGTAATGGTACGTCTAATGAAAACACCTGCTCTTCCGTCGCGTTCTCAAGTAGACCGATATCCGCTTTTATGTAGAGTGCAACAATTGCTAGATTCCTGAACCATGCTGATACAAACTCTAAACTGTAAATATGAGAGGTTGAAAGACCATGCCAAAAAGATGACAAATTGTTCGTCGCGGGAAGGGTAAAAATCTCGAAATTGATGACTGATTCCGGAAGAAATTCATCTTCTCAGTTCCGCTGAGACCACCTTAACTCGCCGACCTACATACCTGTAAAAGCTTTCACGCACAATCGTCGAAACCTACCTATCCAAGTTACGTATTGCACATGCGCGGATAGACGTTAGCTTTCACGAATGCGCGTCGCCGATAAAAACTCCGCCATATTCATCCGACGGATGAGCCGTGTCACGGTATGATGGTAGGATTTACCCAATCACCTTACATCTTTGTCAGTGTAGTCGAGTCGAAGTGTAATATACCAAATAATTGAAGACCTGAATATAAGAAGGACCCAAGTCCAAGTTTTGGCCAAATTCAGTTTGACATGGGAAATTGTAGCTTTTGATATGCATGGACTCATCTTGTGTATAAATGATAAATCCTAATTACCCCCGGAAGTGCCTGAAATGAATGAGTTAAATCTTATATGAATGTAAGAATGAAGGACTTGGGTCATTTTTACATTCATATTACAGCGCCCTCTCTCATCCTTCTCTCATCTCCATAGCAGATGATTCAAAGAACGACCCAAGTCCATCACACAAAATGGCCTCTCCACAATTAATGTAAATGTTAATTGTCATTGTAATATATGTTCTACTTTGTAAATACAATGTTGCCTTCCCATCACAGTTAAATAGAATATTATTGGACAAATAAAAAAGATATGAAGTTTTTTAAAGTTTACTCGAAATGGTCTTCCATGGACTTGGGTCGTTCTTATATTCAGATACTCAATTCCAGCCAAACAAGAATCTCGCCCCTCTTTTTCCACAGTGTTTTTTTTTAAATCTTTCTCGATGTTGCAATTACAATGACCACAACATGAAGGTTTCACCTTGGTTAAGACAAGCGCCTATCATGCTTCCATCTTACTGTTCGAAGAGATACCCCTTAACTGCTTTACAAACACGTGCGGGCAAATCATTTAACTCAGTGCGTTTATTTTCGTCGATCTTTCAATTCAGTTTAATTCCGTTCGAATCAATTCGATTCAATTGTGCTTTATTCTCCATGCAAGAAAAGGTAATGCAAAAGCAAAATATACATTTGATAAATATCATAATATTATTGTAAACAATTTGTAGGAAATACAAATCACACTTTAGACGCTTCATGCGCGTCGAGTAACATTCTACAAAGCAAATACTTTATTACCTACATCGCAGGACACTATGGTATGTTACCTCCCAAATCGTTTACGATAGCTAGTTTGAAACAAGGAATAAAATGCTTCACTAGGAAGCAGAGCCAGGCACCATTACAGGACAGCTCTCAATAATTCACGCTTGGCCCTTCGGTCACCTGTTACCTCTTCAGTTACGTGCACTCTATCCGCTCCTTGGGACCATTCCCCGTCGCAACTTTTTATTGTGAGCACAGTCCTTAATGACTCTCACACCCTGGCGAGAACTCCATTTTGTCCACACCTGGAAGGATGAAGCAAGTAGCCTCGATCAACATCTCACCTCATGGCCACACTCGGTCGTGACCAGTGCTTAAAGTCAAGTGCAGTTCATTAGGAGCCTTGCGCAGAATCCTTAATATGCACCTTGTCCTATATAGGACGCCGAGAGCCAATTAGGGGTCTTCGGCGGCAAGTGTCTCGATGAACTTTTTCCGGAGTTCACAGTCTTCCCAACAACGCAAGTAGGACTGGACGCTAGTTTACGCAGCTCCCCCATCCCCATCCCCTTCTCTCCCTCTCTCTCTCTCTCTCTATCTGTCTATCTATCTATCTATCTATCTATCTATCTATCTATCTATCTATCTATCTCTCACCTCCTCTACTCCGTATGAAACCTGATACGTAATAAGTGTGGGGCGACAGTTTTCAAGAACAACATATAGAAATACACAATTTTACCAATATCAACATGATAAAGTTGATTGCAAATGATTGTAGTGTAAAGCAAGATCTTTCGATGTCAACCCGTTGTATTGTGTATTATGTAACCAACCTGTTTTAAATCTTAGTCTCACAGGTCGCCATGAGTTAGGCGTAATTACCTTAACGAAGGTAAACTAGTGAGATGCCACTCGCAGTAGGCGCCTTTTGGAGTGAAAGTATGAGAATTTGCTGCCCCCTCCTTTCAGGTTAAAATACAGATGTAAAGAGGAAGACTTGAGAGGACCATCCTATAACGGGGGGCGGGGGTGCAGTGTAGATGAGCTGTGCCGCGGTTTGTTTTCCATTGATGAGCGGGAAGAAATGTCACCATAACCCCATAGATGGCATATTCGAGGCTTTTCGAGGTAATGCATCACGACATGTCACGTTGGTATAGCCCTGCGATCCTACATGGGAATGTCACGCGAGAAAAACTCCCGTGAGCCATGGATGGCTGTAACACCTGCTAATCACTGACGACTACTGGGTGGAGATGGGAATAGATAGGACAGGTGTACCGCCTGAAAGGAGTGAACTGAAGGAATACGGAGGCGAGGGATGGATACTCCATGAAGAGGGATCGGGAGGGGGTAAGGGAAAGAAAGGGTATAGGAAGGGAAGGGAAGGGGAAGGGGTAATGGGTTGAAAGAGACTACATTGTAATACGTTCCTTCGACTTCTTATCAAAGTCCCATCGCTTGGGTTAGAAGCTTGTGTTCAGATATTGAATCCATTTTTCCACTATTAAATCCATTTGTCATAGTTGTAAACTATACGACGGGGGTATGTTACTTTGGAGATTGGAAGACTGACGAAGATTTCGTGTGTTTCGTCACAAGTGCGGGTTCTGCAGATTCAATACCACCTTGTATTCACAACAAAACAAAGCCTTAACGAGAAGGAGCCGTATAGGATGAATGACATTATGCTACGTGAAAGACAAAGTGTCAGTTATTAAGCTACATTGTTTGCTGAATGACAGTGCCAAATTACTTTGAATGCAACAATGCTCTTTGGAAGTTTGTACACAATATCAGGAGATTAAAACAAAAACAAATTCCACAAATCAATCACTTCATTCCACATATAGATTAGTTATAAAAATCCCCGTGATGTGGTTTTCATTGGCTCTGGACTTCTGTTTTCACGAGAAATATACAATTCAGCTTCTGAAGCATGTGGACGAGTGGGCGTACTCTTCGTTATAGTTTCAGGATCCTCTGTTCATGTAATTCATTTCTGCTTTGTTTTATTGATAAACTGGGGGCACAGGATATTTTCAGGTGCTATAAGACAAAGGGCGACATTTTGATAGGCACCCTTGAAATATTATTAGTCATTCAATGTTTGCAGACGTCTACCATTTCACGTGTTTGAGTCAGTTAAAGCGCTAACCGCAATGAACAGATCATAGTTTTATTAATAGGCGAAATTCCGACACGATGTTCGGCACACGAAGACGTTATGAATTCAGACGTACCGAAAGAATAAGAGGAATCAACGGGACTATTTCTGTGTCTCCGTATTAAACTGGGCGTGAATCTGATATCATTAATATTATGCTAATGCTATTTCTCTCAGAGCGTCTTTTGGTATCAATGGGAATAGCTTCCGAATGTGGGATTTCCCCCAAACAAGTGTACAGACTGACGGCATAGTGACAAGAGGAGCTTTATGGCTTAGTGCCACAGTCGACTTCTTGTGCGTACTTCTTTGAGTGAATACCTTTTTTTTTTTTTTGCTGTTGTTTAGTTTCCCTGACAACTGCACTCAGTAAAACTGCATTTGACATTTCGGAGAAAAAGAAGAAGAAAAAAAGGCAATTAATTCACGCCTACTCCCGACAAAGGTATAGCTAAACAGTGCAGCTATAGGGCTATCATCGTAAGCAGCTATGCAGGAGCTCACGCTTCTGTCGCGTTGTCATTGCACTCCGCTGAGGTTAATCAATTTTAGTTATTATTATTCCCGCACCGTAATTCTGTGCCACGAACTGTATAGAGGCCCCGTACTTGAACGCCTTTTCAAATCACACCAATTGTACAAATACGTCTGTTTAGCTGGAACAAATTAATTACTGATCAGCTCAAAATGCCAGTGTCCCGGGGAAACTGACGAAGGGAAAAAGGAGAGACGGATAGAGAGAGCTTGGGAGAAGTCGTTGTTACAACAAAGGAACAAAACTTTCTATGATGTTTGTTGTGATCAAAAAGTGCAGCTGACTTATCACATTAGCTGCTATGTACCAGCCCAATTGACACAGGCAGAGGCCCATGGAATATGTACGACCATCAAAGTTTCTCCCATAAGTCCTTGCGCACTCCTGAACAAATACAAGAGCGTAGTTGCGGCGAGCGCCCTCAAGGCACTGCTACATCGTCGAGATCGTAGAGGCTTCCTACTTGTCGTGTGCTTGACAGATTCCGTGAATGTGAGCTTGTGTAGAAGCTCAGCATATGACAACACTGCTGATTACCCCGGCGATGTTAAGCTCCCTCCTTTTCTCTCAACTTGGCGCAACATGGGAATGTTGCTCCCTCTCGCTGACATAACATGTCTTTCCCGTTCACTTAATTCAGATGCAGCTAACTGGCTTCAGTCTTCGAAGAAGCAAAGCCTAAAAATAAAAACTCAAAACAGAAATGCATTGCCTAATTCCAATCCATCCTGCACTATGTTTACGTCTCAAGTAACGTCATTTAAATCCGACATGCGGGAAGAGTTCATTTCTTTGCTTCAGACCATTGAAATACAAACTGATACAAACTTTTTTTTCCAGTTTTGATCAAGCTCGTTTTTACTCAAGGAAAAAAACCAGAAAGATTCTTGTTCATCGTCTTGATGTATAGCTGTGAGGTGTAACTTATCTCCAACAGAACCCGATTTGAAGCAAATAAAAAGTACAAGATATCCGGAAGGTAGATCAACAAATTCTGGGTTATGTTACAACAAACAAACTTCCTCAATTCTGAATTTTCGAAATAACACTGTACTTACGAAAAAAAAAGGATAATATGCCATTATCTGTGTTTTCCATACAAGTAAGGTTGGATTCTTTTCATATTAATTGGGACATTGCACTCGAACGGCAGATGAGATTAGAAGATGCTAAATGTAGCTTAAATTCTGCGTTTCGAATATACCTCGACAAGTTGATTCTGGTTTTTCTGGTTTTATGCAAAGTACATTTTAAAGTAAGCTCGCAACAAAAAATCATGAAATATGATCCACAAAGTACTCTATAATGTGAGTAAATTATATCAAGTGAAAATGTATCATCAGCGTGTACTGCCCGACAGCTCTCCGTACGTAGTGGATCAACTGCACAGGGGGAGTCTCCAGCGAATTCGACTGCACATGATGATAATAATAAAATGTCGTATTTCCCGTCCGTGATAGTTCGTGAAAAGTGTTAGGAACGACCATAATATTATTCTTATCCATCAGATTTGCCGGGAGTAAAATAACAAACAAAAAATCTAGCCCGCTCGATAAGTATTCTCCTGCATCTTTGAGAAATCCTTTGCAACTACAAAGGTTCTAAATTAGTTTAATATCTCTCCTAAGCTTGTAGCATTCTGGTGACGTAATCCAACGTAAAGTTTAGATTGACGTAATCATCAGCCAATTTTTCGGAGACAAAACTTGATAGAACCGGACTTTGCACGTCTGGCATATTCAATTTTCTTTTGATCTTCACACATCAGAAGTGTCTGCTTCTATATTTTGTCTACAATGAACTGGTATGTTCTCCATTATACACGCATAGTACAAGTACCTTGGATCTGTTTTAAAAGACTTAGAACAGGCGTTCTCACTCTTTGATTCTAAAAGAAACAATTTTCTGCTGTGAACTTTTCCAGTACAGTTCGACGTCGATTATCCGGCCATGTCGGGACCGGCGCTCATCCGGATAAGCGAATTGGCCGGATATGGGAGACACAATGTTAATGTATATAGCTGCCGTCCAAGCGGCCGTCCCAGTGCACTGGCAGCTAGGCAGGTAGCGTACCCCGCGATGGTGGTGTAGTCGATGCTAGCCTGCGCAAAATTGTAGTCCCGATAGATCATGACTGCTTACTTTTACGATGATAATGTGGTGTGAATTTATGATAGTTCTGTCGGAAATATTGCAGGTAAATCGTGTGAGATTTGTAGAAATTTTGATTGAGTTTAGAGTCACTGTTTTTTTTTTCTCAATTTTTGGATGAAAAAAAAAAGTCCTTCACTGCGTGAACGCGTGCGGATAATAGAGATTTCCGGATAAAAGGAGGCCGGATAATCGAGGTCGAACTGTACCTCATAATAACAGCTGTTGATGATGTTATACTTGTTGTTTAAATACGTTTCACGTACAAACGATCATTTGATTCAATTCAGTATCCTCTACCTTTCACTTCTTCATATGTTTTGAGTAAAATGAATATGTTTTGAATGAAAAATACCATGTCATGGAGCTCACCTCACTGGCAGGCACACGTGGACACCAAGACAGGGTGAACGAACTTACATCGGTAAGCTCCCTGCTGGTATTTGGGAGTTTCGTTGCGAGTAATCATGCGGGGATTTGAACCTCCAACCTACTAGGTTCCGAAGTCATTGATCTTATGTTAGACCACGGCAATTCAAAACGGCTCATCTCAAATGCAGTCTTAGCATATGAGTGTTCTCAACGTTTCTCCACACTGACCTTTCTTTCGTATTGCAACGTCTACTTACATTTCACGATTTACTATTTGCGTACGTGGTTGGAGGCCACATAGAGTAGTGTTCACACCCCAACCTTTGAGAATTTCTCAGTTTTCCCGCTTGTCGCGACAAAAAGGTATAGCCATGTATGGACATGTCCCATTATGACAATTCGTGACGGTCCATCTTCTTTGGCTGTTCTTGAAAGGTGGGGACACATTCTAGAACATTTCAAGGAGAAAGGGAAGGCGTGTTACTCGGGCAATGACGACATGAGGAAGAAGGTGATTGATAAGAGGCACATTAGATGCGTCACCATGGTAACCCCCAAAACCTGTAATAGATCATGAATGGTCCGTCGTGTCTTCCCGGGCATTTTTGGTCGCCTCTTTGATGTACACGATACCTCGTGGAAATGCCACCTTTTGGTGAATTAGTTGGCCCAGTTTCGCTTCCGACTACGTGTCGCTACGATATCGTCAAGCGATTGGCGAGCAATCGTTCAGATGCTAAGGTGAGTTCCTTCAGAACTTGCCCGCCCATCGAAGAAGAAGAAACCCGAGTTGATACGCACTTGAGGTTTTCTGTTTGTTGTCAAACGGAGTTGTCCACTGCTCTCGGAGGCAACGGTACAATGTATACTCACTAGAATAAAAATGATAGAGAAGAATTGTCTTTGAACAGCAATTGCTCTTCACAGTGAGGTAAGTCCCTTTTCTCTAACATTTCCTTTCATATACAGTATATACAGACATGTGTGTGTGTATGTGTGCATGTGTGTGTAATGAAGAGTTTGAAAGCAAGAACAGATAAACCCCATTTTTAAAGTTTTTTAAGTGACGTCATCATCAAATAGAGAAAATCTTATCTTTTCAATGATACTGCACTCGTTACATATCAAGATATACATCTTTAAAGATTATCGAATTTATCACATGTCTTCTGATCATTTTCTTTGTTTTTTCCGCACTTTCAATCTCAAATAATATGTCCAGTTGATAAAACTGGATATACCACTTTTTGCATTTTAACTTTTCCATTTATATACATATGTATGGTATGTCTGTCCCCAATGACTCACCTAGCGTACAGTATAGTATTTGTGTGTAGTCGTGGTAGTTTTCATTTCATGTGGCTGGAGCTTTAACGTTTCATCAGATCACTACTAGTATATTGTCTGTGTACTATGTATCTTTGTTGCCCGCAGACATCCACTCCTAGAAATACCTTGACTGTAATCAGTGATCATGCGGAGGAATAGTATGGGGAGGTTATCACTCGCAGAATGATATAATATATACATATATATACATATATATATATATATATATATATATATATATATATATATATAATATATATATATATATAATATATATATATATATATATATATATATATATATATATATATAAATATATATATATAATATATACATATGTATATATATATATATATATATATATATATATATATATATATGTATATATATATATATGTGTGTGTGTGTATATATATATATATATATATATATATATATATTCTGTATAGTAGTTGCATAGCTGCTGATACAATGACGAATATTGAAGGGATTATAAACCAGTTTTCACCTAACGCATCCAAACATGCATTCATTGTCATCGTATAATCCAGACGGTATATGGGGGCGTGGGAAAGGATTTTTGTGCTTCCATATCACGCACACGCTCCCCCATTACCCCTGTAGTGCTCTCTCCAACATACTGGCCATGAAGAAAGCTACAGGGGAGTCGTTCGTTCTCCGAAATAGATTCATAATGCGATATCATATCAGATACGTTCTCCCCTCAATCAATATCCACTACTTTTGTGCACCAGAACTCCTGACGTCTTTTTTATCTGCCATAAAGCAACGTCTCCGATCATTAACCGACTATGATATGGGCTTTTCTCCTCTGCTCTCGTATAAAAATGCACTCCGCACAAATTGACAACTCCACCCCTCCCCTCCCCCCCCCCTCTCTCTCTCTCTCTCTCTCTGTTCTACTCTCTCATCTCGCTACATATTTACATGACATGCTCGTAACGTCATTGGGGAATGAATGATGTGGTATTTCGTCGAGTTAAAGTTGAAAATGCCACCATCTGTTAGATACTGTCGCTATTTGCAGCTCTCTGCGGACATACGACAAATGTATAGCATATAATCATAGAGTCCAGCATCCATTGACAATAATGCTATTTAAGTTGGCATTTTTTTTTTCTCATAAAACAGGAAAACAACAACTTTACCACGCGGTATATTTTACGTTCCTTGAACTTCGTCACCGTAGTAAAACAAACATTCATTTTAGTGTTCATGATATATTCAAAGAATATGATAAGGTTTGACTAAGTATTGCACACTGTAAAAACATTGGTGTTAGATTTAACACCATGGGTGTTAAATTTAACACCGATCAAGTGTTAATAGAGGACCACACCCACAGGTGTAGAAAATGCACTGTGATGGTGTTGAAAAGTGTTCACCTGACACTTCGTGGTGTTAATTTGACACTGTACCTGGTGATATTTTGACACTGTGCTGGTGTTAATTCAAAAGTGACACCACATGGTGTTGATTTGATATTTGTTGGTGTTAATATAAATGGTTTAACACCCGTCCAGCTTCAATAAGAGACCACACCAGCTGGTGTTACTATGGTGTAAATTTATTTTCACATTTTTTCAAAAATCTAGTGTTTTAATGTAAAATTCTTGATTGTCTTGTTTAAATCAAAAATCAACAAGAAGTGCAGTTACTAAGAAACTCTTCAAAAAAAAAGTTTTATATTTGGAAATGACACCCGGAGGTGTTAATTTAACACCATAAATGAGCACCGAAAATTTAACACCAGCTCGGTGTTCACTATTTAACACCGGACTTTTTGCAGTGCAGGTGAATCACATGTTTCTAGACATCAATGAGCATTTGACAGGTTTGGTAGTAGTAGCGTTCATCACAAATTTGCTGGAGCTTGCATAAGTGCCTGTAAACTTTACACGGCATTTTCTTTCAAGCTAGTAGAAGGGATTTTTTTTTTCAAGCGACCTCAAAGTGTCTGCATGATGCCTTATTCAACCTTGCCCTGGCGTGCACTCCCAATAGCGATGCAACCGGTGCGCAGCAGTTAGCGCAGTAGTCGTCACTGGTAGAACTGAGCACAAAAAAAAAGAGAAAAGGAGGAAAAAACAAATAGAAATCATATTATTCAAATCAATAATCACTTTCGAGCTCTTCGTTGCCCGCTGCTGATGAACCTCTTCCGGGTTCTATCTCAAGGGTCATCAACATAATGATTACTTGCTGAACAACGAGGGTTTATGTTCTCGTACGAGACGATGTTGTTTGATCTCGGAGGAGCAGCATAACATGGCGATGACGAGTATTCGACTTGAGAGATCCTGAGGGGCTCATTTCTTCAGGGAATTTCCTAGCCTACCTGCTTTTAAGATTTGGATTGGTCACTCGAAGTAACCGCATGGGACTGCAAGTAATGCTGCAAAAAAAAAAAAATGACTTGACTAGACGATGTTACGGGAACTGTGTCTCTTTCTTGTTGACTTCAGTGACCGAGAACAGGCGTGTGCGTAGAAACGAAAATTAAGTCCACTTCTTCTATAAAGCAAAGCAGGCAATGCGTGGTACTCTGGAGAGCTAATAAACCTTATTTCTACACAAGCAGACGACTTGACACCTTCCGATATCAAGAGTTGCCGACTAGGTTTTATGGTTTTGTGTTATTTAGCTTTTTTTTGAAAAAAACAACAACAACAACGACAAGGAAATGTGTGTTTAGATGAAAAAGTGGTGTTTATTTATAAGAATTGTGCTTTTTTAATGAAGCGAGATATTATCTTTGGTTTCAAAATATGTTGTTGATTTTTTATTTTTACCCTAGGGCCTACATCCTGTTTGTTTTGTTGTTTTTTTCATCTGGATAATGTTGACAGCCCTTGGATATTCTTTGTTTGTTTGTGTTTGTGTGTGTGTTAAAGAGAGAGAGACCCCGTTTCCTCAACTTTGTCTCAATCTCTTTGTTTGACGTTAAAAATAAGTTTAGCAAGTCAATAACATAACAACACTTGATTTTGTTGATATGTAACCTATTGCTTACAGCATTAATAAAATATCTTCAAAATTACGACAAGAATAGCCAGCGGGTTCGTTTATCTCTTTAAAGGATGAACTGTATGTAAAGCAGAGCAAACTTCAAACAAGACCCCTATTCGTCAAAATGGCGGAAATATTTCATACTTTTATTTGTTTATTGTTTTAAGGAGCATATAAGAATATATATATATATATATATATATATATATATATATATATGTGTGTGTGTGTATGTGTGTGTGTGTGTGTGTGTGTGTGTAGAAGAAATCAATATCTAAATAAAGTTCAGATATGCATTTATAATGTAATGTTAATTCCACACCACAAATGTTGGACAAATCTTGTACACGAGTATGTTGCTTACCATTGCAATACCTTTTTCAGGAATATTGCAAAGACCCCAGAAATACAGGATTGATCCTATGAGATTTAAAAATAAAAAAGGTATCGTGAATATCACTATGAGATAAACAGAACGGTAGCGTCAAACCATATGATTCCTTCACAATAACATCATCGTCGCTGCCTAATATGGTGTTCTGGGAGCATTTCATGCCACGTTTTGTCAGACATATTTGTCAGACAAATTTGCTCTCAAACGATTAGACGTGAGGATTTCAGTAGCTTATAACAGTTCTTTGTCAGTAAAAAAAAAAATCTGCCAAAACGCTTCATGAAATGCCCCCGGACAGACTAATCCTGCTTTGAATGAGGATTCTGGATATAGATTGTCATATATCTATGCTACAGTGATCCCAAACATTGCCAGACAGGCGGCGATGGTGTGGGAAGAATCATCTGGATTGAGAAAATCCATAGTGGACAAGAGCTAGCCAGTCAAAATTAATATAAAAGATGGCTGCAGTTTAATTTTGTGGTGATATATCTTTCCCCAGCGATGAGAATTTTCTGTATCACCGTATAGTTTTATTTCCTTCTATGGTCCTTTCCCCAAACCTGACATTTGAACGCTTTTCGACATCCATTTATCACTTATCAAACTTAGAGGACATTTAGAGCCCAATATTGGGTGCCGTGTCAGGTAGAACAACATTCTCACGTTAACCACATCAAACAAGTCCGCGCAACAATTATTGTAGATGTCTTCTTCGAGCCAATTTCGCATATACCACTCGACTGAATTGTTGCATGTGGGAAGAAATCGCATTCTTCGTGGGAGCATCCCCCACTTGCTGACTTCACCTATTTGTTTATTCGATCACATCTCCCGAACCCGCCATCTTTTTTCTGTCGTCTGCGTAGTCATTTCCCGGGCTTTCGCGAGGATCGAATACCCATACGCGGTAATCCCACTTAATACACGGAAAATTGGATTTCAAAATTGAATACCGAGGCAATGTTTATATATCGGCGGATAACGCAGCGCAGCCAGGGTTATGCGCTGTGAATGCATGTGTGGCCAAAGATGCCACGTATACAGTGGAATCACACATTTTTATTCCGCAAGACATATATTTTTGGTGTCTGTATGTGTGTGTGTGTGTGTGTGTTAGACGAGTTGTTTTTGTTTGTGTTGTCATCATATGTTTCTACATCGCATATATCGGTGAGCAATGTTTAACCTCAGAATCGGTACAATTATTGAATTCTGAAGAGGAATCAACGTGAAGCTACTTCTGAGCACTGTACACGGAAAACTTGAGTGCAGATTTCCACTATGTATTGAGGAAACCACTTTTCTTTTTCTTTTTCTTTAAGGTGGAGGGGGGTTTCACCAAAAGAGACCATGACGAGAAATACGTTGCGTTCAAAAAAAAACCAAAATATCCAATTTCCATTCTAAAAAGTGTTCACCAAATTTGACTTGTCTTTAGGACTTGCTAATCGATTGACACAGATATCATATCTTGGCAAACGGGACGCGTGTTGATAGAATGATCTATATATTTGTGTTCATCCCATGGTGATTTTCCGATACATTGAAGAAAAGAAGAATTTGTTTGCAAAAACCGATAAGTCCATATTTGTCAAATGGAGATATTTGCGATTAAAGGTCAAGAAAAATAAAGAGAATAATAAGAAAATTTTTGCTTCTTTTTACCATTTATTTTAAAAATATACCTGTATATGTAGTGAACAATATATCATTTAAAAGGTATTATTTTGTTCTTTATGACAGAGATCGTACTTTAAAATCTTCAAAAATGGACTTATCGGTTTTTGCAAACAAACCCTTCTAAAGTTAAACATAGGCCCTACTTCGACAGGCTGTGAGATACAGGATGATTTTTCGCCTTCTTGGATTTGTTAGCACTTTTTTAAATGTAACATAAGTAGCCTTCCTTGTAAATACTCTTGCCATGCTAATATACCAGAATGTTCATAATAGTATCTGCCAGAAACTTTGTTGGCAACATCATCTCGGATATTCAAGGAGTGTATCGATTACTTAAATTACACACACACACACACACACACACACACACACACGCACACACACACACAAATTTCTTGGTGTTAGCAGACCTAAAATTATCTAGTTACACACAAAAATGGGGGAGATTACTGCGTCGACATTAATTTTGCACCTTGCTATTTTGTTTTAAAATCTCAGAACACACGGATGCACCTTGCACTTATACTTTTCATGCAAAATAATTACTCTTTTCTTTGCCAACATTTTCCATGTGCACGTATACATAACTGCATACCATATAGAAGGGATGCATAGAAAGAGCATCTACATGACACAAACATTACCATACACATACACAATAAATGTAAACACACGCGAACGCACAGAATACACACATTATTATACACTTACACTTTTCGTTACACTGACAGTTACACCAAAGGTATACATATATAATCTGAAGAACTCACAAGGTACACAAACAACAAATATAATCTGAAGAACTCACAAGGTACACAAACGCACACAAACATACACCGACTTTTACACACGCATTTTACGCACAGATGCAACGCACGCACACACACACACACCTACACATACAACAAAACGCATACTCTCACACGTTTGGATCTGCTAACAGAATGGCGCTTCCGAAACCGTTGATCGAAGCACGCCGCGCTGCTTTCGTGGATTACCCCCCAAGTACCAATGGCTGGTTAATAATCCCACACTCTTCGTGCCCGCGCATGTCTGATCGCACAAGAGGCCACATGGCAAAGTAAACACCGGAAGATTGGCGCGAAAAAAAAAAAAAAATATATATATATATATAGGAGCGAGAATTGGTAACTCTGACATCTGCAATACGCTAGAATCTCGACCAAGTGTTTTGTCATCAATTTTAGCTTGGCTTACGAACAGCAGAGTAAAAAAGAAGTACTTTGATAAATATGAGCTCACAAGCACTGTTTTCACTGTGATGAAGCAAAGACTTTAAGAGAAGAATACAAGTTCATGGCTACAGATAAATTAAAAGTAAAACAGATACCTCTCGTGCTGATATGAGTAAAAGTGGTACTAAAGAAATGATAAATCATGTCTGTAACAAAGATGGCAATGATAATGATGATAATGATAATGACGATTATAATGATCGCTGTGGCATAGTGGATAAGACTCCCGACTCCCAATCGGAGGACTCGAGGTCGATTGCCTCCCAGTGCTATTCTGAGAATATCGTGCTTTGTAGTAGGCCTAATTGGCCGATTAAGAAGTAATTAAAGGGCTTAAAGGTACTAGCCCACATTTGTAAACCTGCAGCAATTGGTCTCATAGTTAGCATGGAGTTTGGGTATGATTGCAGTAACACCTGTGCAAAATTTCGTTCCAATTAGTCCATTACTTTCATAAAAATAAATGAAAATGCACCGTATGCATGCGTATAACGCTCGCTAGCTCCCGTCCACATACGTACTACTTGCATGCGATACATGTGTAAGTTACATGTACGTAGCTAGCCCGCGCTCGTAATTCGATTTTGGGTCGGGTTGACCCGGTTTGAAAATTGATTTTAAAACGATGATTTTCTCTCTTTTATCGAATGGTATAGACAAATAGCAACAGGTGAGGTATGTTACTGTTATAACTTGTACTTGAAGTCATATTGGACCTGTTTTATGCAGTTTTGATTTTCGTGGGTTTGCAAATGTGGGCTAATACCTTTAAATATGAAGATATCAGCTTAGTAAAGATTTTGAAGGTGATTACACAATACTGTAACTTGATTCTTTCTTTAATAGAGAGCTAGTTTAATGTGGTAAGCAAAGAGCACTGGGGTGTATACCAATCAACATCCAAACACTAATCGCGCATATTCATTCTGCATCCTTTGCAGCTTTTGCACATTGTTTTTTTTTTTTAACGAATCGGAAAAACGGAAAGTCAGAAATGTATCCAGGGTTTTCGGTTAAAACGAAATGATAACGGATAAGTCGGACGGCTGATTTCCATTGTCGATGTAGCCTGCCGTAAAGGGCCTGCGTTAAAATCATATTAGGAGTGATTTGCACTGCGTGGCTTCAAGCGGGTGTATTAGAACACGCCATATTATGTGAGGAGAATCGTGTGGAGCCAACTTTTTTTTTCTCTCTCTCTCTCTCTCTCTCTCTTTTTTTTTTGGGGGGGGGGGGAGAGAGATGAGGTGATTTGGCAATTCTTCTGGGACCTACGGTTCAATACTGGCATATCTATTGCAGAGCTCATGACACCACGAGACTAATCTACCCCAGGCCTTTCTTCAGATTAACTTCGCCACTCACTCGTTTGATGCGCGGTATATCCTGACCATAAGACAGGGCTGGCGCCGTGAGGTTTGCTGCATACATGGCGGCGTTTGCGTGTATCACAGAGAGCACGCGTGTGTGTATAGTGAACTGTAGCACACTGTATGTCACTCAAGACGTGCGTATGCATAATTTCAGCGACGGATTACAGCTGGAAATGCATATATATATATATATATATATATATATATATATATATACATTATTTTTCACGATAAACATAATATGATGTATCTTTTCTTAAACATGATTAACACGATACCATTATGTCTTGCTGTTGTTTGCTCTTAAAAACGGAAACGCATACCATTATCAACTTATGTCCAAGTGCTGAAAATATTATGTTACATATTGTTTCTGATCACTGATGACTATTTGTTTCAAAAAGTATTTATAGCAAAAGATGACATAATCTTGAGTTTACAATATCGGGAGACAGTCTTTCATTTTCAGATGATAAGTTGCCCGCATTACCCGCATTTCCTTCTGCGTTGTGTGAGCATTGACACTCATTCACACGCAGTTCTCTGATATTTCAAGGCATATTTCATTTTTATGCATTAATTCCTTTGGAAAAGATGCACTAAAACATTAACGGTAATTCCATAGCTCTTCCATTAACCGCTGGGTAGTTATGCATCATGAAAACACAAAAACAAAAATAAAAAAGTGTTTATAGTTTCGCAAACTCCGCGATATGCATTTCCCGCCATTTCGAGCGAAGCGCGAACCACTCGTCAATTTGACCACTTGAACTCCCCTTCGTTTACGGTTGTCACCCCGACTCTTCAGCGTGGGCTAGCCTGATGATCACGGGAGCGTTCTGGCATTAAATCATCTCTCATTATCACATAATTGCCCTATCCACTTTATACCCTTGTTTCGGAAGCCATCTTAAAGGTGAAAAACCCTCTCTGTAGATATGTCAACCATCTTCGTGGATATGTCAAAAAAAAAATCAAACGCACATTGACTTTATTATGTGTGATGAAACTTGATTTCGTCTTTATTCAAAAACTGCTCCTTATCGTGGTAGCTAAAAGGTATAAACGTTTCATCTAATATTTATAGTACTTGCTTTCAGTGATCCGTTTTTTATTCAGGATAATGTGAGTATATTGTTTTTATTAAAAAAAAAATGTTGTCTATGTTCTTGAATACTAGCTTCTCCATTGGTAGGTTGTAGCCTTTGATACAGAATGATGATCATGATGATACTGAACCAATGTTGCCTTTCTCTTCATGGTGTATGATTCTTTCCAACATCCAAGGCTCTAACGTGTAATGTCCAGTATTTTGTTATGACTGGTATAATATAATTCATGTTAGCACTCTTTACCAAACAATCAAGCAACAATCATTCCAGATGTCTATTCGCTGTCTCCAGTATGTCACTCACCAAAGTAACTCATCTGAAGTAACAAAATGAGGAGAAAGTGTTCAGCTTTCTAATGGTAACTTAATGGTCTTTTCATATTTCAAGCTGACATTATACACGTCTCCTTTCTTTCTGAGGAATTTAGGGAAGAAATTAATAACGTTCTATCAGAAATTGTGTGATACTCTCACAATTTGCATACGCCACGTTAAAGGTGTTATAGGTCTGCTCTCTGTTTCTGGCTGCACTATTCACATTGAAAAAGATGTATGCTTGTGAGAGGGGTAGTATAGTTTGATTTTAATTTATTGGCGACATGGCTGCGGGGACGCATAATTGTCCAACAGAAGAGCGCAAATCATGCTATAATTATGCGTCGCTCACACACAGAAATCAATATCTCAGCTCCATTTTCCTTCCACTGCGGACTAATGAACAGATATCAAGAGAACTATCGCGGTTTGTCTGGTTTCATTTTTTTTCTATGATATCCCTACTTCTCGTAAATCAGATCTAGTAAGAAGAAGAATTCTGTCGTTTTTGGAGAAATCATTTTCTTATTGGAGGAAGAGGGGAAAAAGAAACAGAATTTGCAATGAGATTGCCTTCCCCATTAAGCTTTCGTAGGAGTGCGTGCAGACGATGTGTTTTACCCTCTTTCCCGCCTGATGTTGTGAGCGGAGGATGCTCCGCCATAGATAATCATAATACCTGCGCTGCGGAGATCATCTCGTCACGTGGTCTGCTGACGTCAGCGGAGCATACGCACAGGACCCCTGGGCTATTTTGCGAGGGGCACGCTGAGGCCGATGTTCGCACTGCGTATCTCCGAGATTAAAATAATGTATAGGTGCTGGAATTTATTTTTAGTTCGGGGTTTGTGAGGGGACTCGCCTCGAAATGTCCGAAATCATAAACTCTCACGTTTAAATTATTTTCATTCCATCTGAAGAGACAATTCTGTTGATGCATCAAGCTGAGAGGGTTTGGTTTTTTTAGTGTTTCTATAGAGACATTATCTTAATACCTTTTTATTTTTGATCCGTCAAAAGAATTACACAGTTATGGGAAATGACAAGATTTATACTATGGCTCCTTTAAACCGATCTACAAACTGTAAAGGAGAGTCACTTTGAAATATTAAACAATTGTGGCGTTTATTCGAAAACTGTGCAATGTACATGTTGCACTATACCTAGCTGCACAAACACGTTTTGAAAACAATCGTGAGTGTTTTTCTTTTTATTCTTAATTCAGTTTCTTCACATTACATGTGAAGAATGAAGCTGCAAGCCACAGCTAAAGCTTTGAGGTTCGAAGAATTCGAAACAATCGTATATACATTGTATATATTAATATCGTAAGTCTGAATTTATCCAATTCCAGTTCGTTACATGTGAGATGATTAGTTTCTGTTTATTGCTGCTGACGAGTGATATTTATTAACAGTAGTTATGAAACAAACATGGAATCGAAATGTGTTTTTGTGGGTATATATCTTTCAATATCAAGTTTGAGACTACATAATAATAATGACACATGCAGTGCCTTTTGTTGAACGGTAGACATTTTGATGAAATTAATTGGCTGTTCTAAAATCAGATATTGATTAATTCAATAAGTCTGTAATCCACTAATAGACTATTTGCTGCTTTTCTTGGGGACAAAAGTCCTATTTTTACACTCAAATAACGAACTCAGTCGATCTATATCTTTTCTCCTGTTTGTGTCGATTGCGCCTCCGATCATGCAGCGAGCATTCGATATTTCATGCGATCTCATTCTTGATGTGAGATATTAGAGAACAGGTGTTGTTCGCGTCTCGCCGAATCAGCGCTCGCCCGAAATCAATACCCCTGGTCGTTCAATGTTAGGAGAGCTTCGAAAATGGCTCGGGATGGGAGATGGCCGTTCTTCTCGCGTGTCGTAGCTGTGGAATAAAGCGGTGTCGTTCTTATTAGTTTACGCGTGCATCAGAAGTGGGCGCGCACAGGTCCATGCGTTCTGCGGCATGCGTTGTGTTTTATGAGGGAAATATTTAGCCTGTCATTGACAACTACCACCTGACTATAAGATAGAGTTCGTGTGATATCCCTTGTGATAATATTTTTTGTTTCACGTATAGCAGATATCAACTTTTTGAATAGGCACGCGTCGCAGTAAACTTTGAAAATACGACGTAAACTGATACTCATGACTTCCCTTCATGCAGTCCTGCAATCATCTGTACTCGCTTTTCTTTCTCAAAATCCTTGTTGCTTACATAAACTTTCAATCAAAATTAACGGTCGTCGATGCTTGCGATATCAAGACGAAATCTGCCTGAGATTTTAACTTGGGTCGAAAACACATGAATTATGAAATGTTTTACGTAACAGCTAAGGCAGAACTGAATACTACCTCGCTACCTACAGCGCTGAGTCTCCTCCGAAGGGCTATGATAGGCAATAAGGATAAGGTGCCATGACGGGGTCATCCCACGAGATCGACACCCACGAGTCACACTGCCCACGAGTTCGACATTGAAAAAAAAAAGGTCCATGAGTCATACAGCCCACGAGTTCGATATTACAACACGAGGATCAATGTATCGGTCTCGTGGGCCTTGTTTACTTTTTTAGTGTTGAACTCGTGGGCTGTATGACTCATGGGTTGTATAACTCGTGGGCTGTATGGCTCATGGGCTGTATGAATTCGTGGGTGTCGAACTCATGACGCGCACCCGTCTTGACTAAGGACGGGCGCAAGTGCCTGCTGCATAACCGCTGCTGCCAGGGATTCGAACCGTGGAATCTAGGATTGATAGCCTGTGGTCTTATCAACTGAGCCGCAGTGATTACTATTAAAGAGGGAACGCATTTTATGACTGCGAGACTAACACAATAAAAGATGCTGTGTCACTCGTATGGTGGAGATCTCGTGTGGTATGGAATACAAACTTAGACGGTGACAATGATATGAAGTTACAATAATAAGAAAAAGTAATAATCGACCTTTCATACATCAGTGAACTATTTTGTTCTGTCTTCTTTTATTTGTGTGTATTTCCAACTATGTTACAACTTTATAACAAGTTTGTCCTCTCATTACATTGGGTATTGACCTTGTTTTCCTTTTTCCTTTTATATTTGTATCTTTCAGTTGCCAATCCACCGAACAATGCAAACAGAGAAAGTCCTGGGAGTCCAAGAGGCAAGATGGATGGCAAAAGTAAGTCACGTGATTGAAGACGCCTTGCACAGCACACAGGATTTATTAAGTCACGTGATATGAAGGCGCCTTGCACAGCACACAGAATTTATTAAGTCACGTGATACGAAGAAGCTTTCCACAACACACAGATATTAAGTCACGTGATATGAAAAAGCCTTGCACAAAACACGAGCTTTATTAAGTCACGTGATGTATAGAAGCCTTGCACAACACACAAAATTTATTCTGCGAAATGACTCTGACTGTAAGCCAGAATGTCTTCCGTGCATGAATTGATTAATAATAATGATAAGATGTTTGGTTCCGTCGACATTATAAAAGTAATGTAAAAATATATAAAAGAATAAATCAACGACTTTTCTAAAATTGATACTGTGGTTCATAGGTATGTTTGTTTGTTTTTTCTAAGATTGTGACAGATTGATTATCTCAGATCAGTTATCCAGCAAGCAACTTCAACTGCAGTGAACAGCTCCGTTTTGTATATATAGCGTGATTCAATCCCGAGGAACTGGATAATCATTTGCTTTTTCATGCATCACTCAGCAGTCAGATGAAATGTTTTGTGTATTAACTCATGCAAAATTGTCTGAGTCGGAAAATCGGGATCTAAGTATAAATATTGTATGTGAATGCGTATATAGACGTAAATCTTGCAGACACACTTTGCAACTACTCAAGGAGAAAACAACATCGGTGCACGTAATAAATTCGTCACGATGTTATCTTTACTTCCAAATGTTTTAAGTCAATGTCTCAAGACCTTAAAATTGGTATGCTGTATTGGTGCAGCGCTCCCCACACTTTCTTACTGCCACTGCCACTCACGAGAATTTTGCTCGTTGTCTCTGTCTCCTTGCTCTTCTTCTCAGAAACAGAGTACAGAATAATCAAGAAAACAGATGCAAAGCGAAAGCTCAAGCGACAGGAATCCCAATCCCTCGACGAGGAGTCCCTAGCCAGCATCGATCTCGAAATGGGCGAATCCATGCCCTCGGCTACGTCACCAGAGGGCGCTGTTATCGCAGCCCTGCGCCTGCGCAGTCTGGTTCTCAGGCTAGAGAAGGATGACGTGTCCAAGAAATACCTGAAGGACAACCTCGAGTATGCGGCGTCAGTCCTGGACGCGCTACGACAAGATGAACTGAGGTAAGCACCGATGAGATTACGTAATCCATCTCTTCCGCCCCCCCCCCCCTCTCTCTCTCTGCCTCTTTATCTGTCTCTATGTCTGTCTGTTTATCTATCTGTCTCTCCCTCTCTATTATATGTGTGTGTGTCTGTGTGTTTGTGTTTTATCAATCGTAAAAAAGCGACAATAACATGAGAATTAGGAGGAAAACGCGACCTCTCCACAGCAAAATTGTCACCATTTTGTTTCACTGATTTCACCCCATCCACATAAACCAACTAGCACACAATGTGAAACTACATTCCGAGTCATATACTATAGTCGTGTCACATACTCTTTTATAATATTGATATGTTTTGTAGAAACGTCCCGTACTCAAGGTTGACGTTACAAGTCACATACCAAGTCCTCTATTAAAAGGTTTAAATTTATCATACGCTTTCGCGATAGAAGTGTATTCAATTCAATTCAATTCATTTATTTTCATTCTTCTCTTTTTTTTTCCAACAGAACACAACACAGAATAAATCAGGAATACACAGACGTATACATTCAACTTTGCAAAGGATATCGAATGATGCAAACAAAGCTATATATATGCATGATTACTTACAAAAAAAAATACAAGGTTATGTTTCAGTTGAGAAAAAAAAAAGAATTGAGAGGTCCACTAAAAAGCAAGCTTGTAGATTGTGCACCACTCAAAGGAAAATCTAATGAAATACTTATTTACATATACTTAGCACAAATATAATCTAAGACAAGACGGAACAAAACAGGAGACACACATCAATAACATGACACGACTTGACAGAATGGATGAAAAAATGGAAGGAAAGATGGAAAAAAAAGAGAATGCCTAAACGCTGATTAAGGAAACGGAAGAGGGAATTGAAGAGGTGCTTCAAACAGCTGGTGGCTGCACACAGCCGTGCAAAGATTATGATGGCTATTTCATTATAATGAATTCAGAGAGTAATGATTGATTGATGGTTGGATGATGAACCCTGTGGTTGATGGGACTTAGCTAATGAAAACGAAACATCAGAGTGGGTTTAACAGAAAGGATTTCAACTTCCGCTTAAAAGAATACAAAGATGGAGCATTTTTTATTTCACAGCTTAATGAATTCCAGAATCTAGGGCCTGTGTATACAAATGTATTCTGAGCCAATAAAGGTCTCATATGGGGTAAATGAAACTCATTAGATTGCCTGGTGGGATAATTATGAAAAAACTGGTTCCGTGTAAACATTGAATTGAATATACAGGGAAGTGCATTTGCGTTGAAATTGAACATAAACTGACCAAGCTGAAAAAAATACAAATCTTTAATTTTTTAAATCTTATACTTAGTGAATAATGGATCTGTATGGGAACGTGGCGGGACGCCACAAATAACACAAAGTGCCCCTTTTTTGTGATAACAGTAGTCTATCTGATAAAGTTTGATGGGCGCTACCCCATGCTAAAAGTCCGTAATTAAGATAAGGTAAAATTACAGAAAAATACAACGTCAACAAAGAAGACCATGGAATATGAAACTTGAGTCTATTAATGATGCCAATATTACGTGAAAGTATTGTACTAATGTTAATAATATGTGGCCTCCATGAAAGTTTATCGTCCACTGTAATTCAGAGGAATTTTATGTGAGGTACACGTTCTAATTAAGTGTCATCAAAAATAATACCTTTGCGTAAAGCTTCTATGGAGCTTCTGTATTCTGTTCTACTGTGGCAAAAGAAAGCAAGTAACATCCAAAATATGCTCAACTTTTTTTTTAAAGGAAAATGTATTCGTCAGTAATGATTCAGTTTTGGGAAATTACCATAAAAGATTTTTTCCGAAAGGTGTGATTTCTGCTAACTGCGGGGAAAGCACAACGAGTGTGATATTGGTAACAGTGCCAACATATTGAGTAACATGTTGAACTATTGAAATTTGACACTTGCATCATTTTGTCAAAGTAAACCAGTATAGAAGCATAGATAGTGCTTTCTTTTTCTTTTTCTTTTTTTTTCCTCGTCAAAACGTCACGTAGGTAGTCATGGAAACAAGACAATGAGAGGAGCCTAGAAAAAAAGTAAATAATGGAATCTGTGATTGGAAAAAAATATGAGAGAAAAACACTTTGAACTTAACTAGTATAGTAACCAAAGCGAAGTTTTTTTTTTCGTTTTTTTTGAACGTTGGGTAAGGGATAGAATAAGCCTTGAATTATTGTTATTAAACAGAAGTCATCACTTTGTGAGAGCAGCCACCACAAGTTTGCAACCTGTACTTAACTACCCCACCCCCCCCCCCACCCACCCAACCACCCAGCAAGCTGTAAACCCAGAACGTCGTGACAGCTCGAAGACGACTCTTAATCGAACAGCTCCCAGCATCGATAAAGAATTGTAATAACAGAAGCCGTGTCGGTGGGGACGATAACATATACAAATCATCAATCATCAGCCATGTAATCATACTGGAAAAAAAAATAGCAGACAAGATGCCCGGGCGAACAGATATATACATCTGTTCCGCGGTTGTTAGATATGACTACGGACCATTTGATCGCAATGATAAAGGTCTTTTTCATAAACACTGCGTAAATTCCTCGTCACAGTCTTGAGCAGCTTTCAGTGTTTACTCATTACCTTTACTTCTCGGAGGCAAATCCAAACAGAGCGGCGGACAAGCTATTGAATACATGAAACATAGGTGTATACACAAGCAACATGGAATGATGGTCGTTAACTCTGATCAAAACTGACAATCGGGCGATATGGCGTGTAGCGATTTCTTTTGATCATGCAGCGTGATTTATTTCTATGAGCGACCAATCAAATACTGGAATTGAAGTGCACTTGATGTGTGTGGAGTATGCGTCCCTTCGCTCTGATGCAACTGTCCAGTCTATGTCGACAAGCGTGTCGTCCAAAAAATGATTTCTATGCATTAAAAAAAAAGGAAAAATTCCAATGAATTCAAATCTTCTCAGATACTTTTGGTTAAATCCAAAGGAAATATAAACTCAAGGCAGTGATGATTTGAAAGGTGATAAGAACATGTTAGCTTTATTTGTATATTTAAAAAAAAAAGATGAACAGAGATTACAATTCAATTCAATTCAATTCAATTCAATTCATGTATTTTTCATTCTTCTTTTTTTCCAATAAAATGTAACACATTGTCAAAGCTTACGTGTTTTTTTTTTCCTTCCTCGACATAATTACCATCATGAAACTTTTCCTTACATCGTACATCTCTCAAATGTTCTTTCTGAAACTCTACTGTACTCTACTGTAACAAAGCTTCAATTTCACACTTTTGGAGCCCCTTCCTTTAGGTGTGTGTGTGGGGGGGGGGGGGGTGGAGGGGGATGGAGGGGGGGGGGGTGAGGTGGTTAGGGGTTGAGAACAACTCAGATCCGGAGTTACAGGCGTACACTGTAAAAAATTTGTTTAGTTTCTAAACACCTAACTAAACACTTTTCTGTGACAGTTTAAAAACACTGCGACGCGTTTATATATTAAACATGTTTAGGAACTAAACACATGCTGTGTTTATTTTCTGCACACCCTAGGTGTTTATCACACACACATGTTTATGTTTTAAACGGTTCTGATGTTTAAAAACTAAACACCTGCTCTGTTTATAGCCTAAACACCAAACGTTTACACCATAATCACTCACAGTGTTTAAATACTAAACACCGCACAGTCACATAATCACCCACAATGTTTAAGATCTAAACACTGAACCAAAAAATAAACATGACGCACTGTTTACGATGTAAACACTGCGACATGTTTATTCGCTGTGACAGATTAAAAACACTGCGACATGTTTATTTGCCATTTGAGTGTTTATTCTCAGAACACATGTCTGATTTTTAGATCGATCACAAAATTGCATACACTAAACATGTGACATGTTTACATATTAAACATCGCAATTTCTCAGTGTTTATATGAGACATGTTTACACCTTATACATGCTGAGTGTTTATATGAGACATGTTTACACATCATACATGGTAATTTCCACGTGTTTATATGAGACATGATTACACATCATACTTTCATACATGCTAATTTCTACGTGTTTAAATGAGACATTACTCATCATGCATGTTAATTCCCATGTAATTATTAATGTAAAGTGGATTGTTTCCACTTTTGCATGGAATGAGATAAACGCATAACATTATATAGAATTTACCCAGTGATGTACCAAATCATCAGCACACTTACAACGCATAATACCAGGGAAGACCTGGGTTAGCTTTCACAAACATTTTGGCTACAAGAGTCAAAGGCACTTCTCTGAATGTAAGTTATCAAAACATCAGTCAAAGCTTGGGCAATATCTGATGAATAATAAGTTAAAATCCTTTAAAGGGGAAATCCAGTCCAATAAATAAGATAGTCTGATAAAAAAGAGTAAAATCTATAAGTTTAACAGTAAAAATTTGAATGAAATCGGATGAAAAATAAGGAAGTTATACAATTTTGAAGTTTTGCTAATTTCTGCAAAGCAGTTAAAAGTGGATATGAATATGCAAATGAGTGAGTTGACCATGTCATAACCTCACAATTTTCCATTGATCGTGCACAAAAAAAATGATGAAATTCAATGTTTATGTTAATGAAATGTGAAAGATTATGGTATTGCTGGTTGAATAACTTCAGAAAGTGATCAGTTAGATATATCAGGACTTGAGCCTCGGGAATAATTGCGTTTGGATGAAAAACTTTAAATTAAGTAAGTGGGGAATGACATGCCCCCGTTGCCATTTGCATATTCATAATTAACCATTCAAGAACTGTTTCCTCAAAAATTAGCGAAACTTCAAAATGTCATAACTTCCTTATTTTACATCCGATTTCGATCAAAATTTTACCAATGAACTCTTAATATTTTACTCTTTCTTATCAGACTAACTTGTATTTTCACTGGATATCCCCTTTAGATATTGCCATGTTTTGCTATACGACACCATACTGAGTTCAATGCAAGATACCTGGGAGTCACTGGCCTGTACAGGAAGACGTAAATGAAATTCTCTCCTATACAGACAGTAAAGTTTGTATATGCAGGAAATGGCACACAACTCATTTTGGAGAAAAAACAATATTGCATTTAACAATTACTTTTCAGTTACATGTAATTCTTGGCCTACTTTCAAGAATTGCCGTCTTTCTACTGTATTCAGCACTAATTCTTAGTATTGTAAAACAAACTAATAAACTTGTTGATTGTGAATTGCAACTCAACGCTTCGGAAGCTTGACATATATGTAACACCTCTAGGAACATAACTGCAGTCTGTGAACAAATTCAAGATTGCATCAATTATTGGCAAAGTACTTTGGGTACCCGAACCAGATTAGGCTCACGGCAAATTATACCATGCACAACACTACGGTCGTATTGGTACTGATCAGGGAGTATAGATGATGCACTCCATCATAAAGAGACCCCCCCCCCCAAAAAAAAAAAAAAACAAAAAAAAAACAAAAAAAAAAAAACAACAACAACAACAAAAAAACAATGTTTTCACTGTATTTAGCCTGTGGTGAACATCTGCACTCCCTGATCAGTACCAATAATGGAACTTAAATACATACATGATATTGTTCTTTTCACTGCGACGATCACTGAAAGTACATGTAGGCTAACAGTACTGTATGGATTTTTCACTTTTGCTATTTTGAGAGAAATATTAGAATGTTTATAGTGGATTTCAAAGGGTGAGTGAGAAAAAAAATTCTACAACTGTACCTTGCTAGAACCTTGGAGAAAGAAGTCAAACTCAATGGGTATACATGAATAGTCTATTAGAGTCTAATCAGTCTCATCATACTCCACATAATCATGGTATGGAGGGCTACTTTCAATCTCGACACAGCAGAATTTTTGGTAAATACAGGAGGATATGAACAAAGAAAAAAATAATGCATTGCAACTGGAGGCGGGAGGGTATGCAAGGCTGTCATGAACACGCAATGTGATCAGCAAGACTCCTCCCTTGTCAATTTGTCAGTCAGTTGCAAGACTCCTCCCTATTCTCCATACATGTTGTACTACATTTCTAATACCTCTCTCCATGTGACCGATTTCAAGAATATCTTAGAAAGAAAATATTAACTACCGAATACTGCATTTCCTATCAGGTCTACAAGAAAATTGCAAAGAATTCCGAACAAATACAACTACTGGCCTCTTATTTGCGTCCAATATCTGCTGATTGTATTAGGAAGCACCTGAGGGGAAAAAAATGAAATGGCAGATATTTTGATTTGATTTGTTTTGATTTCTATATTCCTTTTTGCACAAGAATATAACAGAAAGCCAATCGAACAAAGTTCTTGAGTAATATCTTAACAGTGAATTACAAGGACATTGGTTGATGAATAAAATAAAGTGAATAAAACTGTTTTTCTTAATATAGTGCAAAACGATTTCGAGCAAGTGTCTTTACATATTAGATAAAATTACAATTTTACGTACCAGCTGTTAAAAAAAGACAATTACACATATCTATGAGCAATGAGAATGCAGGTGACCATTATCGTAAGCACAGAGGACAATAGAAATGCTTTGTTTTGGATATCCCTGCCATTTCAAAACCAATTTTCATCAAATAAGCATTGAATTCCTCTTCGAATTATATAGGCCCCCTACCTTCACATTTCTTTAGAGGTTCGTCATTATGTAATACACACACGCATACACACACACGGAGAACTGAAGCCCTATCGCATACAAAACCCTATCATCCCCCATATGATTTACTTTATGCTAGTATACAGGTTTACATGCACACTGTCAGTGAAGAAAAAAAAAACAATAGAAAGGTTGCTCTAACAGGTGGGATGCCTCCTGATAGGTCTGTAGTCCATCATGACGATGTGAGACATCACATGGCTAGCGGGAAAAAGATTATTAATATTCAAAATTGTTATCCATGGTTCATTTCCTTCATATGGCATGTAGGCCTATAGATATACTGTATACATGTATCAGTATATCTTGCGATGTCCTTGTAATCCTCAGATGTTTGCACTTTTAGACGGGGTGTATAGTAAAGCGCATTCATCTTTCATTCTAATCCAGACAGGTTTGGCGTGATACCTGATCAATTCTTCCATGACGTACTGGTGCTGGTAAAAAGAAATGATTACACAAGGAAAACAAATCAGTTGGCTTTGCAATACAATGGACTTAACTGCTCCCATAGATTCTGAAAATGAATGGGTAGCAAAGAAGTTGACTGAATCCATAAGCAAGTTCAAATTTAAAGGAATGACAGAATCCCTTCGTCACATTAGCACTTAGTGTCTTGCGTCAGTTTTTACTTACTTTGCTGAATTTTCTGGACATAGTTCAAGTCTTTTTTGTTGTTGTTGCTTCTTTCTTATTCATCATCATTATCAAGCAGAGTTACGACCATTACTGTATCCTTTGTCTCTTGGGTGAAGATTTTCACACCTGTAATTTACACTTTCAACAATATTTGCAATAAATCAATTTTCCATATTTATTTTAGGTAATGGAATGGATTCGGGAGTCGGGAGTAGGTCCCCCCCCCCCAAAAAAAAAACAAAAAAAAAAACAAAGCAAAACAAAACAAAACAAAACAAAACAAACAGACAAACAAACAGAAGAACTTAAAGCATCTAAAATCTGCATTTTATAGAAAATCATTCACATGCCCTTCAAGTACATAATATTCATTGATTTGGCTCTACAATTCTGAGTACTTACTTGATTTCCACTTTCCACATGGGTAGTATACAGTGATGTACTAGACCTCCCCAGTTGATTTACTCTGCTGACTGCAGCATGCCTCGTTCTCTGCCAGCAGAGGTAATGTCTTGCAGAATTTATACAGTCGTCAGGACATCATCGTCACCCACTTTGGTGTCATCGGCATCCCTTTCCAAGACATCCTATTCTTGCGGGCTTTACATTCAATTTTCACCACCTGTTGAGTTATGAAGAATTTACAGGGAATACAACTGAATTTCACTCATAATAATAATAGTCACTAAACCATCGTCATTCACATGATAGATACTTCATAACTTCGTAAAAGATACAGTGAGTTTACCCGCTAGGCCTAGTTTACCCATAACTACGGTACTGGTAATCTGTAGAGTGTAGGCCTATTGTAACGTTAACAACACTAACACGTTACAGTTAGAGCGTTCCCCGTTCTATAAACGTTAACCGTTAGATTTAGAAATAGAAAACTAAAACAAACGAGCAAAATCTTTAAGGGCGTAGCCTATTTCTACGCCTACTACAGTTTTACATTAAACGAGGGCAATTTTGCAATAAATCTTGTTATTCACCGACTTAGCAGACTTAGCAGACTTACCGCTTTCATGCAGGCCGGCCAGGCTAGAACTTTATTGCTTCGACGCCATCTTAGCTAGATCCGCTCCTTGGCCTTTAGCTTTATGCAGTAACAGTCAGTGCAGTCGATCGAGTCGTAAGTAAGTACAGTGTACAAGTGTAGTGTGCCAAGCAACGAATGCGCACGTACTGTAAGCCTACGTACATCACGCTGTGCTAGGGCAGCACCAGCCAGCCAATCAGACAGATCCATCCGTACAGGTACGTACGCGCACATCTTCTTTCCCGCCAATTGTGCATTGATTATGGTCATAATATGCATAGCACGAGTGTGTGCTAGAAGCGCACGCACAGAGCACCACTGCGTGCGTTGTGGCCGCGGCCGTCATGTCCCATGCGCTGCTGACTTGTAGAGTACGAGTATCACAGTGTTTATGTTAAACATGTGCGGTGTTTAGAACGTGTTTACGAGGCGTTCTAAATGTAAACGCGTCTGTTTACCCTGACAGTAGAAGTGTTTAGGCCTAACCAACAAACATTTGGGTAATGCCCTAAACCATGAACGAAATCAAAGGCAATTCCCTTTTTTTTTTTCTAGCAGTTAAAATATAGGACTGTACATGCGAAACCAAAATATAAATTTATTACAGTTGTGTTACATATTTTTAGGTTATCCTTTTTCCTTATTGATTAGGCATTTCCATGAAAGGCCTAAAACATGAATTATTTCATAGTGCATCTTGAAGTCGTAACAGTTTCCACTTTCTCGTGATAAAAGGAAACTAGAAATTGCAATTTACACACCATTTCCAACACTTTTACATATATATGGACATATTGAGATTAACATAGCGTGACCAGACTAAACACTCCAACTAAACACTCCAAGCTAAACACTTTAACTCTCAATACTTTAAACGTGCTATACACACCGGGTGTTTAGATGTTAAACAAAGTGTTTATATTTTTAATACTGTGTTTAGTTCATAAACATGTCGCATGTCGCATTTTTTACAGTGTACTTGTAGTGATGACGAGTGCTCAACACACGGGATCCGCTATTGATTATCGGACTAGCCTGATCAATATTCTCCGCCGGTTTCGTGTTGACAGAAAAAGGCCGCTCAATCTTCAGAATGTAGGTCGAACATGCGGGTACCTTAAGTTGGTTAGAGCTACACCCATTGTTTCATCAAATGAAAAAGCCATTGACCCCATTTTGTTTGTTTATTTGTTGCTTGCTTGCTTGCTTGCCTGTTGATATTTTATTTCTCCCTGTGGAAAGTCATCCTCAAAACCTTCTACCCCTTTTAGACTTCGTACGACTACTGTTCATCGATTAAATAACATCATGCACTTCATTCGTTCTCAGCGTTGTCTTTTTTTTTTATTCCCTATCTTCTCGCTGCTCTCTTTTTTATTTAAAGATACTCTTGGTAGAGTTCCTGGCTACAATGAAGGACTCGCCTACAGTGTTTCTAACTTCTTGAGATAAAACTTTACTTATGAAAAAAATTGAACACGGAATAAGAGGAAATAGATTTGCTTAGATACATGATAAAAAAACACGAAGTTTTACGTGACATTCAAAGTCATAATTCAAATCAAGCCACTATGACGTCCTACTTCCTTTTTTTTTTCTAAAATCGTGATAGGATAAATCGTCCGTGTGCAACGTTGAAATTAAAAGAAAACAATCAGTCTAATAACATGAAGATACAAAAAAAGACATGCGCTCTAATTTGTCTCTGGCTTCCAACCATTTCAGATTTAACTCGCGTTTAAACTCCTGTTTCAGGAAATTCCCTAAACGCGTAACAAAATATCTTGATGTTGGTCGAATTCTTCAAGAATAATATTGTATTGTCTGGACGTGGGCAAGTAAACGAAATAACAAGAATGAAATGAAATTAATCTCACAAATTGACATCATTATCCAACTAAACAAATTTGCTCGCAGCCATCATAAGTTCGAACCGGAGGGCGAAGCAATAAAACTGATTACTCTCTGATGAATTAACAACCTAGAAATAGGTTAATGTCTAACACCACCTTGCGGAACAAACTTACACAATTCACAGCTGCACCTGTACATCAGACTTGTTAGTATCTACAAATCTACAATTGAGAATCAGTGCCTTAAGCTCATCAAACTCGTAAACGTCGTTTTTGGTGCCTAGATGGATAGAAAACTAGGGTTTCAACTCCCAGAAGCATGTACATTTTTCACTGTCCATTTTTCTTCTTCCATGCCAGGGACATTGGACAGTGTGTATAATGCTATGGGATTTTCTTTGTCAATTGACACTAAAATCACACAAAGGATTCATCTCTAACATATATAATGTACACAATATTGCCCATAATACGACACATTGCATAGATGATAGCATGCGTGCATCATTTATGCTTGTAGTCTTGAAGTCTATCCGTACAACTTGATAATTCGCCTCTTTTTCTTTTCTGTTCATCAGAAAACGACAGCGTGTAGCAAATTTACCACACCACAAGAGAATGCATAGAAAATACTATTCTTGAGTACGAACCATGCGCATGCCAGTTGTAAAAGTCACTGTTCCAATCAACAAAGTCACAAAATTTGTTTATCTTTGGATTCGCACGAAAGGATAGTTACGCCTACAAATATACACACACGCACACACACGCACACACACACACACACACACACATACACACGCATACACGCGCACGCTAATCAAGTACGTACATGCATCCTCGGTAGGGTATTTGCGATGGCAAATAGTTTGTAATGGCAAGAATGCAGTGTGTGTTGCGAGAGAGAACCTTTTTACTCTAAATTATTCCTCGCGAGACAGAAGCTGCCAAAACACGCTACATAACCTCATATCCTCAGAGAACGTAGAGACAGTCACTTTTCTAGAGTTTTGTACGGAGACTCCTTTGATTTCTCGCCATATTAGCCGGGAGTCTGTCCTTTTCCGCACCTAAAGGAAATAAATTATGCAGGAGATTCGTAAATGACGCCCTTTTTCACTTCGCGCCGCCAGCAGGAAACGCTTACGGCGATTTGCGCACATGGGACTGAATGAAGAAAGAGTGGGCGAGCCAAAAGGCGTGCTCAGAAAGCTGGGCTATTAAATTCTTAAAACGATGAATCTCCCATGTCTGGGCTATTACCATCACACGGCATTAATCCTAAGCACCATCCTGCAACTGTGTCAAAAGCAAAAGAAAAAAAAAAACATGCCAAAGCAAAATAATCACAAGTTGAAGCTCTTTTTAGGAATTTGCTGGCCACAATTGTAGTGTCAATGTACACTAGTCAATGCAATTCAGTGTAATTCAGAATGCAACTTTATTGATTCATATGACGTATGACAATGCAATATTGTAGCAGACTTCTTGCTCATAAAGCACTGCATTTCTTGTTGATGTATAAATATGACGCATGCATCGTTGCGTAGTAATGGGTGATTTCTTCACTATATTTCTAGTTTTACACACTTTTTTCATCGTTTACATAATAAATCCGTATAATCAGGCGAAAAAAGGGTGCCAATTTTGTTGAAAAAAAAATACTTGACAATTTTCTTCTCAAATTGTCCCATCGTATGTTGTGCCATACTTTGACAGGAAAGCGTGCACAAACACACACACACATAAAACACAAGAAAATAAATATATGACGTACGTTTTTGGGAGAGTAGGAGCAAGCTTTCGTTTTCCGATTTGTGAGTCATCCGCTTGTATGAAGATTTGATTTGATTTAAGTACCACAAAATACCTTAAAGAGATTGAATTATGATAGAGAAGGGAGACTTTGTAAATAGCTCTGATCTTATTTTTTTTTCAATATCCTTAAGGTAGGTTCCGGTTTTTTTTTTATGGGGATAACTGTTAAGCCTAACATTGGAAAGTGAATAAGATAATAGGAATGGGATATACAAGCAAACAAGCAAACAGAAGAAATGTCTTAGGTTTCGCGTGGCAGAATTCCTGTCGTCTTTTGCCTGATGCAAAAGTGGTCACCGATGTGTGGCACCCTTAAACAATAAAAATGACAGATAGTTGAAATTCGAGCGAGCCATTGAAAAGTTTTGAAAACCCCCAATGGAGTATTCGTTTCCCCGTCCCGGTTGTGAAAATCTCGCGGTGTCCGCGAGAAACGGACTGCGAGAGTCCCGCGCTTTAAAGCAGGCGTAATTCAATTCATGCGCGCGACCGTTATTGATTTTTGGATCGCTCGCGATTGTCTGCTCGAAATGAAGCACGTGCCCTCCAGCTTCAGTTACGACGGAGACAAAGACGGAATGTTTGTAAATAGGAACGAAATCAACACTTGAGCTCATAGCTCGAGAAGAATGTGTTAGATTTCCTTGTTTGTTGCTTTCATTTGCATACACGAACATACTGTTATCTGCTGTTAGCTAATTCTCCGCCATCTTCACTGCTTTTGAAACTGTCCGTAATTTTCAAAGCAGCAAATTTTCATGATTTCTTTTCTTCTCTTATCTTTTTTTTAGCTTTGTGGTTGATTGTATGTTTGGAGTTATGACGAAAATAAGTGTGTTTAATCCATCAACTATCGTGACTTTAGCGAATCACTCAAACTTATTGTGGCACGAGTAAATACATTGGACTGAGACGAGTAATGGGGGGGGGGTGTTATGATACAGAAATATATGAAACTTGTTGCCGAAAAAAGGCATGCACATGTAATCACTCACACACATACTCAACGTGCTGAAAGTCACAATTCGTACAAATACATAGTGAATGCACGTGGCACAATGCATAGACACATATGAAGACACACACGCTCACTGTCATGATTTCAGAAAGAATCTAATGATCGTGGGAACCCAGAAATAATATCACCAGGGTCGTGCTATCCCCTGCTCGAACTCGGCGTTTTCTATTTGTTGCAAAGTGCTGAGATATTTTTATGATAATCATGTTGTTTTTCTCTGGCAGGATATCGCTGCGAACTCTATACTTGTTTTGCCCCTTTAAGCGAACACCGACTCACTGCACGCAAAGAAAAGGTATAAATGTCCTAAACGAAGAAATTGTACCTTTCGGCAGTGTGTATTTTTGACACCAATTTGATCAACAGCTCTAACCAAGACATTCACGTGTAAAAGGCAAATGAGTCTTTTTTTTCTAAGTCAATTTAAAACAGGTTGACGTATAGGAATTAAACTACGTAAAACAAAATACGACCGCATAGGCCTACACTGTATTAGTGCTTAGTAAATCCCCATGATATTCATAGTAGTAGTAGCAGAAGTAGTAATAGCAGCAGCAGCAATAATACACTCCTAAGGTAGATAGGTTGAACTCTGCACCTTAATTAAACACTGCCACACTGGGAACACCTTTACGGGCGCAACTTTGCACCTTTCAGACCAGTCTTACAATGGGCACCTTAAAAGGTGCAGCGTTGCACCTTTTTGGTCTGAAGGTGCAAAGATGCACCCGTAAAAGCGCTCCCAGTGTGACAACGGTAAAGGCGCAAAGTTAAACCTATCTTTCTTAACGTGTATGGTAGCAGTGTAGTAGTAGTAGCAGTAGCAGTAGTAGTAGTAGTAGTAGTCTAGTATCAGCAGCGATACTAGAGAAGTACTGAAACTGATGCCGTATTTGGTTGAAGCAGCAAAGCAGTTGCATCCACAGACTTTAATCAGTGTTCTCTTTCTGTTGTCATTTTCATTTTGACTGCGACAGGTATCATCTCCACGAAGACGACGACGACCTCTCGGAGGTGACGTCCGACGAGGTGCCCGAGCAGGTGCGGCACTGGTTGACTTCGACGTTCAGCCGGCAGTCGACAAAGTCACGGCTGGGCGACGAGAAACCGAGATTCCGTAGCATCGTACAGGCTCTGAGGACAGGCCTATTCATAGATCGGTAAGGACTCATGTTACATCATCAACCCTCTGCGTGTCTGTACATAATCCTGTCTGCCCAAGAGTCATGGTCCCCCTATTCTAATTGCCGCCGCACGCACCGGCTGGCCGTCAAAGGGTTAACGTCTCATTCGTCCTTGTCTCGTAACTTACCTGTTAAAACAAACCTGCCAAGATTTACAACTTACAAGATGTCAGTCCTTGGACGACAGCATGAATTCAGTCCGTGACAATTAGTTCACAGAATTTTTCTTTTTCCAATGAAGTGTATACAAAGATCCGTTGACAGCGTGCACGCCATCACATGCAATCTACCAAGCTGCTCTCACTGTACACGTGTCTTTCATGTGACTTGCAGTTTCAACGGAAACACACCTGCAAATTTGCAGGCGACAAGTTTCCCCAATTTACTGTTTGGTAAGATACAATGTTAGTCACCTTTCGTTATCCATTGGCAACCATATGATATAGAAACGTGGAAAGCATCAACTTTTATCTGACAATCCTTTTATATTTCTGTCAGCTTTAGAGATAACCATTTTTTGGTCATTTTCCTCCTCCTCCCCCCCCCCCCCAAAAAAAAAAAAATCATCCAAAAATACAGATGAAAAAATGAATGAATAATCAAAAATGAATAAGTAGTTTCTATTTTTATTTTATTTTATTTTTTTTTTTTGCTATTGATCCGTCCTGTAGCAAGGTATTCAGATTGGGGAAAGACCTTAAATTAACATCAATGTTGTACCAGAACGACGGATTGAATTTTGGCTGTTTCTGTTTTGGGTGATAGATCGACGATCTAAATAGTGTCTTAATTTCGCAATAAGATACATGTATTGCAGTCCTTTTGGAGACCATTGCAAATAAGAACTTACCGTGTAAATCACGCTGGTGAGATAACATACACTTGTTCCTGCTTGGTAATGTTACGATATGTGCTCATCATTGCTCATGTAGATTCAAACTTGCCATTTCAACGGATGGGGGGGGGGGGGGGGGGGGGCAGATAAAAGAAACATTTTCCCGACCGCGTGCCGACTGCCCTTCAGAGTATACATAACAGCGGTCAATAACCAGAATGTGATCTGTAGAGGCGCACGCGTGTAGATCTATTTCTAGTATGTAGGAAGCGAAGGATCATACCACACGACATGCGGTATTTCCCGCAACGGCGTTCTTCGAGCACTAAGTGAGCTTTGAAAGCCGATACTTTCCTTGAAAGCCGATTTCCCCCTCTTCTTTTTGTCACGTGCGCCATTCGTCAATCCACCTTGCATAAAAAAAAAAAAAACCCGACGGTCCCGCACAAATGTTTTTTACTCTGTCAAAACACACTTGCAATATTGCCAGCGATCTGCGATATCTAAAAATATCTCAGTCATGGCCATTTCTGTTATTAGTGCAATGTTGTTACACGCTCAAAGAATACGTGCGCGTGACATTTGCGATCCGCGGATTTAATAAATCCGACGAAAATAAATTGTTCGTTTGTCCGTCAGCCAACATTCACTGCACACTGGCTCATCAATTATCGTTACGCTTGATTGCAGGCGTAGCACATCCATTGCGCATGCGCACGCAATATGGCATGTATAGGGTATTTGGAAAAGTTAAAACGTTGTTCCGAGGTATTTGTTTCTTAATGAAAGTTTATCCGTAATGAAAAGTGCATTTTTATAGCTGAAAATATTAATAAAAAGCTTTCGATAAAAATGGTGAGCTCAGTCACCATGGTCACAGTAAATGTTCACTTTGTAATAGAATGCAAGTCCTGCAGAAATATCAAAAGGCATTTACATAATGCTTGTCCAACATTTCTTGTTTGAGTAATATAAACGCTTCATTCTTTAATCATATATTTAGTTGCGATGGTCACTTCGTGTAAGTATCTATTATTTTTCTTTTCGTTCATTTTTGTCAATATTGTGGTGCTTAGTATAATTCTGTAATGAAATCTTCACAGAAATTGTTAGCAGTGGTAAGGGACATTGAATGTCTGATAAATTTTATCAGACCTATTATCATTATGAAAAAGGTGACACCTAAAAGTTTATAGTAAGATTACTCTCGAGTAATTGCTCAGTGAGAAATGTTCATTGTGTGTCATCTAAACGAGATGTTTAGATATTGCCGTAGCTTGTTAAATATCTGTATAATGATGTTTTTATGGATTGGAAAACTTCAAGCGTAAAACGGCTTTGAAAGTACTGTTTTCACTATCAAAATATCTACGAATAAATATCACCGCACCATCAATAAACCACTCATCAAACTGTTTAATTCAAAAACAATACTTTCTCCGAAAAGAAAATAATAAAATGAGTGTAGAAAATCCAGTTGCTCATAGATTTTATCCTTTTTTTTTAGCATTTATCGAACGTGTTCAGCAGCAACATTTTATTTCTCAAAGCTTAATATGTTACGCAATATTTGAGATACCGGCTGCATATTATAGTATACTGTTGCAGCTCATATTCGTTTAACTGGAAATACAGCTAAACAGGTGTTTTATATTTGGTGATTGTCTTGTGTATTGGTGCCATGGCGGATGTTTTCCTGGGTCGTATTTCTCCCTCATTTTTCTATCTTGCCTTGTTTTTTTCAGAATGTTTCGGAGGACGTCTGCCACGGCAGGTACTGTTTTACCGGCAAGGGTCATCCAATTATTCAAGGTTAGTTTTGTTGTTTGTTTGTTTGTTCGTCTTCATCTTTTTATTTATTCATATGTCTATTTACTTATTCATTAATAGGTTTATTCAGTTTCTCTGTTTGTCGGCGTGTGCGCATTGTTTGTCAGATGGAACTTGCGTATTTAAGAAGCAAATTCGTCGACACCAGACGCCGTAAACGGAAAAGCGTTTATAGCGTCACGTCTAATGTTAGCCCGTCGAGTGATGTCAAACTATTGTTTGCGCTTTGAGGGTTTTTTTTTCCTCTTTCTCTGTATGATTATGTATGTGCATGTGTGTGTGTGTGTGTGTGTGTGTGTATGTGTGTGTGACGATCTATGCTTACAGCTTTATTTTCAAATGAAATTTTATATCTGAAGGTCAGAAAGTAAAAAAAAAAAAAATGTGCGCCCATCATCCATGCCATCTGAAGTCAAAACGTCACTCCATTATGAGTAGTACATTTCACTGGAACCGATGTGGAATAAGGCATATTCGGGCGCTTTGTAAAGTATAGACGAACGCACATGCGCGCTCGTATACTGACAAACCATACTTTTCCCAGACACGAGTTTCCGATTGTCCTGTGTAGGACAATTATTATTGAGGATTAGTTGAAGTGGGCCTAGGTATGGGATATTCGCCAATTATGTGACGTCGCGTTATTCTGCCATAGTTTGTTTTGTTTTTTAAACAGAGCCACGTCGCTTCGCTTTAAATGATAAAGCTTTGAAGCTTATAAGGAGATGGTTAGAATGATCGTAAGGATGTGTCAATATATTTTTCTTTTCCTTGGTGTTATCTGACTATTCGGCCTGCAACATGGCACAAATGTCTTGCTACTCTTCACCTAGAATGCGCTCTGTCATCTGTAAACAATGATAACAATAGATATGATACTCACACTAATGCTAGTACTAATATTAATACTTATAAATACAACTAATGCTACTACTACTGCTATTGCTACTACTAGTGTATAACCACTACTACTACTACTAATAATAATAGTGATAATTATAATGATAATTATGATAATGAAAAACGATAGCAAAAATGATAATTATGATAATGAAAAACGATAGCAAAAATGATAATAATAACCGGAAGTATAATGATACTATTTCCAATACTAACACTTATACTGATATATGTACTAATACTAATACTAATACTAATACTAATACTAATACTAATACTAATACTAATACTAATACTAATACTAATACTCACACTAATACTTACACTCATACTCATACTCATACTCATACTCATAATCATAATCATACTAATACTAATACTAATACTAATACCAATACTTATACTAATACTAATCATACTCATACTAATACTAATACTTTTACTAATACTAATATATACTCATACTAATACTGATACTAATACTTATACTAATACTAATACTAATACTCATAATCATACTTATACTAATACTTATACTAATACTAATACTAAAACTAATGCTAATACTCATAATCATACTCATACTAATACTAATACTCGTACTCGTACTCGTACTCATACTAATAATGATGATAGTAATAATGGCAATGATATTGATGATGATCATGGAAATGATAATGATGTGATGTTAATAATAATCTTCAAATGCTGGAGTGTTTTTAATGTTTTTGGACACGTGTGACTTCTTGCCCATATAAATCAGACCGGTAATATGTAAAAACCGCCTTGGCAATAAACAAGTAAACAAAACAAACTAAACAGAGAGACGTTAAATCATAGTACGCGTGCGCGAAGAGAATTCTAAATCCATCTGGTTTTGGAGCAAAAAGTCAATTGTTTTCCCTTACAATGATATTAGATGAGCAGGATAGGTACCTTCACACTCGAAAACACAATCAATAAGATCTCCAGTGTGTTGGAAAGACCTGTGACACGTTTAAAACCTCTCTCTCTCTCTCTCTCTCTCTCTCTCTCTCTCTCTCTCTCTCTCCATCTATCTCTATCTATCTATCTATCCATCTCTCCCTCTCTCGCGATAGGCAGAACATATATCATGTTACTCTAGAGTGTTTTTGCATGAAGAACATCAACCACTTTGAGTCTAACATGATAGGGAGCAAGGTCTTGATGGGATAACATCACTCTCACCCACTTCCCCAGTATAGTCCTGCACATGCAGAAATTCCCCCCCCCCCCTACTCACACGGTCAGCACCATGTAGGCCTATACTGTAATGCATTTTACAGAGTATCCGGTAATTTCAAATTCGAATGCTGTGTTTTAACCTTGGTAAAAAGACTTTATGTTGGTAAAACGGTTGACCTTTGAAATATTCATCTAGAGCCCCAGTTGGAGTAGTATTCTGAAATAAAAGTGATCTGAATGCAGTGTTCGTCGATCTGACGGGTAACTTTCATCGCCAACGATCTTCTGTAATTAATTACAATGCAAAACGAATTAACTCCATTCTTGTCAATTTGAGATATTTGCGATAAAAACTTTTTACAAAAATCAAGAAAGATAATGAGAAAATATGGCACATTTTTCGTCATAACTTCAAGAGTATTCCTTGTTACGCAACAAGTGAAGTATCATTTATTATTTATTTTGCTCTATCTGATGGTGGACTCACTTATTAAGGTTTAAAATGGCGCATAACCCTTATTGCAGTCAAACTTTTTAATTCTATACGACCATGCATGATTTTGAATTCACCGCCTCATCCCCCACCCCGACACACAGACACACACACACACACACACACACACACACACACACACAAACAAACAGACAAACAAAGCACACAAACTCCACATACTAGTTCTGCGTTTTTCGTTTGTTTAATTTTACGGACATACATTGACGTAATGTCGGTCGTACAACTTTATATTAGCTAAACTCTGAATAATCGTAAACAATACTGCACCTATACAACTTTACTTCATACCAAGCTGTTGCATTCATCTTCAGTGCAGCAGCTACATTCATCATTTTTCCTTCCCCATCCTAAAGCCCCCCCCCCCCCCCCCTCCCTCCCCCTTTCCCCATCATCTCAGTAAGATGAACATCTCGGCTCACGGTAACGTCCAAAGACTTTCGCTTCGTCAGGGGTATCTTGCTCGTCTCATCTCCGCCTCGTATGCAAGTCCGCATTACGGTATTCCTATCCATTCCGTAAGTGCGTGCATAATGCATTCCCATTGCAAAAACAACACCCCTGTAGCAATCGTTACCGAAATTAGCTCCTAGTCTAAGAAATCGAGACCCTGTGTTGCCGTCATTAGATACTGCCGTGCGAGCAAGGACGTGTAATTTCCGTGACGCGATCACCCCTTGGTCTACGCTTGAAAAGGGATTGCTCGTAGGTTTCCTCTATAGATCGTTTCTACCACGTCATGTGAAGGTAAAAACGAGTGGTAAGAGCAAGCATATGATGGGTTTGGAATTGAAGACTAATTGGTTACCACCGCGCAACACTCCTCTGATATGCATTTATGCCATTACCGAGCGCATAACTGCTTGTGTTCATGCCTTACATTTGGCGCTAGTAACCCGTAATGAAATCACCACGTATATGATCCCTACGAAGTGAAGATATTGAACAAACACTTCCAGCTACCCAACTTCTGAATAATTCAATATCCATCTTGTTATCTTGCTCGTTATACGCGCATCATATCTGAAAATTGCCCCTGCAAAACACGCTGGTTTCTTCATCTCTTTCCCCTAAATGAATTTGTGAAATCTCGAATGGTTTTTTATCAGGGGTGAGTTGATGTCTGGCAGAGGTTCGACATGTTTCGGCAGAGTTGATGTGTTGGCGAAGTATTGGCCCAGAAGTAACCTTTGCAACTCCTTTGCAATTCCTTCAGTTTCACGTACTTCGTGTAACGTGGTCGTCAGAAGTGCACTTTAATAGTGATTTTAAGACCTCAGGTTACCGTCTGCGGTGGCCATATAATATAACGTGAATTGACCACTCTGGACATGAACAGCCAAGCGGTATTTCTAGATCACACGACCCTGCAAAACAACAACAAAAACAAGAGAAAACGAGACATGAAAACTCGTCACATTGAGGACGAGTTAGGTGATACGCTTGTGGTCATCAGATGACAGTCATCTGTGATCGACAAAGAAAAGAATGTGATATAGGCACCTTGAAGTTATATTGAGCGTGCATGCGAAACCGTTTCTGTAACCACTCGGCCACGGGTCATCCACGGAAATGGTAAGACAAAAAAAAAAAAACAATGTATAGATATAACAGGGGGAAAGTCAATGCCCACTCAACTAACGTGGCCGTGTGAACATCTATTGCATTGCTAGACGGAAAAGCGGCCTTGTAACGACTGAGGTCGCTATGCCATTTCTGGCAACTTGGGAAAAATACGTCCCGCAGACATAAAACCTATAATCGGCTGGTTTTGATACCTTGCCTTTAATCACAATTTTCAGTGTAATGACGTCATCAAATTACAAAACAATGACATCGTCTTGAAAGACAATTGTTCAAAGTACAACACCTCAGTCGTCGTCATTACATACTATGATCGGTTTGACAAAGTCAACCTGCAAAATGTTGCTGCAGTCGAAGCAATGTGGTCTCCAACACACAAAAAAGAGGGATATGGCGTGTGTGTGTGTCTGTGTGTGTGTATAGGTGCGTTTATATACGAACGTGATTTCTACATGGACGAATATATAATACAAATTGAAGAAAAAAAAGTAAAATAAAAAAAAATTGTTTCGTGATCTTGTGGGGTTCGAACCCGCAACCTCACGTCTCTGAGACGGCGCCTTTAACCACTCGGCCATACGTCTCGACGAGAAAATATGGGGAACGTAAACTTATGTATATGAAAGATACATGAGGAATCGTTTTGTCCACATTCCATTTTCATTTTCAGTTTTAAACTGCAAAATTGTCAATCTGATGAGGAGATTTCAAAGAATAAAATGCATGATTACTGCAGCTTATTGTCTCAGCTACAACATACTAAAGTTTCAGAGGAAATGAAGCAAAATCAGCTGAGATAAAGGTGCTTAAACGTTGTTAAGTCAATGCATGCTTTTAAAAAAAATCACCTCCCATAGACATAACACGTAAACTTGTCCGATTTTGCATCTTTACTTTTAATCACAATTTAAAGTATGATGACGTCATCAAATTTCAAAACCATGACATGGACTTGAAAGGCAAATGTTTAAAGGACAACATATGTGAATTTGGGATAATATTGAGCTTAAACAACAGAGATACGAGCAAATGAATGTCAGAAACAGTACCTCAAAAAAATCAATTCCACTTTTTTTATTCAAAATGACGATATGATCACTTCATCGCGTTTTCCTGGCAATATTGATACTAGGAATGTTATTTACAATTCATATGCTTTTGTAATATGCAATAGAAATATCGGGTCAACGGACGATTTAAAGAGCTATGGCGAAATAAACAAAGACATGTTTTTTCACTATATTTGCAGAAAGACGCGCGCGCGGAATTTCAACTTTGACGCCAGTGCATTCCTTTGTTATAGGTCAACATCGATCGGAAATCAGTGGATATTGTTACTCAAAGTATCAGGAATCCAAATCAGTCAAAAAAATTGCATTTTCATGTTGGTTACGCCCTCTGCGCGTGAAATTGCGCGGACGGACGCGCACGCGAGAAAATGTTTGAAACGCTTAAAATTGTCTGAAACTTCGAGATTTCCCATTGGGAAGTCGTTTTGAGCCTTTTAAAATTTTGACGCGCGCGTAGGCGCGCGTAATGAAGACCTGGGTAACTAGCGTTAAAAAGTAAGATAGAGCGTGACCTGAACTTTATGTCCACCGAAAATGATGCAGAAATGACATCTAGTTATGAAGTTATGATCGATCATGTGACAAGGTCCGAAAATCACAAAATGGCGCCTAGATGACGTCATAGATATGTTACTGTCATGAAAACCTTATTGTGGCTAGATATTGTTATGAGACATGTTGACTGAAAATTTCATGTCATTCCGTAATGTCATTGTTGAGATATTGACGACACAAAATTGTCCAGAAAGAAAGAAGAATAAAAAAAAATAAAGAGAGATTTTGACAATCACAATAGGTGATACGCTGATAGCGTATCACCTAATGAGGAAAAAAAGCAACGAATTATTATCGTCATTTTAGGAGGAAGCCCACGTTTAATAAGTTTATTTATTTATTTATTTATTTATTTATTTATTTATTTATTTATTTATTTATTTAGTCATATTTATACAGGGTGGCCCTATCAGTAGTCAACGCACTGTTCTCCCTAGAGGCCCTGTGTCACAAACTCATTCATAAAAGTCAAACGAAACAGACAAATAACACTACAGAAATATACAACAGAGATTACAGAAAATGGATCTAACAAGATCAACATAAATATCAGATAACAAATAACCCAGGTTATGAGGCGAAATGTTTCAAATAATTACAGCAAAAGGTAGCTTTTGAAGGAGAACTGCGTATAATTGCAGGAAGTGCATTCCAAAGCATAGCTCCAGAGAAAGAAAAAGCCCTTTTCCCACTCTCAGAGGTGACTCTAGGCAAAACAAGACCATGGGTGACTATGGGGAAGCTAGCACGGAACAGAACTAGGCCAATGCAGAGATAACCAAAAGCCGATGTTACAATAAATGCATCTATCGGAACCTGATGTCACACTTCGTCAAAATAAACTTCAAACTGCAACTGAACTGCAGTTCTTTGAGGTCATTCATTTTCAGTTTGATTCAACTGAATTTATTTGCATTTTTTATCCACAGAACGTAATGTTAAAAAAATATATTTTTTATACAATTCAATTCAATTTTCATTTTTTCCCCACAGACCATAATATGACATAAGGAAATTATAGATGATCTTGGGTACACCAAGATTAATTATTGTAAGATGAAAAGTAGAGATTATTTTCAAACTGAAAGTATCTTTACTGTTAAGTTTAAAAAAAACGTGTTATATTATCTATGCACTGCGGAGGAAAATGACAGGTCCTCTATAAAGCAGTGCTATTATCTATGCACTGCGGAGGAAAATGACAGGTCCTCTATAAAGCAGTGCTATTATACTGACGACAACTCATGCAATTGACGCAAAACACCTAGCCCTCCTTAATTACGAAAGTAACTACTAACGCGAAGTAATTCAAATCAGGACAGACAGGACAGAAAAACGTCACCTTTCGGGGACGATACTGTACCTTTGCCTATTCGTAGAAATATGGTACCAATGGTTTTCGACGACTGTACAACAAAGGAGGTGTTATACAGTCAAACCTGCCTTAGCGGCCACCTGCCTATAGCGGCCACTGAAAAATCCCCTCGAAAGAAAAGCTCTGTTAAAGACCCTGTGGATAGCGACCACCTGTCTAACGCGGCCAGCGGCCACAATTTTTGTTGTTTCCCGCGGTAGATTTTAACCTGTCTATAGCGGCCAAAAACCTGATGGAGCCGTAGCCGAGCCGATAATTCAGCGAGTTTTTCTGCTTGTAGCCATGCTACAGTCATTCATGGGAATGACAGTGATTGCCACCGCTGCATTCATCACTCATTCAGTCATACTAATGTACTAGTGTTAAGCTTTCTTCACGACTGTACATAAACTACTGTGCAACAATTTGATAAACACCGGCATTGTTCAATGCATGAAACACACGTGTACATACGTATACGGATACATGCACATGTAAATACCTATTACGATGATACATGTACATGTAGACAATGCACACAAAAGTTGGATAACCTGTCTATAGCGGTCACCTGTCTATAACGACCACTCTTTTCGTCTCCCTTGGGTGGCCTCTATAGACAGGTTTGACTGTATTTCTTTCAGTCATTTTCGTTTTCAAGGGAATATTTAGCACATAATTGCCAGCACTGCCAGATACAGTCACTTTAACAACAACAGAAAACGATGCCCTGTCTTTAAAGTGTATCTTGCGTTTACTTTCACATATTGTTTAATGAAGTAGAATACTTCGATTACGTATAAAGACGTAAACGTTCTAAATACCGTACTAATGTGATTTTACAAAGGGGCACATTAAACTTTCTGGAACACTGTTTGGTCATGAACAATGATCTGAAATCATAGTCTCTGTTCAAAGAGCTATTCATATTTGACAGGTTAATGGGATGAACTCTTGGGCATGTTGATTACCTGGCTCTTTATTTTCCCGCCAAGCACGGATCGGTTGACTTCACTTCTCGTCTGATACTCTTTTTCGTCATAGTCTGCTTTCTTACCCAGCCATGAACGCCATTTTTCCGAACCTTGACGGTGAAACTGCCAGCCAGTCAGCCGTTACATCAGCCCGCCATGAGTGCCCGCTGTCATGTCACGCGAAAAGCGGATGTCCGAATCATAACGGGCTTGAAAAAAACCTCACGTTACAAGTTAAACGATTGAGATAATTTGTAGAGCAATCATGTTTTTTACTGTCGTTAGTTTCTCGTTCATGCTTAACTTTATCCCCATGTTGTCACGTTCCTTCATTTAACTAAAAGCTTTCTCGATTGATGAAAAAAAAAGGGCATTTCTTTTTTCCAGTTCCGTCATGCACCACTGTCATTGTTGTTGCAAATAGGTTTTGCGAAAAATTTGCAGCAATCGTAGTCTGCATAAAGATTCCAACAGTTGTTTGAATTTTTTAAACTACCCTTCTCCCTTCTCTGCTCAGTCCCATATCGCTTGTGGTGTGAGAAACTAGTTGCGTCAGTGCAGCGTTGGTAATATTTTCCCAATATCCCATATTCAGTATATGAAAAGCTATTACATGGAGATTGGGTGCGTGGATAAGGTCAGGGGCTCACAATCCTGAGGGTCGCGGTTCGAGTCTCTTGGCTATAAAGATGTATTGCCGCAGTTCCCCAAGGGTCGTATCAGGGCAATTATACCCCGAGGGCAATTACCCCCAGGGCTAACTACTGATTAATGATAAGGTTAGAGTAAAGATTAGGGTTGTGGTTAGAATTTGGGTTAGGGTTGGGATTAGGTTCAGGATTAGGATTAGGGTTAGTGTCAGGGAAAGGTCCGGGGGTAACATTCTTGCCCAGGGGGTGATTGCCCTAGACCCCAAGGCTAGGCATTATCCTCATCACTGTAATTCTTTCTTATAAAACTTTAATTAAAACTTCTATGTCCCTCGTACTAGAAAGTGGTAGAATAGATCGGATGCACTTCACGAGTCCGACATCTACCAGTCACACAGCCCACTATACCGACCCAACGCAAAAAAAAACAACAACAAAAAACATGAGTCCAACACTAGGTAAACACATTACATCGGACACGGACACTCATTACATCCCTTGACTTTATGTACGCACTGTCGGTCTTGTGGGCCCTTTTTTGTCTAGTGTCGGACTCGCGGATCTTGTTCGCCAAGTGTCGAACTCGTGGGGTGACCCCAACAGAAATATGCAAAGAGTATTAATCAACTTCTGCTACTACTACCAAAGTGTTATACTGACAGTGACTGAGCACAGACATGACAACAACAATAACTGTGCGGTCTTACTTTTCCAGGTGGGCAACCTCTTTAGTGTTAACAGTGCTCTTCCAGAGTGCTATTATTATTAACCCAAGCATTGCCAGCAATGCCAGGTGTAAAATCTTCAATTTTGTAGCTCAAGAGGGACAAAATCATCTTGCCCAAGGACGGACGCGCCGGGCGGGATTCGAACCTCACACCTTCTGTTTACAGAGCCTTACCCAATACACTATGATGCTACCAACACGAGGCCTGTTACCTGAGTAGCGTAGATTGCTTGATTTTGTTCAGTTTGCAATGTCTGCTCTTTATCCAAGACAAATTGCACAGTTTCGGTCCGAATACGATCTAGGTTGGGGCGATTTGAATGCAACTCTTAAAAGCAACGGCAAAAAATATTCATGATCTTGGCCGGTGCCTTGTGTTTCAATCTAAATTACAAGGCTGTTGGTTAACCAACAGTACAAACTTGGAGACAATGTTTCTGGCGGACGTGAAACGAAAAAGACATAGCAAGAATGTTCACAAGTACTGTACTCCCTGATATATAGTCATTCTTTTGACATGGCACTTTTTTTCTAGATGGGCACCCATCTTCCTCGAGAACGTATTTGTTGGTTGGAACTTTGCACTCCATGTGTGATTTCTTGCCCATCTTTCCCATGTGCACCTTTCAAGGTGCTTTACTTTGATTGAAAATGACACATCGACCGTTATGTATTACTTTTGTATTCCTATTTCTTCATGTATATATCCAAGCTGGACATTCTGTATTATATTTTGTTATATACCATGTATTTTCTATCGAGAAATACGAAAATAAATTGAAATTGAAATTGAAAAAGGTGACCATTGACCACGGGATACTCTTATAGGTCAATGTAACCACTTTGATGGACACTGTGTCAGACACAGCGGGGCGTTTTTTTTTCTACCAGCTCTATACCTCCGTAAAGTGGTAATGGTCAAGGCCTTTTTGTGTGATGCAAAGTCTTTAATTAGCGCCACTTTACTATTTTTTTAAGAATCACATTTGTTGGCATGCTGGGGAAAATTTTTTAAATCAGACAATAATGGATGTTATCAGGAGTTAACAGACGAAGATATTTGCAAACTAGACTTACGATACTGTCAACATGGTTAAGCTTTTATTAATAAGAGTGATTGAACATCATTATGATATAGGTGAAATCATGATCAGTCTGCTAGATTTCTGTATGATGGATGCACAAAAAAAAAGAAATAAAAAGTTTTCATAGACAAACTATACTGAATTGTTTCGATATTGCAATAGCATGGCTCATCTAAAATGTTTAGATGTCAGAGACGGAAAAATGTACCTGTTTGAATATATTTTTGCGTGGCCGCGATTAAGCATTCAAGTCTCTTTTTTAATATTTTATCATAAAATATCATATCTGCGCCTTGAGCACGTTAGTTATGTAGAATTGGCGCATTATAAGTACCCTGTATTATTATTATCATTATTATTAAAAGGAAAGATGAACATACCATCAATTAAGAAAGGGATGGAGACGGTTTGCCAGACTGGATGTTACGACGATTCTCTTTGGATCATAATATTGACAAGTGAAACAGTCTTCCAGAAGTGCAGAGTTTTGCACACGTATTTAAAAGCAGTTTTAAATTCATTGTTTCAAGAGTCACGTCTATATCTTTAGACCCTGCCGCATCCTCCAATTAGTAAATAATGTAAGGGACCAGCACAAAAACTAAATTTTGATCGGCGAATAGACATAGTCAAACACATTCCTTGTGGGAGTTGAGGAGAGTCTAAAGACAATAAGTTCCTACTTTCTGTGACCGTCCAACCTTCCTTCATCTGGTGTATAAAAAAAAAATCAAAACAAAAGCAGGTCAGATGTCTGCATGAATAACGTACGAGCCATCAAGCCACGGTTTACAGAGTACATATTGAAGCCACGAATTATTTGTTGGCTGTTTGTTGGTGATGGAAATGAATGCATCTGTATTTGTTTTTATCTCTGTCGTCGCAGTACCTCACTCACTCGGGGGGTCACCCCTCTGTCGGCTCGTTGACAGAGGAAATCCCGAGCTATGCGTCTCGCAGCACAAACGCGCGCACCCCCTTGACCGAGCTTTAATTATTATTTCGAATGCAACACACGTTTGAGCGGAGTGTCAGGTCGCAACGTCTAAGGAATGCCATTAATGGCGCACCTGGAAACCAAGGGGAGAAAAGAAGTGTCGCCGAAAAGGAACAACTTGAAGAAAAAAAAAAGAGAGGCAGGGAGATCGAGATTGTGAATACCATGCAATGAGAGAAAAAAAAGTCGGTTTGACCGAGATCTCCCTCTCTGTCCTTCTCTCTCTCTCCCTTTCTTTGTCTCTATTTTTTTTTTTTTGCATCGTTGTACCTGCTGATACTGAAGTGATACTGTGGCGCACTCGAGATATATATATATATATATATATATATATATATATACACATATCAATGGTCTGACGCAGTCATGAACTTGCGTTGTACATGTAGTAGCAATTTCCCATTTCCCGCTGTACTCAACCCCCCCCCCCACACACACACGCACACGCAATTCACACGCACACATGCCCACGCATACCTATACGACCAACAGACAAACACTCACAACGCAGCACGCACACGTAAACGCACACGTACGCGCACACACTTCTTTTATTCTTTTTTTCATAGTCAGAAGAACAAATTCAGAGTATATGGAGTGGAAATACACTTAGTAACGGTTTTCATAAGCGGTGTGTAATAAGACAAACATGATTCTACAGTTTCATCAAAAGCGAACATTTAAAAACAGTGTAGGAAAATACATTTGCAGCATTTGAAAATCTCACCCCCCTCCCCCCCCCCCAAAAAGGAATAAATTATAACTTAATGATGTCACATGCCTCCAATTAATCTGAACACTCCTCAGCTTTAAATTTCCTGTTTCCATGAATAAGAAGTGTAGCATTTAACTTTGATGTGCTGTAATAAGGAGAAATGATAGGGGGTGGAGTTACTGATTTATCGACTAAAATCATGTAGGCCTGCTTCGTATTATTTTGTGTCTGTCAATTCGTCCTAACTTCATGTGTTTGCGGACAATGGTTAATTCACATGAAACTTGAAAACTACATTTCTTATTTCATCTTCTTTTCATGATTTACTTTAGTAAAAACTTTTGTCATTTTGTTTGTTTCACTGTGCTATAATGAAAAAAAAAGAAGAATCAACTTAGATATGACGTACCATTGCACTTTGAAGCCTACTCTAACAAGAATAGCTTCTTCCGTCAATTATAATTTCATGAAGAAAACGGAGAGGTCGATGCCTAGGTAGAATAATCGTCTGCATCAAACAACTTTGACTTTTTTATTCACTCTTTCACTTGTTTCTACCACCGCTCCCCTTCACTATTTGTCCCACTTGTGTAATGGGATTAATTCAGCACGCCATCCAAGTGAATTATGCAAATATCTTATATCGCTCCTGTACAAAACTGCGCGCTTTCCCTTTCCGCGCCCTAGCCAAATCCAGGACTCAAAAAAGTTGACTATTCAACCAGTCACGAAAACGCATTGTCTGCGTGCTGTCGTATGAATAATACGGAGCGTTACCATGGCAACTGCATGGAAGTCAATTCGGAGTGGGTCTCTGGCACGGCCGGGGCGACTGATCTCACCAATTTATGGGGCTTATACATTGGCAGCATGAAATATTGCGGGCCCCGATTCCTGCATGGGTATGTCAACCCTGCGTCTGTGAAAATACCAGGCATGGTGGAATTAGTTACACGATACCTTTAAATAGAGCACCATGCATCTATCAAGCCCCCCACCCCCTTCCTTCCCCCAACACACACTCACACACACACACACACACACACACACACACACACACACACACACACACACACACACACACACACACACACACACACACTCCACTCCTGATACATTTAATCATTCCCCGGGTTCCTGGGAGGGGAACAGTGCTGGTATGACGTTAATTCGCTAAAAGGGAACGCGTGTGTCGAGATTAGCTGTGCAATGCATCCTGGTGTCAATAGAGTCTAATATCAAAATTGGCAATTTCATGTCCCTCATCCGTCATTGTGTAAACAGCTACATTATGCATTCTTTTTGTGTCTTTGTTTGCTAAGTAAAGCCATTGCAAACGGTCCGCTATGCGCGCAGTATTGCTGGCATCGTCAGTCAATACGTTAGATAATAGCATACTCGATTTGGAGCTTATAGTGTCTTCATAGGAAAAGTGTATAGCCCTAAGATATCCCCGGTCACCATTTACTGCTATCTTCAAACATCATTTCGTGTTCTCGTGCAGCGTGCAAATACCTCTGGTACAAAATCACTTTGAAAGGCAAGCTTGTTTGAACACTACCCTAAATCGTTTAAACGTGCCCACTTATTATTCTTAACCTACACAGGAGTGAATATATATATATATATATATATATATATATATATATATATATATATATGTGTGTGTGTGTGTGTGTGTGTGTGTGTGTGTGTGTGTGTGTGTGTGTGTGTGTGTGTGTGTACATATATGATATAAAGGCTACATACTGAACACAAACACAAAGAACAACCTATGTGGCATACAGTCATGTTAGTGTTTAAAACACTGCCGTATATAGGATCTACCATTCCAGTAAGTACTACGGAGCAAACCCCAAGAAGCAGGTTGGTTGCGGGGAATATCATGGGAGAGAAAATAGATTTTCCGGACTAATAAACATCTACTTCTGAATTCAGATTTTGCCCGATCCGTGCGTCTTTTTTTTTAGAGGAGATGTTTAAAATTCAGTGTCTTATTTGCCCCAGTTTATGACTCTGAAATGATGATGAGGGAATAATATGGCAGGGCCTTCTTGAAGGTCTGGAGTGTTACCACGGGGTCATTCCACTAGACCGACACCCACGAGTCATACAGCCCACGAGTTCGACATTGAAAACAGGTCCATGGGTCATACAGCCCACAAGTCATAAAGCCCATGAGTTCGACACTAGGCAAATACAGCCCATGAGTTTGGCACTTGGTAAAAACAGCTCACGAGTTCGACAGATACAACACGGGTCTTAATGTGTCGGTCTCGTGGGCCTTGTTAGCGTAGTGTCGAACTAGTGGGCTGTATGACTCGTGGGTATCGGTCTCGTGACGTGCACCCGTTACCACTACAAGGACGAGTATATAAGAGTATAGTACTAACGACTAACAGCAGTTAGTGGTAACAAGAATAGTAACAAATCAAATAATAATAATGAAAATGACCGACTTCTGATTAACATTTTTCTGTATGAGCGCAGTATCCGACTCAAACATTTATACTTATGTTGTTGGGTGTTATTTTTTTTTTTTACTGTGTCCTGCAAAAAGAAAAAGTACAATCACAAAAACTTACTGACGCCGTTAAGCAAGAATTATGAAAACTGAAATACGAAATGAAATTTGTTTCACGTAAACACACAAACAGATACAATTCTGAATTTGTAAATTTTCTGCATTCCTATCACAACAAGATGCCTCGGAGTATTGCATCGGAAATAGCGATTGGAAATGTAATGAGTCAAATTACCTGTGCCTAACGTATTGAGACTTCCGCAAATCAAACCGATTTATATTTATTTCTTCATTTTGAACAGGGTATGATGCGCGACAGGCTAATTGGCTGGAATGCCGCGTACCATTACGTTTTACAATCGTGCGAATTTATATGCTAACAGTTTGATGATTGCTGATTGAGGCATTAAAGGTCTTATATCACGTTTGCAAACTCACGAAATTTTTGATGGTTAAAGGATAATATCTCCCAGCACCGTGCATGAAATCGTACAGTAATGCACCTCAATTAAAAACAGAATGGAAAACTTACCCCTTGTGATTCGAGAATACGCTCTCTCGTGAATACGTCCACGGCTGATTTTTTTCCCATGGTCAAAAAAAAAAAAAAATCACTAGAGATTTTTAGTATTGTTTCGCCATCGTAAAGAAGTTTCCAGTTCTGTTATTTTGAGGAAAGGTCCCAATTACCAACTTGTACAATATACCAGCTTATGAGAGGAATACAATTTTTAGGGTTGTAAAAAGGAAACGCAAACTTTTGAAGTACGATCGATTTGCTTGAATATTATGTGTTTTCTGCTTCACGTGGGTATAAAAATAATTATCGGCTTGCAAGTTCGCTTACTGCGCAGACAGTGAAACTAGGGAGTTTTCGCAAGCACGACTCGACCGGGATTTGAGCGTGCAAAATTTGCTTCTGCGCATGATCAAATCCGAGAAACGTCCCGTCCCGGGGAAAACGAGTACGGTATTCAGCCAAAATAGCATTCGGTCCCGATGCTGGGCAGGAGCGAACCAGCCAGCCAGCCAGCTAATCAGCGATCTTGTCCCCACGCCTCCGTCCTGTAAAAGAAAGCGAAACTGCTTAGTTATGGGGAGGGAGTCCTGGTACGGGGACTGACACAGCTGATTGCTTCCGCGTATTCTCGGTCTTTCCGTCGCGTAGCGAAAACTCCCTATAATTAGGATGACGCGGCTTTGAAATCCGCAAACAAACTTGGCATGGTTTGCTAATTGAGGTGGTTAGTTACCAACACAAAGTGCAACAGCTGTTCCTGCATACCACAGACTGTGTTAATTTGTAATTAAGCGGGAAGGGTTGCAAACGACATCGTCTGCGTACGTGTTTCACATCTAACGTAGATGGTCCTGTGTGTATCCAGAAAGGTATTCCTCACGTAGCAGCTCTAAACCATTGCACTAATCTCACTGATTTTATAATTGGTCATCCTTACTAACATTTACCAATGTATGATTCTGCCTTTAAATCTAGATATCGGATACACTGTGTCTCAGTATTGTAGAAATGTTCTCCCCTCTCTGTTAAAACGGAAAGAAGATCAGCTTTTACTAAGGCAATAAAAAAGCAAAGAGTGTGTTTTGTGTTTCTGCGCAAGAGGCACGTCCGAAATGGGCTACCACTGCACGTTGCTTAGGCTTGTCAGCGCGACTCGTTGACAGCTGTACAGACAAGGGCCCATCGAGGCCCCTGCTTTCTCTATACTGTTGACCCTATGGTGATAGTGACGATGAAACAAAATGAAAATCAAACTTTGTCGTTGATACGTCTGTATTTTCCTTTCTTACTTCTCTATTCTCTAAAAAAGAACAGTCCTTTTCATTGACATGATACAGCAATATAAAGTCACGTATTTCTGGCGTTGCGTTTGAGAACGTTTCAATCGCATAATTACAACCACATACCCCCCCCCCCCCCTCACCAAGTTTTTATTACCGACTTGTCCAAGATTTGACCCCGGGTTTCTTGTGTAAGAGCATAGGCCTTGACTCTTGTGGGGATGTGTTTCGTTCAATTGTGACTCTTTCCAAATGAAGTAAGCGTCAAAACAGAGGTGTTCGCTTTTGTGCGCCAGGAGTTTGGGTGAGGATGGGGGAGGAGAGGGGGGGTGATGATGATGATGATGATTCAAGGTATAGCTTCTTTAGTGTCTCTACCAGGGAGGGGAGAGGTCCGTGCCTCTGCACTTAGCTCTTCTTCAATACCATCTCTTTTTTTTGGTCCCCCGCACAAATAAGAGGTATTATTCAGAGATCGGTGAGTGCCAATTCATTTGGAGATGCTGTACTTTCTTGGGGTCATCCACAAGACCGACACCCATGAGTCATACAGCCCACGAGTCGTACAACCCACGAGTACGACACTAGGCAAGTAAAGCCCATGGACCGACACTAGGTAAACAGCCCACGAGTTCGACAGAACACGGGGTTTCATGTGTCGGTCTCGTGGGCTTGTTGCTTAGTGTCGAACTCATGGGCTGTATATGATTCGTGGGCTGTTACTCGTAGGCTGTATGTCGTGGGTGTCGGTCTCGTGACGTGCACCCTTTATTTCATGAGATTGGGGATTGCCAATTCAATTGTTCCGTAGTGTCACCACTGGTGTGTGCATGTGTATGTGTGTGTGTGTGTGTGTGTGTGTGTGTGTGTGTGTCTTCTCTATCTTATCTACGTAATGGCCAAAAAACTTCCCCCAATTACTGGTGATTGACCGACCACACTGAAGGAACGGACGCTCGGTGTTTGACCATTACTTGAAGATAGTGAGCGATCTAGTAAGTCATACCGTCTGCAGGGGGAGGGGAAGGATGGAGGGGGAGGGGACCGGTGTAGTGATTTATCTTCGAAGATAGGTTGCCAGTTCGTCTGATAATTTTTTGCGTTATGTTTTGTCTATTTTGTGTAGTATGACAGCGTGTATGGTGTGTCTTACTTTGAGTCTGACATGAACAGGCTTTACATGTCTCAACCCTCTCCGGGCCAGGGACTTAACAGTGTGTACACTGTTGAGTTTTCTGTGTCAATCGGTACAGAGAGCAGAGCACATGAATATGCAATAAGGATGAAGTTTTCTTGCGATTTCATCATGTCACTTGGTGAAGGTGTTGGTAAATCAACACAATCTGGCTTCGATTCAAGCTTCGATTTCGATAACTCTGTCATATATGGTGTTGAGAATGAAACGATTGCAAATCTGGGTATCACAGGAATGAAACAAACAAAGAAACACACGTATTTTCGCATAATCACACCCTAGATATGAACAGACACAAGCAAACACGCAGGTAAGAGCTAGCAGCAGCTGCGTGACGTTCTAGTACTCAAGTGTAAATGGAGTAATGTGAACTGAATAGTCGCATGAATCCTTATCTAATTAGTTTAGTATATAAACTATTACATTGGGTTTATCCTTTCTAAATGCCACAGTCTTTGTCCAATTCGAACGAGGAATGCCGATAACATCACAGGAAGATGTTAAGCAACGACCCTATATGCATGTATAGTTTCCCTAGTCGCCAATTTAACCCGTCCCTGATACAGTTGAAGAGCTACTTGGAAATACTGTGCACAGCTTCGTTTAACGTCTTTGGCACTGCCCAACACGCACGCCCTCCTTGGCCCGGATACAGCTATTTTCCCCCTCTCTCGTTGAGTCCTCAGTTCCAGAAGGTTACTGATAACTGCCTCAATAAACTCATCAAGTCGACGTTCAGTCTTCCAGGGCTAGCTCGGGGAGGACGGGTCGGGGTTGATTGAAAGGGCGCCCCCGTGGGTATATACCCGGGTCTTGCATGGGGGACGGTATTCATGGGTTATTCCAGCGCCCGAAGGGGTGGGTTTAATGACGTTCATTACAGACGTGAGTGCCCTAATACCTGAAACTCTGGACACCGTCGTAACCTGCTAGCAGAAGAAAGAAAAAAAAAAACAAAACAAAAACTCACCTTGTATTTCACCGTGAAGATGTTTGAGACCGGCAGTTGACAGATATAGGAAACCGGCAGTTGACAGATATAGGAAATGATTATAAAGACGACAAACACAGCTATGGACCAAACACACAGACACAAAAAAAATCAAGGAAAAGAGGAGGAGCTGTATTTAACCGTCTTCATCCAACGTTGATAAGCTCTAAAGGACAGTCAGCCCCAAAACCTTAAAATTGCCTCACGCTCCGTTTTCTTTCACATTCCTTGCGAAACGACGAGTGAAATTTCATACCGATTCTAGTTGACTGAAATTTCATACCAGATTCTAGTTGACTAAAATTAAAGAAGTCAAATCAGACAAACAAAGTGGTAGCAACCTCATTAAATCTATGAATTATGTATGTTTTTGTTTATATTCTACGCATTTAAACTAACATGAACATGACATGGAAGGGAACTTTAAAGTGTAAAGTCAAAACATGTATAGATCAAAGAGATATATACATGACATGTGTATAAAAGACTAGAGGCAGACGTTAATCTTGAAGAGGGGAAGGGGTCTCTCACAGCTTTAAATCTTGTTTCCCTACATTATCCAACATGCAAAGTGATATAAATACCCTTCCTATTCTTTCCCTCTCTCTCTCTCTCTCTCTCTCTCTCTCTCTCTCTCTCACAAACACATATATACATAACTATTATAAGATATGTATTTGCCCATCAGTCGCTCACTATACATAAAATCACTCTGTATAATTATATATATATATATATATATATATATATATATAATTCTTTATCGATTACTGACTTTGTTTATATCTTAACATCTAAACTTTCACTGATTACAACACAGCCTCTCTCCTTGTTTATGTTTCTCTCACTCTATCTACACATTTTGTGCATCTCTATCAACATCTATCTAGTGTTATACATCTCATACAGTCTCTCTCTCCCTTTCACCGTAACGCTTTACTCTCAAAGCACCGCTCCGTTCCTCTTCTTTTATTTTTCGGCTCGGAAGCCACTGAGAAGCTAGGTCGTCGTAAGGACCTGCGAAATCTGAAATTTCATCTCGCGTGACTTCCGTTATTATTTCAATCACGGCCCCATATCTGAGATAGGCAGTCTCCCCTATTCCCCTGAGGACTGGTAGATTAGTTTGACACTTTCAATGAACCCATCGATAGTTCTCCCAAATTGGAGAATCAAAGTGGCGGTTGGAGGCCAAGAAAGAAAAAAGAAAAGAAAAATACGTGGTAATAGTTAATGTGTTGCTATTTTTTCCAAAAGTTGTTTTGTTTTTGTTATTGTTGTTGATGTTGTTGTTTTTGTTTGTGTGTGTGTGTGTGTGTGTGTGTGTTTTCCCCTCGCAGATTGAACTTGCAGTCGCCTGGAAAATCCTTGAGATTCAGCTGATCGGTTCTCATTGAGGCGATTACAGATTCTTATTGAAATCTGTAACTCTCCCCCCCCCCCCCCTCCCTTCTACCTCTCAGTCTCTGTCTCTTTCTGTCTATCTGTCTGTCTTTCTGTCTTTCTTTCTATCTTTCTATTCCATCTCTGTACACACTGGATAAATGGGCAAAGGATGGTTTGTCCAATGTGACTAACAATAGTCAACAAACAGTTTAAGCCAGGCACGTGGTGCACGTCACGAGATCAACACCCACGAGTCACACAGCTCACGAGTCATACATCCCACGAATTATACAATCCACGAGTCATACAGCCCATATGAGTCATTCAGCTCATGAGTTCGACACTAAGCAAATAAGTCGCACGAGACCGACACATTAAGCCCCGTGTTGTAATGTCGAACTCAGGGGCTGTTTTTACCTAGTGTTGAACTCATGGGCCTTATTTGCCTAGTGTCGAACTCATGGCCTGCGTGACTCATGGGCTGTATGACTCGTAGGTGTCGGTCTCCCGGCCGGGATGAACCCGTCGTACAATATGAATGACCTATCTCCCTCTATCCCCACGCCCCCTCCCCCTCCTTCTCTCTCTCTCTCTCTCTCTCTCTCTTCTATCTCTATCTATCTACCTATCAATATATCGGTCAATATATCTACTTAATCGATATATCTATCTCTACCTGCCTATTTCTATCTCTCTATCTACTTATCATAACCCCAGCAATTGTTCCTGTAACCTCTTTCAAGAGAGTGCCTAAGTGGACTAAACTGTCCTTATCTCAGCTTTTCGCAAGCTATTGTGTCGTTTGGGTGGACCGCGTAGGGTTTGTTTGTTGTTGGTTTTTTTTTTCGTGTTGCAACTTGTTTGTTTCTTTGTTTGTTTGTTTGTTTGTTTGTTGTTGCTGCTGCTGTTGTTGGGGGGAGGGTAGTAACTCCTGCATGCCTACAGAGGAGAGCAATAAACAGAACAAGACACAGAGGGCGAGGAGATTTTATAGCTCGTCACTCTGTCTTAACTTCACTTGAAATGATGAATTACATTTACAGAAAGAGCTTTGTTGTGCATTTTGCTTTCCATACTTTTTTTCTTTTCTTTTCTTTTTGTCTTGACTATAAAAATATGGTTCAAATATAACTGGGTTTCAATAAGCTACTCGTGTTTCTTTTATGTGTATACTACCGTCAGGGAATGTCATCTATCTTGTTTTGACGGAAGTTATCGAATTTAAAACAAGCAGGACAGTCAACCCAATAACGAATCTGCTCTTTTGGTCAACACCAAGGGTTCTGTCTGAACGATTTCTGAAAGGAAACCACGGAAGTTCAATCATGTCTTTCATAAACAGATATTGTCCTTGATGGCCTTCGCGCATGGCGGTACAGTTTTTGAAATTGAAACGACGCCTCACCTAATGCTCCAATAAGGCTAGGGCTGATCTATATAGAATTACACTTTATTGACGCGACATAATAATCATTCTGGACCGAGAAAATCCTGTAGGTTTGCGCTGATGCTGTACTGCGATGTCTCTTTTGCAGCATACAACTCGCGGGGGAAAAAAGTACACCAATAATATAAAAGTGACTTTGGATTGCAACCCCCCTAAACGATCATCACTCCTGCTTTATGTGTTCATAAATGTGTAACTTTGTGTAGAACCGGGTTGTGTCGTTTGCGGCGCATCAAAGAACTGTTTGCAAGCCCTTAGACCATCGATAATTCATTGTCGAGAAAGGCAAGTATAGCGCGCCAACGGTACATTCATACCACACCCCGTGCGTTGTCTGCTTCAAAGGATAGTTCGGTGTCGTCTGGCGGCGTGCTGTTGGCATAGTAACTAGTTATGCTCGTACATTTCAAACCGCCAAAACACCTGTGTCGCGGTAACGCAGCTCAATGGAAGCTGCAAGATCCCCAGGAAATTAGCCTCTCTCGCAGGAAATTGTTGAATCCCGCCACCACATGCCACGATATAAGGTTAATTTAGGCTCGTCAAAAGACGGCGGTATAATCGCATCATACAAAATGACGTTAGGGTGGCCAGATATTAGACTGGGCTAGAAAAAAAAACAGACCACGGGAGGAAACAAAATGTCGAAGACGCTCAATTGCGTGGCAGGAAATTATTGGCAGAATGAGAAAGAAGTCTGTATCTCCCCATAGTCAGATCATTCTTTGGGAAAACCATTAATCCATTGTATTACAGGAAGACCGTGTGTGCGTTTGATATCACCAGGATTACCGCTCGTCGCTTTCTTTTCTATCAGATTCTCTCTTATTTGAAACATTTTTTTCCTCTATAACTTTAATTATTTGATGTTGTTTTTTCCCTCTTTCCGGAAGAATGAGTCAGACCCACTATTGAGGTCACCATTAATCATTGATGCTATACCCGCGTTATGCTCTCCTGTAAATGTAACAGCCATTGACATGATTGATTTCCATGTCTGCACCACATTGTTACATCCCAGTGGTTATCGCTGATAGCTGGAAAAAGTGATCGAAAACATCGGCTATATTTTTTTTTTTTGGTGAGCGATCACTAGTTGAATGTCACCTGTAACTGAACACTCTTTGTTAATATTGAGGTCCATGTACTAACTCTATATTCATATGATGATGATCATAATATGATATGATAGATGTGATGTGATAAATTATGATATGATATGATATGATATGATATGATATGATATGATATGATATATGATATGATATGATAAGATACGATGTGATATGATATATAATATGATATGATATGATATGATATGATATATGATATGATATATGATATGATATGATAAGGTACGATGTGATAATATATATGATATGATATGATATGATATATGATATGATATGATATATGATGTGATGTGATGTGATGTGATATGATATGAGTATTTGTTTATTCATTGAGACAGAAATTTAATTTTCACTGGTGACACGTAAACAATGAAAAATATATAACTCAAATGCAATCATAAAAACTTACAGTTTACATAGTACAATATACTATACACATTTTTTTCTCATAAAGACATCAATGCACTGATACTCGTAACATATAAACAAAAAAAATCCTCAAATACTACCATACAAACGTACATACTATAATTATACACACGTGCATTTCATTCATAAAATTACAACCATCATTATCAAAACTTAAATTCCTACTTCACTGAAAAAAAAATCAGTTATACAATGTACAAACAAAAACAACAACAGTGGTTACTTTATACAATGGTGCATGTTCTCTCTTAGTTTGGTCATTACATAGGTGTATATACCTATAATGTTTAGTACATAATAATTATAAATATATAGAAAGAAAGAAAGAAAGAAAGAAAGAAAGAAAGATAGGTAGATAGATAGATAGACAGATGGAATGATAGATGTAGTAGCACTCTTAATTGTATTGATATTAGGGATACCTGAATCTCTTAAAATTTTATTTCCTGCTAGAAAATTCATTTACACTTTGAAACAAACAATCAACATATGGCAATCATTGCTGTGAGGTTTCAATTTGCAGTCAAATAATTGAAGAAAAAAAATCAGCCAATATAGTTGCCATTTTCTTTTTCTGCAACAGCTTGTGAGGGAAGCAGTCGGCAACCACCAGTGTCCCATATGTCTTGCTCCGGCAACAAACACATGTATTGTCTTTCCACAGAGATAGACAAACTTATCTTTCTCTCCACTGGGGGTGAATAGAAACGGAGATAGATGGCGAGAGGGGAAAAACAGAAACGCGAATTGAGAAATAACAAATGAAACGAAGAGAGCGCAGACTTGTCCCGATTTGCATAAAATTGATAGTATCCCGATGGCTTCTATGTCGGTAATGTACCACGGCTCGATAGTGCGAGTGAAAACAAATCCGTCGTACTGTGGCGCGCACGTCTCTAAGCCGTCTGCCGATCAATAGTACCGAAGCCAGTCGATACGCAGCACCACGAGCGTAGTTGTCTTGACGATGGTCTAATGATGCTTGAGAAAGACCCATGGGAACTGCACTGGCTTTGCTCATCTTCTAGGGATTTAACCCATCGAATCCTTCGGGGACATTCCAAAAAAAAAGAAAAGATGACGAATAACACCTCGTAATCATTAAATTAGCAACTCTGAGAATTTCACCGCATATCTTATACTGCAGAGAGATTGGATGGAACTGGTTAGATCCTATACTTCTGGGAAAAACAATAAGGAGAAAAGTTTTCGAAAATCGTCATTCTGAGAGTTAAACAAGCACTTTGGTCTTCCAAAATGTTTTGCCAATTTTTAAGAGTAAGTTCTGATTTAGTAAGTACGACGCTCTTGATAATACCGCTTTTTCATATTGATACAGAAAAAAAAAATAAGTAAGTTGAATTCTTTTTCATAGTATATTCTTAATATCCTTGTCCATGAGTGACGTGACGAACTTTAGTAGCCTTCTAAAGGGCATAATAATGTGCGCGCACACACACAGATATGTGTGTGTGTTTGTGTGTGTGTATATATATATATATATATATATATATATACATATATACATATATATATATATATATACATGTGTATATATATATATACATACATGTGTATATATATATATATATATATATATATATATAATGTTAATCATAATGCAACACTTAAGAAAATGCGTGCGTGTGAAAACACATTGTAAGAGAACACATCAACTACCCCTTATTTAGTCTGACAAGTAGAGGCTAAATTGAATGGTGCACCTGAAGGGATCGTATAGTTTTGGTTCAGACCTATCTTCAGGTTTCTAACATTTTTGGTGAGATAATAAGATACCTCTTATGGCATAGGAAAGAGCATGTAATTCCAAGAGGAATTCAATGTTTATTTGTCACTGATGAAAATTGGTTTTGAAATGGCTGAGATATCCAAAACAGAGCAATCCTTATAAAAGATGGGACCCACCTTTTATTAGATCGCTTTGTTTTACTTTGTTCTTGGATGTCTCAGCCATTCCAAAACCGATTTTCATCTAGTAAACTTTGAATTCCTCTGAGAATGGTATGCTCTGTATTATTTCATAAGTGGTTTCTTGGTATCTCGCAAAAAGCTAAAAGCCCAATCCTCATCTTCACTAAACCAATACTATTTTATCCCTTTAAACTCTTCGAAAACATTCTCATTCACATTAAGTCTACAAAACAATTATCTTGTATTACAGTCTATACCCTCTAATTGTCTGTCTCATGTTGCCTCTATCTCCCTTTTTTTACTTTATATCTATGCCTCTTTTTTTCGCGTCATTCCTATTGATCGTCAAAGTCAGTAACACGATGTGAATACTTACCGATCGTGAAAGGAAATATTTTAGCCTTCAATCGATGATAAACTAATAATATCTTGTCTCCAACAACAATGCTGATATTGATTTTTGTTTTTCGTTTGGTGTGGATTTAAGGGATAATATCGAAATCTTCACGTAACATGTACATTGTAATTCAAAGAAGTATCCCTGTTCTCTTTGTAATCTGACAAAAATTTCGGAGTAGCACTATAGGAAATATAAATCGACATTAAAGTTTGACGCCAGGGTCCAAAAGACTTTTAGGACCCTGCATGCTGGGAATCGATCATTTTTCCGGGAATGAGGTACAAGAGTATGATGTTTGTTTGTGTGCATTCTTTGCTCGCTTCCAGGGCCGTGAATTCTTAGCGCGATGCCAGGTCCAATGAACTCGTTCTCTATCACGTCCAAATCAGAATGCATATACATCATTCCTTCCTTTCATCACCTATATGATTGTTAAAGTCAACCGTCGTAAACAATTTGGCAAATGTTACGTACGAACTCTGCTAGACAACGCGACCTTTGAACTATATACCAAAGAGAAGAACATGACTTGCTACTTTTATAATCTTACAAAAATAAAACAGTTCCGCTCTAGGACGCGTCCAAATTTCATGTTGTATTTTCCATGAGGATTGTTCGCATCTAGAAAACATTATATTTTTCTCGATCGATCTTGAATTTGCTTTGGACAGTATAACAGGTGAAATTTCATGATGATCTCTTTCCAGGATTTTTGGTGGTGATGGTAGTGGTCATGATGATGATGATGATGATGGTAATGGTGATGGTGATGGTGATGGTGATGGTGATGGTGATGGTGATGGTGATGGTGATGGTGATGGTGATGGTGATGGTGATGGTGATGGTGATGATAATGATGATGGTAATGATGATGATGATGGTGATGGTGATGGTGATGGTGGTGGTGATGGTGATGGTGATGGTGATGGTGATGGTGATGGTGATGGTGATGGTGATGGTGATGGTGATGGTGATGATGATGGTGATGGTGATGATGATGGTGATGGTGATGGTGATGGTGGTGATGGTAGTGTTGATGATGCTGTATGTGTGTGAGTGTGTGTGTGTGTGTGTGTGTGTGTGTGTGTGTGTGTGTGTGTGTGCGCGCGCACGCGCGCGCCTTGAAGACAGAGAGAGGAGAGAAGAAAGGGGTAGTGGAAGAATAAGTCAAATACATTGTATGGCAGTATGGCAGAAAACTGCACTGAAGGAGAAATGAATTCTTATAAACCTGATCTTAATAGGTATGCAGCTTTAGACTTTTGTCAAGAAAAAAATCAAAGAATGCAGATATTAATCTACACCATTTGTGTTATACAGTGTACATAATGTATAGACAACTCAAACTAACGACATCTTTAATCATATCCAGCTCCAAACTTGACCTCACTACCTTTCTACAACCATTTATCTGATAAACCGTAAGTCAATGAGTAACGTCACTATAGCGGAGAATATTGGTCGCTATGTCCGTCGCTTGGGGGTCAATGACGGAAGATACTGTGTACGGTGTTTCCTCCACACCGCACTCCCCACCCTCACGCCTCCCCCTAAAAAACCAACAACAACAACAACAACAAAAACGGCTATAACTTAAATGCCCATTGCATAACTCCAAAAGATCAATATTTTGGCGCCTTTTCCTGATAACAGATGCTCAACCGCATTATGAGCTCAATCCGTGGACTTGTAATTCATTTTGATTCCTCTCTACACGGCGCCAACGTGCAATAGGACGTAAAACGAAAGGTCAAATCTACTCATGTCTATCTCTATGGCTCATACCAACCATTGCATCACTTCACCTTCAGAACTGTATAATAGTAAATCAAAATTTCATAGAATATTCTGAATAGACCGGTATTGTATCGTATTCAGAATTTATGTATGCTTTGTTCACAAACGTTGCCCTTAACATGCTTAACAACCACAAAGCTTACCATGGATTTGCCCTACCTAGCAGCAACTAAGTGAATTCCTGCCTGTGGAACTTAATGGAAGAGGGCAGGTAAATGAAATGCTTCGTTACTAGGCTGTAACAAAAGAGACATCCATAATATAACGCATTACAGAGAAGGTCTATTGCTTCTCTGTATTGCTGGTATTTTGCCCTTAAAGCGTTGTACTTTTAGCTGCGTTAACTCGACAATTTTAGTCCATGAGGAATTTTTGTTGCAGAAATTGCTTGCATGTTATTAACTTGGTACCTGATTAGTGTTGAAAATGAATTTCACTGCTTAGCTTCTGTCCAAGAAAAATTATAGAAACTGACAAAATACATAACAATATCTGCGCTGATTAAGAAATAAGTCTTTAAAAAATGCCAATTTGAGAGCGAAACAGGAATGTCAATCTTCTCAAATATGTTCTCACTCAATGCACGGAGTGAATTCAAGTAAAATGGTGTTATCAATAATCATTGTTGTATTGGTCTCATAATAGAGAAGTTCTGAATTTGAGAGAAAACAAAAAGAGGTACTTTTAATCTAAAATGCATTTTGATGTACACCCAACATCAAAATTTGTTCCTAAGTGCTAGAAACGCTGCCCGAAAGCTAGCAGGCCAAAGCAACAACAAAACAATGCTTGCAGATTGATATCGATATAGTATATGATGTTTAATGTAATATAGATTTCATGATTTAAAATATCTATTAATACATAAAGTAAAGTGGACTAAGTCAGATACCTGCTCAAAGGATGGCTGCAAACCTAAAGGCATTGTGCTTGTGTCTGTTGTTTTTTGTGTCCAATTTTTTCGTTGTAACTGTCACGTTGTCACATGATACAAAGTTTTCTTGGTTGCTTGGATACTATGAATGTTATTCAGTGGTGAAATCTAACACTAAAATACACACAAAACATACCTTAATTGAATCCCAAACAACAGTATATGTGGGGAATGCAGGAAAGAATGGAAAAAAGGAGAGCGAAAGCTATGATCTTCGATCCAACAGTGCAGTAATAACATGAATAAGGGCAACAAAAATGATGACAAGTTTGTGTCCACTTGATACCTATCTTTTCCTCAGTCCTGCCGAAACGTCTGATTCTGGCGAAAATGTCACATTAAGACGATGGCTCGAATGTAGTACCATGCTTTCAAGCAGTCTTTAAAATGTGCTAGCTACAGAATTTATTGATTTCTTGTTTTAAACTTTCAAGTGAGATATGCAAATGAGGGATAGCACCTTTGCAGCTGTCATGCAGAGGACCCTCATTTACATGTTATTATGGAGGGCACCTTTGGTGGCGGAGACCATTGTGACGTAAATGACGAATGGTCAAGTGAAAGTCGCGCGGCATTTGATGCATGGTCATGAATATTCATGAAAGCGGCTCTGGGGAATGTGAGTGCGAAGGGGGCGTAAGGCACTTTGGTCGTTTTTCCAGCTGATAATGTCAATTTGATCGTGTCTATGTATTTTCAATGTTGCCGGAAGGGAAATTCTATTCTGATTTAATGTAGCTTTGTATGAACAAGGAAAAATCAGACGAGTAAATTCATAAAAATTTGGGGAAAATTGGACACAATCTCATGAAAAATTAAGAATATTGTATATAATTATGTCAGAGAGTACGACGAATTGGCAGATCTCCGCAATGCAGGTTTGGAGCACCCGTATTTTTTTCTACATTTTTTCCATTAATTTTCTTTTTTTTTTCTCAAATATTTTAGTAAAGAAAGAACGTTTTTATCCGCTGAAGAGAACAAGCAAGTACACGTCATGACTCTTACTACATACGAAGAACACTTCTGAGAAAACATTTTTACAGGAAAAAAACTTAAACTTGGTGAATTTCTGTGTACAAACTAAGTGGAGAGATGATAGACACCTACATCACAGATTTGCCAGTTTGTCTTCTTCTCTAAACTTTAGCATTTCATAACTTTTTAATGTATTTTTACGACTTTTCTGCTTTCATACAAATACTAATATCAGCATGGAATTTCCCTTTAACGTTAAATTGTACTTTGGTTTCAAATACATTGTAATCCACTGAGTAAGAACACACAAAATGAGGATGGTGCTTGTTTCATCACAATAAGATGTAAATGATATTAAGTACCGTGTACCTATTGTCATCATTTTCATTGTCAGTAAACGGTGCCACTTCTCAAAATTTAGACGTTGCTTATACAGTTTTTAATCGTTTTCACAGTGACTGTCAAAACTGCCTGTGTGCCGGTTTACCAATGTGTTCAAGTTTATGGATATGTTATTTCCATGGATCTGTATGACAAAGAGTTTTTCAGTCAAGCTGTTGCTTTCAGATAAATGTCAATACTCAGAATTCAGATGTTATGAATTTTTGCTACGTTTACCATGCCATAGACAATCTGTCGCAAACAACCTTGTAGTTGGAAAGGTGTGCACACAATTTATGTATGTAAGTAAATGGGTCTTTCGGCGGGTGAAAAAGGGGGTAAGAATATCAACATCAGGTAGATATATGTTATCTGATCAGTTCTGGCGTTCGCCCACGCAGATAGGGTAGTATGTGCTGGGAAGACGCAGTAGACGTTAGGATCAAGTATGGCGTGCTGAGGGTATTACGACCGCCGCTGTCTGTAGAGCTACCACAGCCTCTCATGTATCATGCGGTGTCAGCCCTGCAAGCATCGCTTGCTAAATGAGCCGCCGCGACCTACGGCACCGGATGGCTACAAACGCCACGACAGGTACTTCATCACTCGTACCAGGTCGCGCCGCTATATACCTCGGCAGGGCGAATTTGTGAGCCGCTGCGACACAAATGGCTTTCCGTAGATAAATGTAATATTCAACGCTCCATCTTCTATTGCACCTGGTGCGTTGAGCGCATCTTCGGCCGGAGAGGAATGATAGTCTTTGCTTAGAGACTTCTTTCCCCGTTTTCCAATTCAACGGCGATTTGCGCTCTGTCAGTGTTTACGTATCCAACGCCAGCTAACATGGCGAATGCGAGTAATCTGAAATGAGCCTGCATGAGTTATGCTTGCAAATGTTATACTTTCAAATCAAGATATACAATAGTTATGTAGAAAACAAAGAGTAGAGCAGATGCAGTAAATTGACTGGATTTAGAATTCCGGCATTTCGGAGCTACGTTTGAATTCTCCGTGTGATATCACACATACATCTTTCACAACATAGCACGGGCTTTGTACTATTGTAGTTGGGAACCGTGGCAAAAAGTCCAATTTACTAGTGATGTTAAGATTTAAACGCGTGCTTTTACCGTAACGACATATTTTCGATATTTGATAGCGGAAATCTTGGTTTTTCATGCATTAGCGATCGCTATGTCGGGCAAGCCTCAAGAGAGTTTTCTTCTTGTCAGGAATTACATTTATCATAAGATGAAAATAAAATCTAAAAAAGGAACACCCTGCAATGGAAAACCAGTACCAAATCCACAGAGCATGCTTAGCCGCAAGCTACGAACAGAAGACAAGAGTTAAAACAGGTCTGCGGCAGTACGCTGCTGTCCGAACTCGCAATGGTCGAGTGGGCTTGGCGAAATTTCGGCCGCTTGACAGCGATAATAAATGCATGAGCCAACATTATCCCGCCACGCCTCGCGCGAGCAAGACTTCATAATTCTTGCATAGACCACGTTCTGAATATTTTACGGGCTATTACAGAACAGATAGAGAGACGGGTCATCTCAGCAAGCTATGACATGTTTAAGGTGGGAACTCCCGGGTCACAGGTAGTTGTGTGCCTTTAACGAAGCATTAAAGGCAAATTCTGTACCAAGTTCAAGTTAACTTTAGTACATAGAGTAAAATTAGACGAAAACAATGTTAAATGTGTTATCAGATATAAAAGTGGAGAGTTTGTGCACAAAATATCAATAAAATCGTGTTGTTGCTTTTCGTCGATGATTTGCAACCTTTTTTTTCGCGAAAAGTCGGTGTTGCTAGGTTATTGTAAGACTACCAAGAAAAGAAAAAATGCAAAGAATATTCCGATGTCTAATTCTTATAGACTTTCTGCCAAAGGACCCTCGGCGATGATTTTTGTACATAATTCAATTAGACTTGTGAAGTGATACTATCAAGATCTCTACCACTGTGAATTTGTCGTTGAAAACTAATTTCACTGATTTTGAGAGAGCATGATGGGAAAACTTAAAAACACATAACTTTCTCCTTTTGGGAGTGGCTTATTTGGTGAGATCTCTACTACTGCATTGATCTTACTTTGCTGTAGATTTAAGGAATCATAGTATTATTCGAACGTAGTATGGACGTGCACTTTAATATATAAGTATATAATATATATATATATATATATATATATATATATATATATATATATATATATATACATGTATGTAACTGCATAATGTTGAACACACGAACACAAACCTGCATGCTATATAAAAGAACTATGGATAGCGATAGACTGATAGAGATTATGAAATCCATTAGTTTATGAGTATTACATGAGAAGAGGTGCAATTATGTCCACTGAAGAACAATGCACAGAGCGAGATAGATAAGAAGATTCATACTGTACACTCATATCAAAACGTAAGGCGAGTACAGTTCACACGATATGAGCAAAGCCAAACTTCGTGTTAGACGTGGTGCGGTATAGCCGCGTTCCCCTTTACCCATCGTTTCATGTCCTACTTAAGATCTCGAGAAGACGTTGATCTTTGTGGTTTCAGAAAGATAATAATGACTCGTCTAGACAGCGCAATAGAACCATCGATCAGCTGTGAGATGGAGGAGACTTATCATCCAGATCTTTCGAGAAGCCTCCGTGAGAAATCGTATACTGGATGGATCTAGTACAGATACGAAAAGTAAAATAAGTAGATCCTACACTGTGGAACCAGCTGGTAGGATAAATTTTGTTTAAAGTACATCCCGCTTCATATTCAATTTGACATTAATAAACAGAATCAAAGTAAATATGACGGGAGTTTCATCTAAAAATTGAACCTAAACAAAAATACCACATTTTTGTATGAAAATACTGACATTGGTGGCAATCAAATATGCAAATTAGATGAGCTGATGACGTCATTAATTCGCACTTCTCCCATTAACCTGGATATGGGCACAAACCTTGATTATTTTCATGACATGAAAAGACTTAGTTGCATAGTTTAAATCCAGTAAATGTCGGTTTTCCATAACCCAGCAATGATGGGGGAAGGGGTTGTAGTTGCTAATTTACCGAACTATAAGCAATGTTAAGCGCGTGATCTTCATTTCATAATACATTTCGTTTTTGGTCTGGACAAACAGAACTCTGATTTGTGTCGGATGTTTAAGAAACTTCGACCTTTTTAATTTTTTTTACTCCTTATTGACATCAAAGTCGATTTGAGCATGAAGTATCTTTTTTTTTTTTTGCACTTCAGTATTGATCAGCTCTACACAGAAAAATACTCATATCAACATTTTGGAATATAGTAAAAGAGCCGGTGGATGCTGGGGGCCGCTGGCGCGATGGGGGGGGGGGGGGGGGGAGAGGGCCAACATCTTGGAACCAAGGGTAAAAGGAAAAACGCAAATTAAGTGTGACGGTGCCTTGACGTCGCGTATAAAGCAGTGGTCAGCAACCTTACTGTCCAGCGACACCTTGTTGCGTGCGAGTGCGGGGCTGGTAGATATGAGAAGCTAAACCCAGCAGTAAAGGTTTCCATCAACATCAATTCTTAAAAGATACCTGTGAATTGTTTAAAAGGTCTGCCTCGATGACCACCTGTGTCCTAACATCTTCACTAATAGGTCCCCTCAGGATTCTCCTGTCTTTTTTTTTTCAACCTGAAATGCAGATGCGACGATGATACATGCCATTCTGCTTTCTACTTATTGTATGCTAGTTCAGGAATCAATACTGGGCCAAGATACATACAAGTTGACTGATACATGACTGTTGTTTGATTTTCTGACATAATATCTGATTGCATAATCAATGATTGCTTATTTGTATGCAACACGGCCATGGCCACTTGTATAAATGTAATCAAGTAACATTTCAGTGTCATGTTTCTGTCTCTTTGATTTGTTAAAAATGTTTGCACATAATCTGGGTAGTGTCTGACAATTTTGCTACCACTGATCTTAAAGTTTACCCTCTCTCTCTCTCTCTCTCTCTCTCTCTCTCGCTCCTACAGCATATTGATGATTGGTCATTCGACATCTTCTCCTTGGATACTGAGAGTGACGGCCACGCCCTAAAATGCCTAGCAACCGAGGTGTTATCGCGGTACGACCTCCCCACTAAATTCAAGGTAAGTGTTTATTACATCAAAGTGCAGGCAAAATTGCTTTATGACGGGAGAGGAAGATTCAACGGCTTCTTCTAACATGTGGAGGCATCACTTTCATAGTAATTCTTATGGAGGAAAAAGTCACTGTCAAAACAGTGGTGTTACGGTTTGAAGGAATATACTTAGCTCGGACATCTTTTTTATAGTAACGCTTGGAAGCTCGTACAGTTTGTAATACTTGTTTGCGACTGTGTCTCCTTATGTCTCAGTGTCAGTGGCACAAAGGTATGAGAAAAAGTGAAAACATTACTCATGTTGCTTCACATTCATGAAAGATTCCGAATGTTCTTCTTCTTTTTAAGTTCTTTTTCGCATAACAGAGGTTTGGCTCATTCAGGAGTAGCTATGATAACTTTTGTAATGAATCTCACCTGGAAGAGGAAGAGAAGAATCAGGTGTACAATGGTCGATTCACCGCCCGGTAGTCAGGCCAAAGGCATCCACGAAAGTAGATACAAATCGTTGAATTGATTCTCCGAGACCGAGATCTCTGATTCGAGCGCGGTGTGGCTTAAAACGCATCTGTGTTGATCAACCCGGTTTTAGGAGAGACTTCCGGATTAAGGAGGTTGACTATAGGTATTCCTGAAGGCACACAGAACGCTCCAAACATGATACAGAACGGTTACATCGACTTGCTGCCGGTGAAACACCTGCAATGTTATTTCTGGAAGGTTCTTATACAGCTTGCTTTGATCTGGCTTCTTTAGTAGTCCAAGATGATTCGTAGTGATGAAAAAGATGAATTAGAAAAGCAATGAATGAATGCCATTTTATTTGGTACGAGGAGTTGTAGGTTTAATTCCAAGTGTTATGAGTTAAGGTTTGGTTCGTCATTGGCGCGCTAGTTTCATGCTCTTACTGACGTTTCGACTCCCAAGACTTCATAACTTCCTTACAAGCACTGAAAACCAACACCAATATCAAATAGAAACTTACAAAGCCAAAAATGAGATACGTTGTCTTTTAGAAAAGCCCGCTATTTAGCAGACATCTAGAGACTCTAAGTTATATTGCTCCCTAAGTTGATACAAGGCAAAAGCGATGTTGAACAATTGTTGAAGGATGACCTTTCCATTAAAAAAAAACAAAAAACATCCCTAATCTGGACATCTAACAGCTCGGTAGAAATAGGACGACGAAAAGGATGATGTGGCTACTCGATTGGTCATCACAAGTTGGTCATCTGCGGCTTTGGGTTTGGCAGCCCGGTATTTGATTTGCTCGCGACAATGTACTTTGCCCATATGTACAAATATTGATAAAATTACCGCCCTCCTTCGGTGGTCCGCCGAACAAATCCGTCTGTACGTCTCCTTTAATGTGTGCGCACTGACATCGACTTCATCACACGCCTCTACGATGGCGGGCCCCTAATTGTGGATATGTCTAAGAGTCATGGAAAGATTGGGAGGGGGTGCATGAGGTACGTTGAAGATATACGAGCTTCTCAAACTCGAATGGCGTCAACAATTTTGGTAGGAAGGAAATAACAAGCCCGTCTGTTTACCCCTTCCATTATTTATACCCCGCTTCTGTCACTGCGTAAATGCGGAAATTTATTCCAAAGAGTCTGGCATTTATGTGACATGCTCGCAAGAGGGCGTAGCAATCATCATTGTTGAAACTTCGCTGTTAATCTGTGCCACTTTTTGTATTCTTTTCACTGTCGTCTGCTATGAGTGCTGTCTCACTCTCTTCCTTACCAAATCTCGCGTTTTTAAAGAGAGACTGAGATTTATTTTTCTTCCCGTTTATCTGTGACTTGTCTGTCAATGGCATCATGCACTCCTTATCTGTAGGATAGGACTGCACTTCCCTTTGTGTTGTTTCGTCAACTGCAATCCCACATGTAGAATGAAATTATTGTAAAATACACGATTTTATAACGCTATGACCTGCGTGATTATTATACCCAAACATTGTGGAGATTCCAAATTTTATGACATTTGAAAGAGTCGAATTGCTGGCGATCTACTCGCGGTCATTTTTATTTTATGTTATCAAATCCGTTTGCTTTGATTCTATTTTCCATCTATGTTTCTTCCATCAGGAACTTTCTGTAATCACTTAGTTTCCTTCTACCGATCCCCATCACCCTGTCACCTGTCTTGCTCCAATCCCACATCACTCACACCAGCTCCTCCGAATTACAGAACATCTCATCTCGAGATGTGATATCACATCCACAAGCCTTACATCACCCCCCCCCCCATCCTCCTTTCCGCTTCCCGCTCATTCGGCCATGCCCTTTTGAGCGCTCAAGTTGTCAATCCCATCTTCAGTAACAGACGGCTGATCAAATATGGCCCCGCAAACCGTCCAAATATGAGATGTCGTAAAATATAGACCCCACTCTCTATCTTTTTTTCTTTCTTATTCCGTCATCCAGCGGTCCCTACCGGCAGAAAGCCCATATGAGAGATCCGGGGACATGTTGAAATCTTGACCGGGCACGGTCTGTTTGTGGGAGAAACATGAGAGTGGTCTTGTTTATGCAGTGCCTTTTAGATCGATGCCAGATGTAGATGACAGCTTTTTGTATCACGAATCGATCGGTAATTAGGTTTGAAAGCATTACCCTTGTGGCTACACAAAGCTATGCCGCGACTCTGACAGACATCGCATCTTGTTGTCGAGCGAGTATCGCTTGAAGTTCGGCCCGTTCGATCGATTCATTTCCTGTTGATTTCTCCTTGCTCGTTCATTGATACACCCGTCTTACGCTTTGCAGAAATTTGTTATGTCAACTATGGTTTTTGACGTGATTTTAAGTTCAAGTTCCGATTCTTGCTGTTCGCCACAGTTTCAGTCGAGCAGGTCTCGAAAGTCAGCGTGAGAGAAGATTATTACAACTGGGGCGTAGAGCAGCGTCATTCATCATTTGTAAAACGACTCACATTCTTGAAAAGGCCAAAGTGGGTTTTGCATGCGGCAAGACTGGAAATACATGATTAGAATATGAATTCCCGCTCTAATTGTACAATGGAATATGTACAGTCGTGAGGCGTGCAGATTGCGCCGTAGATGCATGAACTGTTGTATTCTTCTCTGATGCTGTTATTACAGTCTGTTTCATTGTTAAATCATGGTTGTGGTTTTCGTTAAGGAAAGTACTGCAATGTTGCAATTTTTCTTCTCTTTTTTAACGAGGGAAAATTTAATGTGATTAGGTTTTAATCATAACGGCAAAAAAAGTCCGTGATTAAGGTGATTCGATGAGAACCAAACCTTTTCTTTCCGTCACGAATAATCTTCGCTAGAAAGGGCAGAGGAAGATCTGGAGGATTTGCAACCGGAGGAGGGGGGGGGGGGGGGGGAGGGGGTAGGGTTCAAGGGATTGCTCAATAAGCCATTGCGAGAAGAGGTTTATGAAAGAGGACTAGCTGTTGTTTGCTTCCTTCCTTTGAGTTTCTTCCACCCCTCCCACTGCCATCACCGCCACCACCTATGGTCTAGTATTTGCCAGCTCTCTGTCTTGTTAGTTAACTGACTTTCCTCTCAAACAGTTTTTTTTTCTCTTCCTTTCTCCTTGCTCTCTCCCTGAATGTAAGCGAATCCAAATCCAATAGACACAAATTTTCCCTCGACCCACACCGAGAGATCGAGTGGAAGATCGTCGGCTTTGATTTGATATTTCCCCCCAACAGTCCACCAGGTGCGATAGCGACTACTTGGCCGTTAAGTACCGGCTCGGATTTCATCTTCTCCCGGCTTGAATCTTGCCTGCCCCGCGCAACTCTACACGTGGTTTTCCATCCTCGTGTTTGTCCTACTTCTAAAGATTTGAGCCGTCGGGGGTTTGAATTCTGAGGCTGGGATCCGTCGCTACGTCTTCAGTAGACTACTCGGGATCCGTTTCATGAAAACCTTAGGAGAGACTTTTCGTTCCTAAGACACACTTATGAGAGACATCATGAAATGGATTTGAAAATCTCTCATAGCTACGAGCGACTTTGAATATTATGAGATTTATGTAAGGACATTTATGTGATGACCTCATGAAACGGACCCTTGGTCTCATACGTGTCAACCTCTTTACGTTGCTGACATTACAGTGAATAGTTCGTGTGGTACCATAGAACCAATTTCGTGGGATGCTATGGGTTTCCTGGTTAAAAAAGTAGGACCGGAGTCAAAGAGGTCACGAATTCTTTTTTCGACGAGGTATTTTGCAAGCATTGTAGTCGCCATGTTGCAAGATTCTGACAAAATGATAGCGAAGCCTCGACGTAAGGCTATGCGGCTTCAGAGCGTTTGCTATCTACTTTAGATCACGAAACATTTACGACATTACTGTGGTAGACTGTATTTGCGATGTTTCTTTATAGCCAGGCTGATGGTATGACTTTGCTGATACAGTCTGACAAACAGTCCAAATGTAACTTTTTTTGTCTTATTTGGACGCATATCCCGTTTGTTGTCTGCTAAAATAGCTCTTGTGTGTATTATACGTGTATGATATCAGGGAAGTGTTAGAGAAGGACAAAAAAACAAGAGTCCCTTCTTTGTACCCATGCTCCGTGCGGCCGAGAAGTTACGCGCTCTATAAATTGATTTGACAAAAGACAGCATTTCCGTTTAAGTATGCATCATTCCTCAATCACAAAAAAAAAAAACCGAGCGAGCAGCAGTTCGCTGTACCTTTCAACATTATCGGCAGCAATCGTTTAGTGTGCAGAGAACGTGACACTTGAACAAAAATCGTTGAAAAATAGTAATGATCTAACCGAGAAAGTGAACGCAGAAACACGCATTAGCCAATCACATACTCAGAGAGATTTCACATTCAGGTACTTAACTTGGCGAACAAAATTCTGCACAAATGTGCGCAAGATGGTTAAATGTTAACTTGTTATAACATATTGGCATTCCTTTTGTCAGTCCTATAGGGTAAAGATAATAAGAGGATCTCTAATAAAAAAAAAAGATAGGATTCATTCCGGAACATATTACCAGAAAGTTCCATACAGGATTTCAACAATTCCTCTGATATACAGCTTAAAATTGTTAAAATCAAGAACCGCTTCTTTGGTCTCCATCATCTTGTCCATGTCAAAATCTACGAAAGAGCGACTTGGAGCATGGATCATCAAAGCCAGTGGAATGCTAAGCATTCAATTGTCATTCCATAGAACCTACGCGTAAATTTGTGCAAATTGCGAAGAGATTCCACTCCTTCTCTTCATACACCTCCCTGATAAGATAAACGCGAGAAAGCGTACTGAGTAAATTCAAGTCAATTCAAACGCAATTCAAATGATAGTTTATTTTCAATAACACAATTTTATTTAATGAGACATATTCAAAGAAACAAAACATGCAATGTATTACAACAATGTATAATAAAATGTGCATAAACTTACGGAACTAATTGTTCAAAATAATTGCGTTATTGGAAAAGAGAGACCCATGCAAAAGACAAGCTTGTAGAAATGTGGGTCACTCAATACATCGAACTTACAATGACGAGAATGTAGTCTCCGGTAATATTGTATCTGTCATGCCGTGTTACTCGGCCCTGGTGTGATACAGTCGCTGCATGTCCTTTTTCTTCAGACATTTGTGAACATTACTGGGCATCGTGGACCAAGTCAGGCTCTGCCAATATAAAGTAACGAATAACCGTAATTTTACTCCACACACTGCTGTCCACTGGATTCGAGTTAAGCCAATTGTACGACAAATTGCACAAATTAAATGCTTCCTCCACTTTGAGGGAACGAATCTAAAATCTGCTGCGCAGAGACAGTTATTTTGGACATGAAGTGCGTCCAAGTAATACTTCTTGATCGCTACTCCTCTGAGGTACCTATAAACATTACCATCAGGTTGGCGTTCTGGAGCCGTTATCAGAGGTATTGCGAATAACTTGGTGACAGTAGAAAAAATACGTGTTTCTAGATAGCCCCGCACGATCTAGTCTGTCCCTTCCCTACAGCCTGGCTGCTGTTCACTGTACTCACATGCAGCTCATACAAACAAAATAATGAACAATCAAATTCAACCACATAAGCGGGGATGATGTTCGTTATTTCAAAGGTTCGTTGATCCCATAATGAAACGATCATGCGTACTAACGAACTCTCGGAATTACGAACCTTATTTCGTTTTCCGATTAACAAACGTTTGTTTGTTTGTTTGTTTATTTTCATTTTCGAGCTAAGGAATCTTCGTTATGACCGAATCTTTGGAGTAAGGAATCGTATCTAAAATTCGGATTAACGAACCTTTGGAATAACAACCCGTGTTCGTTTTCGGAATAAAGGAACTAGGGAATAACGTATTGTAACTCATAAGCGATCACTTCCTACTGGGAACCTTTATAGACAGCTTCGCAAAAAGGAGCGCTGAAAATATTTGTCTTGCTGAATGACGCAAGTGCTGCGGTGGGACCCGAATCTGAAACCTTCTCGTGGAAGTGAATCCAGTAGAACGCGACACCTGCTTACGGCACCTCCTCTCCTAATACGGGTTGACACGAGTAATTTTTTACGTTTAGCCGCAGCTTGAGGGTCAGATGAAGAAGTCGTTTCTTCGCTGAAAGTGTAATGAGACATTGCAGAAAAACGTCCCGACCAACAGGTCTGTGAGCCATTTGGCAATTCTCTGTATCACGTTAAGCAATATCAAACTACGAACTATTATTGTTATTGTTGATTAGTGTGATCACTGGTGATTTTATGATGTTGATGAATAAGGGAGAGACCATCAGAACAAAAGTATTGTCTGTAGCGAACGTAATCGATGATTTCATTACATTTTTCTTTTATTTTGTTTATTTCAAAATGATGATTTCCAAATGATGATTTATATACGTCTATTTCTCTAGTATTCAATTGTTTCTTTATTTCCCTGTTCGTTTACTCATGACACTTCATGACACTTCTTTCAGGGCCCGCTCCTTAATGAACCCTCCTTGTGTCCTACCGACGGCAAACCGGGTGCTGTTCGTTATTCCGAAGGTTCATTGATCAGAAAATGAAGAGAAGATGCGTAGTATCGAGCCTTCGGAATTACGAACTTTATTTCATTTTCGGGTTGATGAACCTTCTGTATAAAGAACCTTTTTCTTTCATTTTCGGATTGACGAACCTTCGAACATGTCGAAGTAACGAACCTTCGGAAAAACAAACCTTTGGAATAATGAACCCTATTTCATTTTTTTGGATAAACGAACCTTCGGGATAACGGTCTATTTAGTGGCAAAACAAGGCCGCAAATGCGCCTTTAAACCTAACACATACACACGAATATACACGGACACAATCACACACGCAAACACACACACCGTCACACACGCAAATACACACCACACAGACGTAGACACTTAGATACCCCATGGGACAAATCATAAGTACTCTCCTGCGCTCTGGATTTATACGAAAGTAGCACGTGCGATGTACGTTACCCTTTACGACGGAGTGCTAGGTATGACAACTGTAACATGGAACGTGCTTGGCATGTACTTCGGCGCCATCTCTCGCGCCAAAGTAGAAAATGAATGACGTGAACAAGTGACGCGAGCCCATATTATGAAAATGGCTGTTAGTTTGCCATACTTTCCCTCATACACCATGTCTACAGTATTCTACCGATCAGATTAGAAATGACGCAAGCTTTGGAATGTCAAGTACATCTTAACAGAGCAACGCTAAATGTTGTGACGTTTAACTCGCTTGAGCTATATCGCCTGGCATAAATTCGAAGTTTATACTCACCGGCTGCCGCTTCAGCAAAAGTCAAAATTTCTCCAACAGCACAAATCGATCAGATATTAATAGTGTATCGATAGCATAATAGTTTTCAGATTTAAAATTCAAAGCATCTCAGACTAAATTGTTGGCAATACTAATTTAGACTTTTGTTTATTTCTCATTATAACCAAATTATGTCTTTTTGATTCTGCTTCACCCACTTCCTCAATAGACACCAAATAGCTTGCACGAGGGAAAATGTCTAGAAATGTCGTGATACATCAAAGATGCAGCTGTATTTGGTTTCCCGCCATTTTGACTAAGTACTTGCTCCTTCAGTGACAAGCAATGCAATCCGGCGCCTCTTGACATCCAATTTTCTTCGTATACAAATCTTCATAATTCTGCCTCAAATAGATGAATGAATGAGTGAGTGAATGTATGTATGAATGAACGAATGAATGAATGAATGAATGAATGAATGAATGGATGAATGAATGAATGAATGAATAAATAAATAAATAAATAAATAAATAAATAAATAAATAAATGAATAAATAAATAAATAAATGGATGCATGAATGAATGAATGAATGAATTTACAAACTTTCAAGTACAAATCACGCATGAATATAACAAAAATAGCCTCAAAACATAATCATATCGTAAAACTGCTTAGCTTAGAAAAACACACGCTTATTAATTATCTTGTGCATAATTTACAAGCCTTCATACACATGGATACATACTAAACAAGTAGCTAATTCCTATCTAAATGTATATAAAAAACAAATGATTTATATGTATGTATGTATATATATATATATATATATATATACATATATGTATATATTTACATTGACATTTATATTTATTTTTATATCAATATTTATATTAATATTTATATCAATATTTATATATTCTTTTTGTATGTCAATAACTAAAACTTTGTTCTCTATCTCTTTCTGTCTTTGCCTCATCTTCACCAGATTCCAAATTCAGTTCTCAGTGCTTTCCTGGATGCAATGGAGCTCGGCTACAGCAAGTACGGCAACCCTTACCACAACCTGCTCCACGCAGCTGACGTCACTCAGACGGTCCATCACATGCTGGCCCGCATGGGATTAGTTGTAAGTTGAAGCTTTGATAACAGAACAATATTGTTGTCAGCAATAACAGGAACAACAATAATCGTAATGATATTAATTAAAAAATATTGATGATAATCATAGTGATGACAATGAAACTACAATAACAGAGCAATATTATTGGCAACAACAGGAACAGCAATAATCGTAAAGATATTGATTAAGAGAATACTTATGATAATCATAGTAATGACAATGAATATATTCGTTACTATAACAGAATGATTCTAATAATTATAGTTATACACTGTATTGATAATGATAACAATTAAGCGATAATATATGCAAGTAGGATAACATATAACAATAATCAATGAAACATAACATAAATGATGATTATAGTTATGATAAAGCAGTAATGATGATATAAAATAATAATATTTATTATCATAAGAAGAAGAAAAAGAAGAAGAAAAAGAACAGCAACAACAACAACAAGTGCAGCATTACCGATGATAATGAGTGTAACTTTCAATACCATTGTCTCAAAGTAATAGTCTAATTTACGCGCGGCAACATTAAGCAGTGCGAGCACGGCTCTCTGAGAGACCCTTGCCATTAGTACTGGCCCCAGCACTTCCAGCAGGGACACATTTAAACTTCTAAGACAAGAGGAACATTGTGGGTAAAATAGTTTCTCCCGGGATATAATAATCGAAAAGATTTCAAACCTAAGATAGACTGAGCTAGAGACTACAATGGTATCTGAGTCCTAGATTGCATTACCTTTGAGTATGCCGCATGCTTATAAAGTGTGTCTTACTGCTGTTTGTTTGTTTGTATACTTGTATATATGTGTGTGTGTGTATATATATATATATATATATATATATATATAGAGAGAGAGAGAGAGAGAGAGAGAGAATTTTATGTATAGATAGATAGATAGATAGATATGCAGATATGTATATATATATTAATGTTTATAATCATTTTGATTTATTGGAGCAAACATAATTTCAATCGGTGGATATCATTCAAATTTCCACAACTTTGCAGTGTCCATAACTTATTAACGTTCGAAACCACTAATCAGACACAGTAGTGGTGGCATTAATCTTTGAAAAGCATGCGATGCATTAATAACAGACAGACTGACTGTGGGTACTACTGGTTAACCAGCAAATTCAACGCCCATGAAACGCCACAAATAGAATGAATCTCGCTAGAAGATAGCTTTTGCATGGGTGGGTTCCAGTGAATCGCCCGCTCCGCATTAGATGAACAGTATGTAAGTTTGTGATGGCGTTCATAGCCTCCATGAAACGTGTCCATATTGACTAAAGCGAATTGATGAATTGCCGGTGGCATGCAGCTACTGCCTATCGTTGTGAATTAAAGTAGATGAACTAAAGAATGACGAAAAAAAAATGAGTTAGGGAGAGGGGGAAAAACGGAAAGAAGAGCGATAAAATTCTCATCCTCAATCAATTACTACATTGATTACACTTGGAGAGAATTGTTTCGGCGCGAGTTTCCATGGCAACCACTACTTGGATTACCTAGCAACGCATGCGTAAATACGTGTAATCGGAGTCGGGTAGAATATAGAGGTGGCAGTAGCATGATTCTCTGTGTGATAGAGCTGGAGCCGTCGGTTTGCCACGGGCGCCTCGTGTGTTATCGAAACAGAACGAAGAGATAGATAGAGAGAGATAAAGAAGAGAGAGAGAGAAATAGACAGAGAGAAAGAGAGGTATAGAGAGAGAGGGATGAGACAGAGAACAGAAAATAATTAATGACAGCGCTTCTTTCGCGCAACGTTTTATTGAGCGTGTTGCATATAACTTCTAAATATGTGCATTTCAATCTTTATCCCATGCAGTAGGATTTGATTTCCCTCTCTTTTTCGTCGACAGTGTGAAATGCACGTCAATGTCAGATTTGTCTCTCCTAGGATGTGCACGGCTTTATCATTTGCTTCAGTCATTTATGTTTGTCGCATCTGACAGTGGGGTTAATACTGATTTCGTGACGTCACTTTTTAAGGCTGTCTGTATGTCGTCTTGATCGTATATACTACAGTCAAGATAAAAAGATATTTAGCATGACAAGAGAAAGGGGCGTAGTAGTTCTTTGCCTTTTGAAAGATACGTCAGTGTCGGCTTAAAAGGTGGTCAGGGGCGTGGTAATTTTTTTTTAACAATGTGGTATTTAATTTTCTTTCAGAGAACCTGTAAGAGTATTTCACTAAGTTTGTTCCTACTAAGATACTTTCCATTTCTTGTAATTGAGTTTGCTTTTGTGAAACATTACTGATGAATCAATTTCACCTGTACGTTCTGTGAAACACATAACTTAACATTAAAGAACCTCAATTGCCTAAGGATTCTTTTCGTTTTGAGGTCAATAGCAAATACATAAACATTCTCATTGATTTGACCTCTACTTTGCACTTACGCAAATGACAATCAAGACAATGACAATCATCTTTTTTTGGCATGTGCCTTATTTGGTATGGTGACGTTTTGTGACGCCCGGGTCGTCGGCAGAATTTGTGTGTATGTGTGTGTGTGTGTGCGGGGGGGGGGGGGGGGGGGGGCAAGTTACCCAATGCCGGTCTAATTGTGTGTGTTTGAGTTCATCCAGTGTTAAAATATTTTTTTTCTGTCTCCCACACTTGCTCAAATCCTCTCTCTCTCTCTCTGTTTCTCTCCTGACTTGCCGTCATCACAGCACTGGCTGACCGACCTCGAAATTCTCGCATCACTACTCGCAGCAATAATTCACGACTTTGAACACACGGGTACAACGAACGCGTTTCACGTCAATACAAGGTAAGCCAACCACGTGACCTGCATGACTGGAGGTCGGGTAAGCGATAAGGACACATTGTGCACGCTTGATTTAATGCGCTATTGATTGTCTCGTCTTGCAGGTCATGTGATTTTTTTTTTTTTCGCGCCAGACGAGAATAACGTCATTGACCAGAAACAAGCCAAAAACGACACAAAATGATTCAAATCCAAACTCCAAACCCGTTTGCTCAGCGTTACACTTTCCAGGAGAGCAGATTCTTTTTCTGATTGAAGTCAAAGACGCGATGTTTGAATAGTTTTAAGTATGAAATAGATTGAATGCCTTAGATTTCAGCAAAACGGCATCAGATTTGTCTCGACGGAAGATTCCATGTCATTGGCAGAGCGTCGAAGCAGTGATTTTGCACAACAAAGCTGAAAAGACTGCGAAAATGAATATAGTATCACAAAATGATATATATTTTTTGTCACAATGGAAAAATAGTAAATCAATATATATATATATATATATATATATATATGTATATATATATATATGTATATTTATGTTATTTCATATATATATATTATACATATATATGAGTGTGTGTGTGTTTATATACACAATGTATACATATGTATATACATATATATTGTAATATATATATATATATATATATATACATATATTATATGTATATTGATTTATTTATTTATATTTCACGCCCCTGCTTGAAAACAAAATCAGTTTAAACAGAGATGCAGCAAAACCTTTTCTACCCCTGCATGCCACATCTTTTCAAAGTTTTGTTCCTTTGAAACTCCTTCGAAGGTTGGCCCGGCGAAAGAGCGAAGGCTGCCATCTTTAGCGGACTTGAGACGTGTCATTTCGGTTGACCGCTGGGTCAATGGGGGATACTATCCTTCGAGTGTTTTTCTCCGGTCGAGCCCACAGAAGTAGAGTTCTGTGGTCGAGCCACTGAGGCGCTCCTTTAAATTGCCTTGCACGCTATACACGCAAGGGGGCGCACTTCATTCCTGTCCGCCTTCCCTTCGTTCTTTGCTCTTTCATTGTCTTGTCAGAGGGGGGGAAAAAGATTAACAACATGACATGTAAAAAGAAAATCTCTCGACAGCGAAGGGTGGGAGTGTCTCCAGTGAATGGGTCGTTATCTGTCGAGCGTCGCAGCGATGCGAACGCACGAAGCTGAAGTGGCTATAGGTCAAAATGGCGGGGAAGGGACTTTAATTTAACTTTGATTTGATTCAATCTTGATTATCATGCTGCCTGCTTCATTCGCGCAAAAAGCTGTCGTGTACATATATATGGTTTACTTCCAACCTAATCGTCGCTTCGCTTAAGTAAAATTTCTGGTAGGTTTATAATATAAAGATAAGAAAAGACATGTCATATTTGGACTGGCTGACCATGTCAACTCTAACAGTGATGCAAATCACATGGTATAGATGTAATAATCAGGTAGTGATCGATCAGTGTTTTTTACCTTTTATGACACTTTGCGGGGCATTTATGGTGAAATCACCCTCTCTGTCTAAAGTGATACAATTGGACCCGTTTTAAGTTTACCACTTTTTTTATCCGTCGTTCTGCATTTCTCTTTTTCCATCTCATTTTTTTTCTTCTGCTCACTGTTCTCATCCTTCCTTCAAATTTTTAAATCTACTCAGCCTATTTTTTTCCTCATCGGCTTTTCTGCTCGTCCTTTATATTCTTCTGTATGTAGCCTACTTTGCTTCCTGTTCTTCTGTTCTCATTTTTATCATCGTCGTTATCATCTTCAACTTTAACTTTCCAATCTCTTTTCTTGTATCAGTCCCCCATTGCCTTCCCAAACCTTGTTCCCCATCCTCCATTATCATCCTCTTACTTTTCTTCTTTTGGTAGTAAAACTGCTATAGCTACAGCATCGTTTATCCCTCTAATGAAGCTTCTGCTCTGCCCAATACGAAACACCATGTAGGCCTTTAATCCAAAACACCAGCGACCTTTAATCCTCGCTTCTCTCGTTCCGATATGCGGCAATCTGTCAGGCAGCGTCGCTGTTTTCATATCTTAGGTCGATATGACGCAGGGGACCGGTAACCCTACCCTGATTAGGCACCGAACGAGGAATCCAGTCTATTAACGACGCACGTACAATGCGCGCGCACTTTCCTTACATTTATTTTTTCTTCCCGTACATGATGGTACATTTAAAAAAAAAGAAAGAAATGTTGCCATTTTTAAGAAGAGTACACATTGCGTGCACACTGAATGAGTCGATGTGAAAAGGCCGTAGTACCCACACTTAACCGAACCAGCCTCTCGAACTCTGTTCACTTCTAATTGACTGTGTAAATATTGAAGCGTATTCTACGTGGTCGAGTGCAACTTGTGCATCTTTGCATGGTGCTAGCCGGAAGGATTCCGTTTATTCTGAAATCAGTGCGATATGGAGAAATCGAGAGTTCTGCCAGGTTCGGGAGAGCACGCAGTTGGTATCGATCACCCCCTTGATTAGTTCACTATCTCGTCGGTCACGAATAGCAGACGACCAGACGCTGTGGGTTTTAGCGCGTTATCATTCCATCTTGTCTGCGTGGTCACGTGATCACTACTCGCTGCATTATAGCGAGAAGGGAAGAAAAAGGTCGCATGAAGCCACAGGAATATCTTTTGATACCAACTCAGAGCACTGAACATTCACTGTAAAGCTACATTTCTCATTACGCTGCGGTTCCTCGTGACAGAATTGATTAACTAGACACATAATACAACAAAAGGTCAAAGGTAACTATTTATTGATGAAAATACATAATCGGTACCGTGGTACAATAATGACATTGTCACTTAATCCAAAATCTGCTTTACACAAGTCATTGAACATAAATGTCACGGTATATTGTTCAAAATTCAGAGGACGGGACCGACACAACTAAATGCAAATACACAAGTCGATTTCGATGCAATTAAACAGTATTTGCTCCTAGTTTGATTTAATGTAGTACTCATTATATCACTACTTGGTGTGTAGTGAGCTGTTTTAGCTGTTAGAAATATTGCGATAGCACTGAAGGAGCCGCGTTGAAACTTTTCCTTCAAATTATTATGAAAGGTTGAGTGCGACTTCGATCTCTCTCTTTCTGAGACAAGTTGAAATTCTGATACAAACAAGGGTATAGTTTTATTTTCCAGCACTTTCATCTTCTTTAGCTCAAATGAGATTACTTGCTTTACTAATCAGTAATGAATGGATTCTAATTAATTTCACAGTCTTTTCGGGCTTCCCTCCCTGGTCGAAGCATGGTCGGGGTGTAGCAATTCGCGCGTATCATCTTACTGTCGGTTTGTTTCGTATTTCACATGCTGCAGCTGCTGCATGGTCATGTATAGGCCCTACTCTATGATGTTTGTAAGATCTAATCCAGCATTTAATGTCGTGTGGAATGATAATTGGAGAGGAGAAAAAGGTGAAAGAAGAAGGAGAATGGGACGAATTGAGGAAATAACGAGATGGCCAACTTACTAGGCCTACTGGCAAGAAAACTAAGACAGTGTTTCATAGAAACAAAACTCCATGGAATAAATTTACAGGTATTTCTTGTTTTCATCCTGGTTTGGCCTTGTAAGGGACGCGTAATGATGCATTCCTACACCATACGGAATGGGGATTTAGCCATGAAATGCCTTGTAAAGCCACGCCGTGTTTTAACGAGCACTTGGAAGCGTTCCGCATTCCAATCCACGAGGATTTATTTTCTAAGATCAGACAACAATCCACCGAGATTTGGATGGCATTGGATTTCGCGGTGCATAAAGCACGCCCCCTCCAGTCCGTAGTGTGCAAGATGCCAATTTACGTCCTGTTCGTGGATTCTTTTTCATCCTCGTTCTTTTGTAGACATTCCAAACACAAATGTCCCGACCACACTTGAAAGAACACACAAAAAACACGAAAACATGCTATTTGCTCATGTTGGAATGAAAAAAAAAAGAAAACAGTAGAAAGGTGCGTATATTTTGCTTTATTCTGAGGAAAGTAAGAATGTGAAACTTGAACACATAGAGTATGACTTGCATCATGACTTGTTTGTTTTGGTTGGCCGCTAAGGCAGCAAGGATTCATTCGAACGAGGAACCATGGATCGACGGCTGTGAGGTCTCCTCCGAAGGGCTTGGAATTAATGACGAAATGCCCTCCATAACGGTACTTTGTTCGTTGCCACGTCTACTGAGCCACGACAGCTTCTCCGGGAAAAAAAAAAAGATATAAGAAGTCTCAAGACGACAGCAGGGGAAGAAACGTATTTTGTGATTGGGACTTTGATGAAGCAATGTAACTTTACTAAGTGTAAAGCGAGAGCAAACTTAACCAAAGTCAGCGAACTGGGCATTAGAATCATAACGATTTCGCTCCACTCATTTTATGTGGCAGAGGTCCTACAAGTTTGGTTCGCCACGAACGTTTACCTGTGTCTTTGAATGTTATTGCTTTCGCAGTACATGGAATAATGCGCTGTGTTAAAAGCTTTTCCCATCACTTCTAATAAAAATGAATGACTGAATAAATACATATATAATATATTATATATATAGATATAAATATGTAATGATCGTTTGATAATAACAGCGCCCTCTCTTGTCACCCCAGGTCAGACATGGCGATGTTTTACAACGACCGAGCCGTGCTGGAGAATCACCACATAAGCAGCTCCTTCAGACTCATGCGTGACGACGAGCGGAACATTCTCGCCAACCTGTCAAGAGAGGAGTACACGTAAGTCTGTTGACCCTTATAATATCCCACATCATGTTCAAGTTGCATTATTTGTCTTTTTCATATTTCCTAACAGTTGTGCGGTACTGTCGTGAGCATCTCCATGGCATGCTCGCATGTGTGGTTGTGGCGAGTATAACTACTTTGTGAAACTGACACGTGAGCATTTAAGATTCCATCACTTTCTTATTGTCGGTCCTATTTTGATGGAATCTCTGCCACGTTCTTAGGCCGAATTTGCCTCTGTTATCAGTGCATATTCTCGCCAGCCCGCCAAAAATAAATAAAAGTGAGTTTGTTTTACATGCTATTCGTCTCTTTCTGAATCAGATCCATCCCAACCCTCGGCAACGAGACGTCAATCTTTACAGGCGGATAATAATAACAATGATAATAAGGTCTTATTCATCCGGGGTAGCCTCTTTCGTGTTGCCACACAACTGCTCTACCAGAGGGTCCTGCCATTATTATTACCCCATCAGCGTTGCCAGGTACCCATTTATACACCTGTGTCGAGAGGGACATTGTGGATAAAAACGTCTTGTCCAAGGACGTGAGCACTGGATGGGAATCGAACTCGGGTCCTCCGATTGGGAGTCGAGTCTTATCCACTATGCCACAGCGCCCCCACCTATCATTTTACTTAATGCCTCACCCAGTTACCTATTTTCAGATTACTTCCCTCAGAGTTTATTCCCCCCCCCCCCCAACACGGTTTACTTCATCTAAGCACAAGGTATTTCCTCAACCTGTCGCATCAAAATTTCTCCAAGTTCCCTTCATTTCACAAAGCAGCCAAATACTCCATGTTCCATTATGCTTTGAGTCCCATACCCCATTTCCTTCATTCTTGCCACACCTTATTATATCAAGACGGTACGGGCTCGGACACCTTCCGCGGGCAAATTAGCGGGCGGCCGTGACAATCTCAAACAAATTCAGAGTCACCCGTTCTGCACGTGTCCCTTCTTTCATTTTTGTACTGTTCATTCATTTATACCGTCAACTCAAGACAGGACACGTTCATTCTTGTCACCATGTTGCAAGTGAAAGTAGGCACAACTGACGATGGCGACACGGTTCAGCTTTGAGTCACCGTCGAAAGACGAAAGGGGGCACATGTGTGTGCTGAAAGGCGATTAATGTTAATAATCTGTTGTGGTTATTGTTGTTTTTCATTTTCTTCACTTTTTTTAATGAGAAATATTCTTTCTTGCGGGAATGGCCCGCGTTAATCACTGTTCCATTCGCAAGATTAACTCAGATAACTCCAGGAAAGTACTCTGCGAACCAATTGGCGCTTCTGACAAGCGCCGACCACGATTCAGGTGTTACCCAATTCATCTCGAATACTTGTTCCGCTGAGCTGTTAATTCTTGCCAGATTAACACATGACAAGACACACATTCAAGCTTCTCAATGTGTCACGCATTCACGCATTTCCGCTAGCACATCATTCCCATGTCATCTAAAGTACGTGACATCTCAGTGATCAAACACAGCGAAAACTTTTGTCCAAAAGTATAACGCTGCACACGCAATTTCACGCCATGCTGCTCAAATGGAGTATGATGTGTGTAAGAATCGCTCATTGGTGTTGCGGCGTGCGCGCCAAATGCACTTAAGTTCGTCCCGCATCATACTTCCGAGCAGACGATGCACATCGCCTACCCTACTAATCAGCCGTAGAATAAACAACTTTCCGCACCTCGGTTTCTCGCCTGCTGCCACGGCGGTAATGGGGTGCGAACGACGATCATATCTCCGATCTGGCATGTCGGGCTCGTCACGATTCAGTGAGGCAACATGTGGTGACATAAAAAGCAGAACGATGTAAACTACGAGACTGAGCCTAGGTATGTTGCCCCAGAGTTCGCGGCGTCCAGCTATACGCTCGTGTGCGCTAGATAAACTTGTCGATGCGATGGCTGATGTTATGAAAGGATTGAGTGATGCGTAATACGCTTTACCTGACTATGTCTGTCGACGTAACTCGTTTCCAGTTAGTAGTCAGAAGTCATCCCTTTCGATTTCAAACACATTATCTCACTGTGACGATAGCCAACGGCATTAGGATAGCATCGTTGTTTATTGATGCTCAGACTGCATGAGAGGGGAAAAAAAAAGACGATTTTTTTCCCACTTCGCATGTCTTTTGGTATATTGGGTAAATTTTAAGCACGAAGGCTTGTGTAGGTTATAATTAATTATTTTTCGCACCTTTCTCGCATTTATAACACATAACCGTCCTGTCTGGGGCAAGTGTTTTGCCTTTAACAAAAAATCAACAACAACAACAGCAAAAAAAAAAAAAAAACCCTTTAGAGATTATCATTGTTAATCAGCGCTTCCTTAACCTGCTTGGTAGGTCATCATTATACACGAAGACCTTCAGATCCCTTTCTCACGATATATGTGCATAATAGGGCCTATTGATCGCGTGTGGATTTACATTAGGGAGCTTTAGATTTTAGACGCGCGGACGTTCAAAGGAAAAAAACATGTTCTGAGCTTGCGCAGTAGCGCGCGTAAAGTCAATCTATTTTTAGCTTGCGTCGCCTGAGTTGTTTACTACGCGTACTGGGCTATTTTCACGTCCGCACAGTTTGCGACGCAGAGAGCTTCTTCATGCACTGATCATATGGGGGCGCGATTTTATTTTTTATACGTTGCGTCCCAGCGTAATCTAACCCGGCGTTCAGACGATCCCCCTCTTCGCGGGGAGCGCGTAGAGAGATTGTATCGTTTTTACGATCGACCGTCCACACGTGTCTTGATATCCCCCGGTGAACGGGGGACAAATCACTGCTAGGCACCGTATGCGCGTACAAAATTGCATTTTGAGCATGCGCACTTAGGAGAAAAACAGCTGCATGAGCTGCGCGCTCTGTCCCCCACCAGATTATAATTCCCTGCGTTCAGACGATCCCCCGCTGCGAGGGGAATGTCCCGTTTGCCAGGACATCCCCCGGCAATCCCATCGTGTGGACGCTCGGTGGGACATTCCCCTGTCCCCCGGCAAGCTTGTCGAGCCCGGCAACAAACCCGGCGTTCAGACGATCCCCCTCTTCGCGGGGAGCGCGTAGAGAGATTGTATCGTTTTTACGATCGACCGTCCACACGTGTCTTGATATCCCCCGGTGAACGGGGGACAAATCACTGCTAGGCACCGTATGCGCGTACAAAATGGCATTTTGAGCATGCGCACTTAGGAGAAAAACAGCTGCATGAGCTGCGCGCACTGTCCCCCACCAGAATTTGTTGCCGGGCTCGACAAGCTTGCCGGGGGACAGGGGAATGTCCCACCGAGCGTCCACACGATGGGATTGCCGGGGGATGTCCTGGCAAACGGGACATTCCCCTCGCAGCGGGGGATCGTCTGAACGCAGGGTTAATCTGGTGGGGGACAGAGCGCGCAGCTCATGCAGCTGTTTTTCTCCTAAGTGCGCATGCTCAAAATGCAATTTTGTACGCGCATACGGTGCCTAGCAGTGATTTGTCCCCCGTTCACCGGGGGATATCAAGACACGTGTGGACGGTCGATCGTAAAAAAGATACAATTTCTCTACGCGCTCCCCGCGAAGAGGGGGATCGTCTGAACGCCGGGTCTGTTGCCGGGCTCGACAAGCTTGCCGGGGGACAGGGGAATGTCCCACCGAGCGTCCACACGATGGGATTGCCGGGGGATGTCCTGGCAAACGGGACATTCCCCTCGCAGCGGGGGATCGTCTGAACGCAGGGTAAAGCTACTTTTCCACACGACGCAGGAAGAGGAGAACGTCCAGCGCAAGCGTCGGCTCAAACGTCCGCGCGTCAAAATCTAAAGCTCCCTATTGATGTACCGCGAGGACGTCTTTCTTTTTCCCCAGATGATTTCCCAAACTTGACCCTGCATGTAAATTAAGAGTTTGACCGCGAAACGGATCTAGTGTCGCTTCTAAACAGTAAACCTATCATCAGATAAAGCAAAAAGTTACTTTTCCAATGACATCACACATGTTACACAATTAAAAGAAAAATAATCCTTATGTTACGATTAGAAATATCCCATGTTTTCTTATTATTTTCTTTGTTTTTAGCAGCTTTATTTGAAAATATCTGAAATTAGCAAAAATGTAGTTAACTCCTTTTGCGACCAATCTCTTTAACTCAATTTCTACAAAGATGTACGTTCTCCACAATAGTCATTTCAAACCAATGTTTTCTTTTGGTCTTCTCCCTCCTCATCCACAGGGACCTGCGGAACATGGTAATAGACATGGTGCTGGCTACGGACATGTCGTTCCATTTCCAACAAATCAAACAGATGAAGTCCATGATCTCCGTCACGGAAGCGTAAGTATATCCAAGGGAAGGATGGAAGAAAAATGGCAGTTTCTGTGCCCTGTTTCATAAAGCTGTTCGTAAAGTTACGCATGACTTTACGAACGACTGGAATATTAAGTGACAAAATGTGTGCCATTTTTCCTTACGTTTTAACAAAGTATGACTGTATGTCAATATTTCATCAACATTGGGGCAAAAAATACACTTTCAACTAAAAACGTGTGTTAACATATAAGAATAGTTATTATCATTTACAAACTTAAACTTTAGGTATTGAAATTAACAATAATTATGAAACCCACTTGGCTTGCCATATTCCAGTCGTTCGTAAAGTCGTGCGTAACTTTACGAACAGCTTTATGAAACAGGGCCCTGGTGACACTGTCATTCAGGGATATGTTCATAAAACCTTCAGGTCAACTCGATTTGCCGTCTTCTAAATTTTCACAAATAGCGTCCGAAGAGTCTGTTCTATATTTCCGGTTGCCTTCCCTTACGGCCGTTTTTCTTTGATGCCTTCTGACAGACATGGACTATGAAAACGATAATAGTTAAATTTGTGTTGTCTCATGATATCCCAGAAATCAAGAAACCGAAAACACCCAACAAAAACACTGTATCCCACAAGAGGGCATAATTTCTACTATTGCCCTCTCTACTATTTTAGAGATAGATATAATGTTGTTCTTGTAATTGTTGTTTGGAATCATTAATGTTTTGTTATTACTATAATAATTATTATAATAATTAGGATAATGATTGATATCAAGTTGTAAAAGTGCCATCATTTTCTCATAATCAATAAGCCGTGGATCATTTTCCACAAATAATAATTGTTGTCGTTTGTCCTATTATCATTATTTTTGTTATAATATTGTTCGTTAGTATTATTATCATTTTTATTATAATTATCATTTTTATCTTTGTTATATTCTATTGTCATTACTATCGTTCTCATACTCTCGTTACGACAGTGATAATAATCATGATAATAACCATGATAATAATCTTCACCACCCATAGTTGAACGGGGATATACCTTCGGAGCGTGGCAACTGTTATTTCTAGTTATTATTGTACTGGATATCTTATGTTTTCCATTTTTATGCATTTTCATGTTTTATCTGGGTAATGAAAAATGAATGAATGAATGAATGATTGAATGAATGAATGAATGAATGAATGAATGAATGAATGAATGCATTAATGAATGAATAAATAAATACATAAATAAACAAATAGAGGATTGCTTTGTTTTGGATATCTACCTCAGCCATTTCAAAACCAATTTTCATCAAATGATTTTTGAATTCCTCTTAGAATTATTTGTTCTTTCATATTTCATTAGAAGTTTCTCATTATCTCCAAAATCATCATCAAAAGAGGTTGGAAAGCTCAAGCCCCATCTCAACCGAAACTGTATACCATTAATACTGATCTTTACTCCTCAGACTGGACAAGCCCAAAGTGATGGCACTAGCCCTACACTGTGCGGACATCAGTCACCCAAGCAAAGAATGGCGATTCCACTATAAGTGGACCACTCTACTTATACGCGAGTTCTTTAGACAGGTGAGAATAAATTAATAACTAATGAATAAATTAATGAATAAATTAATGAATTATGCATGTATAAGGAAGGAGTATTATATCGCTAGAGCGCAATCTTTTTGTGGTATAAGAGGTACCTGGGCTCCAACCCATACCTGACCTGTAAATACTTTTCCATAGAATCGTGCGTTACTTATGCGTACAATTTCTGTATAATGATAATATATAGAAGAATTGATGGATGTAGATGAATTAAAAGAATGGCTTGAATTTGTGTGGTACCCTGATAAAGCAACTTGTTTCCTAACAATTCAGATTTCTTTTTCTTTATTTTAGTGATGCCTTTGGGGGGGGGAGGATGGGGGTGATAAGACATTATGTTTTTGTTTGTTTGTTTCTAGCATGAAAATGGTTGATGTAAGTTGTTTGGTGCAAAATGAATATTTCGTTTTTTATGAAACAAAAACTAGGAAGCGCTCGGAGAGCACAGCCCTCCGCCAGAGCATGCCATTTCTCCTAGATGCCATGCAACTAATGCAATATTGAAATTATACGGAATTTTTGCGTCGAGTGTTTTTTTTTTTTTTTTTATTGCGATTGACAAATTGCCCTACATCGACGTAAATAAGCCCGAATAATCTATGCGTATTTACGTCGAGATGTAGGGTAATTTGTCAATCAGTTGCAATAATGCAATGTTGTTGATCTCGTTGTCGACGATATGTGATATTTACATCTTAACCAAATCTAGAGCCCCACCAGCTCGAGTGAATTACTCGATTTCGTTCAAATTTTGTGTGACGTCACATTAACTATGAGGTTACCCTTTTATTTTCGACTAATCATCCCGTGAAACGTGATGAAATATCGAAGTACTCCATAGGTTCACTTCAAACTGATCCTGTGTGATATATCCTGGGCCCTGTTTCGTAAAGCTGTTCGTAAAGTTACGCACGACTTTACGAACGACTTAATTATGGCAAGCCAAGTGGGTTTCCTAATCATTGTTAATTTCAATAGCTAAAGTTGAAATCTGCAGATGATAATGATTATTCTTACATGTTAACACACGTTTTTAGTTGAAAGTGTATTTTTTTTTTGTCCCAATGTAGATGAAATATTGACGTACAGTCGTACTTTATTAAAACGTAAGGAGAGAAAAAATGGGCGCACATATTGGCACTTCATATTCTAGTCGTTCGTAAAGTCATACGTGACATTACGAGCAGATTTATGAAACAGGGCCCAGATTGATAAAAAATTTTTTTTCATGGCAACTGATTGACAATTTGCTCTTTATCGACGTGAATAAACACCGATTTTCAGTATTTTGAGTAATAGCCATGAAAAAAAAAAAAAAATCATGTGCATACGTACTCGAGTGGGACTCAAACCTACAACCTCTCGATTGCTAGACAGGCCTATCGAGATTTCGCCCGACAGCCAGTGACGGTTTTGATCTCTTGTAGAAGCGGTTACTGCGAATTGTTCAACTTTAGAATTAAGAACAAACAAACAAACAAACGTCGACAAAAATATAACCTCATTGGCGGAGGTATACCTGTCGACACGATGAGGGCAGTGTGTCTCAGAAATAGGTTTTTGATTTCCATCGATTCCCATTGACCTCCTTTTGAACGTGTGTCCTTTGTTCCCGACATTCAGGGCGACAGAGAACGAGAAATGGGCTTACCGATCTCGCCTTTGTGCGACAGAAATTCCACGCTGCTAGCAGAGTCGCAGATTGGTAAGGAATGTTACAGTTTGAAGAGATGTGGAGGTGTCGTGGCCGAGTGGATAAGAGCGCACGTCTCTGAATCACATGAGCGTGATTCAGGTTCGTGGGTTCGAGCCCCATGAAAGCCCGACACGTTTGCCCTTCAGCAAGGCACTTTGTCCACATTGCTGCTCTCCACCCAGGAGTATAAATGGGTACCCGGTAGGATGAGAATGTTCAGCTTATCAGCATGTGCGCGCCTGTAAAATGGCAGCGACTGGCTGGAATGCTTCCCAGGGAGTGGAGAGTGAGCACTGTCTGTGCTGGCAGGAAATAATGCATCCAGACACCGGGGTAATAATAGTATGAATGCGCTTTAAGCACTCTACAGAGTGGATTTAGCACAATATGAATGCATACTATTATTATTGTTATTATTGTCATTATTATTATTATTATTATTATTATTATTATTATTATTATTATTATTATTATCATCATCATCATCATCATCATCATCATCATTCCCAAATCAGTAAATTGGCACCAAAAATAAATGATTGTTGTGCTTTACAGTTTAGATAATCAAATGAATTATTTCACACACATGATTATTTCTGTAGCATTTCAGGGTAACATTGTATCATGACAAAACCATTATTTTACCTTGCAATACAAACTCTCAGAAGAAGTCAGTAATTTAGAGTACTTAACTCTTACCTTATCTTCCACTTAGGCTTGCAGTAATTAAAAAGAAGCAAACTGTAAGAATAAGTAAGGAAGTTTGGAAGACAATGTATGAATATGTATGAAATACATGATCTTTTTTAAACAGGATTCATCGACTTCATTGTGGATCCAAGTATGCTGGTATGCGGAGATATGATAGATCGGATACTAAGAGAAGAGCTGCAGTCCGCCTCTAATTCGCCCTCGGCAGACAGCGTGGTGCGGAACAAGCGGAACTCCATCCCGATGGCCCGCCCGTGCTCCGCGCCGCGATCCGCCAGCGTCCCGGCTCCGGCCAACAATAATAGCATGAATGTAAGAAGTAGTGTGAAGTTGGCAGGGTGGACAAAAATGGGTGGGGCTACACAATTTGTATACAAGTGATGTCAGGTGTTTATACTCCACTTTTTAAATGGAAGGAACGCTGAACAGAAGACATTATAGCTGATATCTACTCTACAGGTATCCTAGTTAACGTTAAAAAAAAAATTAGGGCATCAGATATTAGTGAGAATTTAAGCAAAATGATTGCTACAATACATAAAATTTCTGATTTAAAATGAAAATTGATGGTCTTGATATGGTTTTCAGTGTAACTTGCCCATGCAAATGGATAACGTGTTTTGGGATTCATTGGTATGTTTTGCACGAATACAATGAAACATCAGTTTAAATTGAGTGATGTATTTTCTGTGAAACTAATGCATACACATCAATTCTTGGGCGAGTCTTAAAAAGAAGATGACATTCCTGTAATGCGATTTCAGAGTCTTGACAAATGACTTCTTTATTCTTCTCCGATTAAAGGGGGGGGGGGCATTTATCACTTCTTTTCAGAAGAAAATGAGAAGCTACAAGCGGAGATGGTTAAGGTTGTTCGAGTCCCATCACAGTTCACAAATAGAGAGTGGTGAAGGTGTCTCTCATAAAGGCATATTTACCATTTGCAGATGAAACAAAAACCAAGCATTAGTGCTTCCAAATAGTTTTAAAATGTGAGTTAGGGATAGAGACAACCACTTTAAAAATCATGAATCCGTATAATTGATGTTAAGTATTGTTAAATATACAAAATGTGAACAATAGTTATAATAAGAATGTTTCCATACTAAACCGTCTACAGTTATTGTTTATTGAGAAAAAATATTGATATCTCCTCATATTTTCGGCTTTATTGCGAAAATTGTATATGGTAGGATTTTTTTGTGATACAACAGACCTACACATATGCATCAAACATGTGATATCTAGAAAAGTTTTTAAATCACTTCTCCCAAAGGCAAACAGGACCTTTAAGAAGCAAACCCTTCCTATAAACGAGGCTATATAGTATGGACACAACTGATTTACTTTGGTATATTACCTTTTTTTCAGTGGAAATTCATCGTACGTTAATTATAGTCTCGCGTCATGTTGTTGGATGGTAATAGGCCTGGGCCCTGTTTTATCAAAAGGTAAAATCGATTTTAAACCTCCTTACCACACAGGCTGCCATTGACTTACAGTTGAAATCAACTTTATAATCAATTTTAACTCTTCATAAAACAGGGCCCACTGCGCTCCCAATTTGCTCTCCGAATTAAGGATTTAACGGTCGGTTCTCTAGGGAAAAGGATTGATCCATGTACCGGTCCATGTAATATGCGTGAATTTTCTCAATGTTTATAACCAAGAAAAAAAAAAACCACTCGATCTCAAGACAAAAATTCTATGAGAATATCAATGTCGACACCCGCTCCTCTATTCCCCTTCCCACAGGATCGTGACCGACCGGCCAGCCCGGGCCGAGTGAGTCTGGGCCGCCGCAACTCTATCCCTGTTCGCTGTCTTCGAAGCTGGCAGGAGCACCTTCACAAAAATAAGGCAAAGTGGAAGGAGCTAGGGCAACAAGGTAACCATGACAACGATATTATGTAATAATATTTGACCAGGGTAACCTATCTTGTGTGAGCACTGCATGCTCTACTAGAAGAACTTGACATTGTCATGTATTTCTAATACCCAAGCATTGCTGGATTTTGCTTGTGTGTGAGCTCCATTGTACAAGGACGAACGCACTGGGCCAGATGCGAAGTTGAGATAGATTGTTTCTAAATCTAAAGGCATAATATTCACAACTGTATACCACCCGAGCATCTTGTTCATTCAAACAGATTATAAAACAAAACAAAATTCTAGCTAAACCATACTCCAACGTTTTCTATCATAGCTATGTATGCTTCATCAAAGTATACATACTAAAAACAGACGTCATAACTTGATATACATAGTATTACATACATGCATACAAATGCGTATCAATTAATTATTTTCAACTTAACTAGTGTTGTCAAGACTTGAGCAACTTACTAGTAATACGATATCGTTTTAATCGGTCATTGCTTTCAACAAGAGAAAAATTCAAGTCTAGATTTTATTCGTCGTCTCGTCTTTATAAAGAATTTTCCTAGTAAGTCCAATTTCGCCAATTAATCATTTCGCCTCACATTCTATTGTCCAGCGCAAAAGTAAATGCTCTTCATGTTCATAACACTTTATATTGTGTGCACTGACTTGTAATGAAATAAGCTTTCAGAATGTTCGTAAGGAGTGTTGGGTTGTAATAGTTGTTCAAATTGTTCAACAACAAAAAAAGAAAGGAAAAAAAAGAAGAAGAGATGATTAATGAACTAATGCAGCTGAGTTACATGTGCCTCAACACCATGTCGTGAGTCCCGTTTTCAGAAATGCATACATTGTATATAGTTTCTGTCACCTTTGACCTTCTCTCCTTTGGTTCATACAGAGGTCAAAGAGGGGGCAAAGGTCTTGGATCTGGAGGAGGACTCCAGCGAGGCGACAAACAAAGCGGTCTTCCATACAGGTGGCGCCAGTGATGCACCGGCCACCACCACCGAGAGCAGGGGCGACACCACCAACGCTAACGGCGTCGAGGCGGGAGGTCAGGGGTCAAGCGCCCAGGGGCAGGCAAATGCTTCCGGGTTGCCGACGCCCGCGCAAACGCCCGGCCGACAAGGGTCGGGAGAGAGATGAGAGAGGGCGCTGTTAGCAAAGCTCATGAATATCAACATAAAGATGATAACGCGTCGTCTACCACGGTCTGTAGATGATACGAATTGAGTGGCCGCTTCTCTGTATTATCCAGCGATGCAAGAATAATGATTACGTACGATCTGATCTCCTCTCGTTCTCCACGAATGATAAGAGTCGTGGATGTAGCGTTAGCCTCTAAACCTACGTCACTGCATGCCTTTTTGTATCCTTCAGACTGAGCTTGCACCGTTCATCTCGACTCTCCACCCACAACACATCACTTCTCAACACCTGCCAGTCGGAACTCCGTGCATAGAAATCCGTTCCTGCTTTCAAGATGCACGGTGCAATATTTTTCCCCTTTTTTGTTGCAATTCAGCTATCGGCCAATGGATGCCGTCTTCAAAATGCCAAGACTGTGCATCGGTCATGTCGTAACTGATTATACATAAACACAAAGATTGGCAACCTCAGCTCCGGTTTGATGAAGTCTGCACCACACCACGCATCATGATAAGAGGACTGGTTTTGAGATTACATGCACTGCCAGAACTCATTTTTTCTGCTAGCAAAAACACAGTCTACCGGCCCACGTGACTGTCCAGATACGCCTAGCGGCCTGCCGAAGCGAAGGTATAAGAGCGCCCTCTACGCCGCTACCGAGAAGTGATGTGTACCGTCAAACTAGACAAAGTCAATGTACATAATTACCGTGTAAATAAGACAACGATCGTAACCTCCATTTTTTGTACTCAGATTACCGAGAAAAAAAGTCCAGGCAGTACAAAATTTAGACAGTCATTTCCTCGAGTGTAGAGACGTGCGAGGAAAATGAATCATTATTTTCTTCATATTTTTAACCGTGTGTGCATTTTACCCTTTTTACGACTACTTTCTTTTTCTCTGTTCGATTGCTGCAGGTTATATTCTGCGACTTAAACAGCTATTTCCCGCTTCACAATACTTCTAGGTGTTTTTTTCACATCACAAAGGAGTGTCACTTTCCCGGGAGCAGTATATATTCGCTTTGTTGTTAAACCTTTCGTTTTTCCACCTGATAGCATCTAGAAAACTGATTCTCTCTGAGCTCTCCTCTATCCCTCCATAACTTTTTTTTTCTTGCTCCACTTTCGAACTGGCTTTACACTTAGAATACCAAAGCGGTGTGTATAATGTTGAAAATTACAGAATTATGCATTTACATTTCGTAGATCGGTCGAAGCGATGTGACAGACAGAATGTGTCTTTAAATAATAAAAGAGAGCACGCTATATATTTATGAATTCTATGACTTGTTGCAACACGGAAGCTTCAAGATGGTACAAGATTTTACTTTAGTGAAGAAGTAGAAAGGCAGCTCTAGTAAGACGGTAGCCGTCTGCGGTTTGTAGCAGGTGCAAATCCAATGCTGTACCTCATTAGATTAGTTTTGATTTTATTTAGATGGTTTTATCATATTTATTTTGCAGTATTTTGATAGCGTGATCAGATTGGGGTTTTAATTTGCAATATTTTGTTGAGGGCGGGGTGTTTTCTAAAAATATGACAATGTTTCTCAGATGTGTGTCTACTGTGTGATCAGGTTTGTACACAAAGGTTCCCGTGGCTAACGAAAGCGGGTGTATATGTAGAATGAGGTAGAGTTGGTACAACAAGGAGTGCTTGTAGTTAGGGACAGAAATAACACATTACGAAAATGGTGTGTGTACAATGAGTAGCTGGGCACGGCTTTCATGTGTGTTGTGGGTACCCACCTGACTGAATAGTAATGACTGGGCAAAAAAAAATAATTATCTAGCCTGCGATTTTTAATAGGGGGCAGAATTTCACTTAGTCTCCGCAAATCAACGGTAGTTCGCGGTGCAAATAGAGTGCGTCTGAATAGATCTTGTAGTTTCTTGGAATTATGAAGGGTTTGGGTTTAGTTGTTTGTTTTTTATAATTTGGAGTGTACATTTCACGACATGCCTGTTGTTTGTCAAGATGAAACTTTCGAATTTTCCTGACTTTTGAACCGATTTTATGATTCAGTAGTTTGAATAAATTCGATGTATTTTTACTCGTGTCTCATTCCAGGTTCACCTACAGACTCTGTTACTCTAGATTTTAACAAAAGAAAGTGATGTATTCAGAAAAATGTACGTTTAAGACGTTTAAGATAGCTCATTCATGTGTGTATGTACGTTGCATGATTGAATTTCAGACGAACAGAAAAAGACCAGTCGAATGGTACTGTCGAGTGTAACGTCGAGATACACCAAAAATACCCCAGTGTAACACATCAATAGGGTTGCCCGTGTTCTTTGATGATATCATAATTCTTGAATCTTGTCGCTATTTTTAATGTCTTTGACTTTCCTTCGTTTTCGTACTTTTTTTTTAATTGTCTCCACGTTGCGTTCAACTTCGTTTTTACGTCCTTTCATTTTAAACCCTGTCAATGTTAAAATCTCCTCAGTTCATGATGTAATGTGGTTCTTTATGATTGGCTGAAAGTAGACGCGTTGTCTTTTTTTTCGCTGCTGCTATATGCGTATGCGCAATCTACATCTACCTGTATCTTGTATATTTCACTAAGATGTAGTTTGCGCTTACAAAGGGAAAATTTAAGATGAGATGTAAGGCAGCTCATAATTCCTTTCTACGACGAATACTAGTAAGTTATCACGATCGATAAGGCTGAATCAAGAACTTATTTGAACCAAATTGTATAATACTGATTAACAAACAAGGAATGAACCGATAGTGCACTGGGCCATCACGTTACAGCAACAGGATACTTACAATGCGTCCTCTACAATTATATGTATAACGTGTTTTCACCAAAGGGTTTTTGACAGATTGAACCTGCCTGTTCTTCTGGAAGAAAAACATTTGATGGTAATAAACAGACCTTTCACATAATTCCACTCATATTTGAAACTGCGTATCATTTTGTCAGGTTATACCATCACGAAAAAATCGTAAACCCATTATACACACCGTGGCTCAAAAAGATTTCTGGTTCTATCTTGACATTTCTATGCAATGCAACTTGCAATTCACGCGTAGTCCTTTCGAGCACTCATCTTAGCCGAGAGATAAATAGAACGCGATTCGAATTTCATCTCATCAAAAAGGACTAACAGATTCTCTAAAATGTGATTACTCATTTTGGATTACAGAGAGTGCCGACTACTATCAATATTTCTAAGCTTTACGTCATGTCTTGATTAATCGTTCGTGAAAATATTATAATTATTTTTCTTTAAGATTTTTAGTTGTTTTCGCTCTGTATAAGTATCACGTCTTCTACAACCCCTAACAGGCTGAAGTATGGCTTGCGTCATTTCGATTTTCTTCGTTTCGAACTTGTATGAGGTGCAGTTTTTTGTTCCATGTAATCGACGGTCTCTATCTAGTGCATACAGAAACTTATACTAGTTTCTGGACGTGTAAAGCGTCTCGACCACGGAATATCGACCAAAGGATTGGTCTGATCCAAGTAATTTGTTTCCAGTCATTTGCAAAGCAAAATAGTTCTATTGATATCATTTTTACTGTTCTTTTTTATTTTTTATTTTGTGTTACGCAGCATTACACGGTGTACACTGTGCACCTGATTATGTGCTCAGCGTAAATCATGTCGAGATAGGAAACAATTCCCTTCATACGGCAAGCAGGCGTCTTTTGAAATTCATGACACTAAATAAGTGGGAAAAGTGACATCACGAGCTAAAAGAAATGGATACATGTGCATACATAAGACACAGAAAAGAACGCCTGTGTCATGATACAGTACGCAGGACATACATCATCAATAATGTCCTCGGAGTTCGTGTTTGTTCTCTTTCCCAGAGCCTAGTGTACGCAGTATCCCAGGTAAAGTTTTCTCACATAAATCATATGCCATATAGAGGGGGGGGGGGGGGGGAGAGGGGGGGGGGTAGGCGAGGGGAGGAGCAGATTAAACGGTAGTGCGTACGAGTGTTCAACGCCCCTATTTATGTGTCCGATTCGACGTGTGCTTCGATCCACCCCCTCTTGAAAGGACTGTTGAAAGGATCGTTGAAAGGACTCGGCCCGGGCATTCAACGCTCCTGGCTATTCACAGGTTCACACCCCTACACACACCGTTCAAACACGAAATATATGTCTCTGTCGCCCATTTGAAATTTATCGTATACCCCCCCCCCCCCCCCCCCCCCCCCCACACACACACACATACACATACACATACACCACCACCACCACCACCATTAAAAGTAGTATCCGTAAAACGTGCATACTTCTACATTTGAATTGTGAGACAATATTTCTTCATGACAGCGTATTACGATTTGTGATATCAAAATCATTATGTCAAGGTTGTTTTCGCAGATCTCATAATGGGGGTTGACTGCATTTAAGCAATTCATTGATTTACCTGATCAGTTTATTCTCATGTAATCAATGCACTCCAATGGGTGCAGTTATAAAGAGCTGTACCCATCCAACCTTGCTCAAGATATGTAATCATACTCTTATTTCTACTAGGGCCTACATAGTCGTGTACCAATTCGTGTCTGTGGACAAGCTACTAAGTAGTCTATATATGGGACTATTATACGGTTTCTTAAAACTTCGATTCGTGAGGAAGCATAACATCTGTTCATAATCGGCGGACAAGTTGTCGAATGCAAGCTGCATCTGCTCTGTGTACATGAGATTTCATTTCCCACACATGACAGGAGATAAAAATTAGCTATAAGCTGATACACATTTTGCTTTTAAATTGGGATGTCTGTGTCTAAACAACGTCTACAATTTGTGCACCCACATTTCTTGTAGATTTTGGTATTTTGGGATCATTCGAAACCACAACTCCTTTCGCACTTTCAGAGATCGCTAAAATTCCGTCCTTATTAAAAAACAGAAACACTATATTAGATGTGCTTCAGTGACTGAATAGAGTTTGTTATCCAGAAATTCAGAAACAGCCCGATTGTACCAAAATACAGCATATCCATATTTTCATATAGTGACGTTGTGAAAGAAAAGAAACATTTACACAGGATCATTAATATCTTACTAATACACACTTTATTTCAACTCACTATATAACGTGACCATAAAGATCACGAAATGTTCTCGTAAATGATAAATCTGGTGCTAGATGATGAAGATGAAATATCGGCATCACAGAACGTTCCATATAATTATACACCCATATTTTTGTAAGGGGAAAAAGGTAAGAAGTTGTCCGAAGGACTGGTTTGGTTCTGTTACTCTGCCTATTTCAAAAAACTAAAGTGCCGCATGGTGTCATTTTTATTTACATCTCCCTCTGTATATCCACCTGGTGTCTGATTTGATAAGTTACTCATTTCCAAGGAAAAAACACATAGTATTTTTCATATGTGCTATGTCACGTGCAGTACCGATGCTGTGAGTAAGAGCTGCTGCGGATTTTTTTCTTTTGTTTTGTTTTGCCGGGGGGGGGGGGGGGGCTTTAAGAGAATTCTTATCCGTTTGCAAGTAAGTGGTACCACTGAAATGAAGGTCATGATAATGCATATTGTAGTTGTGGGATTGCTTTGAATAGACAAACGGGATTGGACATTGATCAGGAAAAAAAAGTGGGATTCATCCCCGTAGTCGATAAGCATTGCGCGTTGCAGGGCGAAATACACCAATGTTTCATCCGACACATCAATTGCCTTGCTGAGACATAGAATGCTAATAGCGCATTTATTTGCAAAAGCAAAACAGTGTAATTGAAACGATGGGTATTGTGATAGATGGCAAAATCGAGTATGTTGCAGTTAATCCGTTGCCTACGTAATTCTCAAGTTCCCATTTACTTTTTACCTGACCTATCGGGTTTCCGTACACAATGACTTGTGTACCTACCCACTTCAACTTCGTATAGGCCTTCAGAAACGGTTGAGAAGTCGTAATGTTAGTGAAGCGAATAACTAAAAGATTAGAAAAAGGAGACGGACACATAAATGCGTAATCCTAACGTGAAATTTCATTTCGCGCAGATATTGGCATTTCTATTTGTCAATTCCTGTGTGATTTTGTGAAGATTCATTGAATTTAACCAGATTCATCTAATCTTTCTCCAGAATAAGATTGGCAGTCAAATTAGAGGAGTTAATTTTCGTGATAAGATGATGATTTTTTTGCAGCACTTTTCACCTAAGAGCAACGTTGGCAACTCACCATGATGGGAATATAACACCTGCCTTTACAACAAATTTTTCAACCAAATGAAAATTCAAACATTTTTTCTCTTTCTCCTACAGAGAATGTTAATGGTGTTGTATGAAAATCCCAACAGTAGGTCCTGTCGTCATGTACGAAACTTACACATCACAATCTAAAATCTGTGCTACTTTCATTGGAGGTGGGCGCCAGGCTGGGGGGGGGGGGGGGGGGGGGGGGGGTAGGCATGTCGAAAGACGGGGAAGTTGTGGGCGGAAGGCCTCTTCAAAATGCACGCCATTCACACTGCTTTACGATTTCTAGGCAAGTCAAAGCTTTTGATGATGATAAACTTGAATTTGAGTCCCTGATTGGACAATGACTTCTTCACTCGTTGTTGTTGTTGTTGAACCTTTTCAATGTTTATGTTGTGTGTAGATACAGTATATACGGACATGGGGAAAAACCATGTTCCTTCGTATTGTAAACAGTAATTGTGCTTCCACACGACCTTCTATACACGATTCCTTATGTTGTGTGATGTTAACCAATATTTGCATGATTCATGCAAATCATATGCATACCATTATGTTCTTGAAATAATCTTGATATCATAGCCACCAACTTGTGTATAATTACCTAATATTTACGTGTACATACGACTGTATTATAGACCATTTGAAAGTGTCATGTACGCCTACGTTGAGACGGCGGAGGGTGTTGAATTGAACCCAATAAAATGTGTTATGAAGAAAAGGCGAGTCTTGTGTCGTCATCATTACAGTGTATTCACATTTGGCTGCTTCTGACTGAGGGAAAAACCAGCTACATCTGGCTACATGTATGAAGTCCTACAGTCAAATCCCATCTTGACTGAAAAAACAAATCACACTCAAAAGTCTTGATTTTTTTCTTCTTCTCTCAAGTATGTACAACAGATATTATGTATTCGTGTGTGTGTGTGTGTGTGTGTGTGTGTGTGTGTGTGTGTGTGTGTTTGTGTGTTTGCGTGTGTGTGTGTGTGAAATGTACATCTTAATAACTTACTACTGGACCTCCGGATGATTTTCAGACTTTTACATTTGAACAACTATAAATTAGTTAAACTGAGTACAGAGTTTCAGATTTTTTAGTGATTGGGATGAGGAATGAGAATGTTTCCAAAATCTATAACAAATTGCAATGAAGAAGGATGATGACATAGCAGCCTCACCATAAGAATGCATGAGTTGGGGCTCAAGGAAGCAGAACAAAAGAAGAAGGCATGCATAGATTTTTCACAGGTGAACTTGTTTAACAAGCGGGATTGTAATGGAATTACACTGCTTCATTTATGAAATAGATGAGGCTCTGATGTCATCAACACTGTTCAGTGTAATTTGTTTAAGATTTTCAATTTATCGGTTTCTCTGCTCAAGGACCACAATAAATTCCACAAATCTATACATGGAGCTGTTGATTTATGTACTACATGATGTGAAATTATGAAAATCGTCCGGAATGCCCCTTTAAATGATATTACACCATTCAAGTTCAATGTAAGAATGTGGCTCCACGATCTCAAGGAAATAGTAACATTGCAACACAACTTCCTTACTCAAAGGAAACCAAAACCCAAATATAATGCAGACTGACTGAAAGCAGCTGCACACATCAGTGAAAATTTGATAAAAATTGAAAAGTTAGGATTAGGTTCCGTCACTGCTGGATAAGGAGACTACTTCAGTTCATGACGTCAATTTGGACAACAATACAAATAAATATAAAGAAAATTCAACATATTTCACTTTTCTAGAGATACTAAGAGCTCTTGACTGACCTCTTTAAGAAAGCAGGTTGAATGATATTACCCTTAATACGTCAGTTACAAGTCGGTAGAATGTGTACCTTTCATGGAAAATTAAGTTTGTGGAATTCTCCTTTTTAATATATTTCCTTTATAGTGTTTTCCATCATGGCATCATGAACTGTAGAGGTCTTCTTATCAAGCGATGACGGTATCGAAACTGTAAAAAAAATGTCTAACTTTTGAATTGATTGTCCATTTGTCCTTAAACTTTCATTGATGTGTTCTACCAATGTTACTGCTTTCACTCTATCCACATCTGGGTATATTTGAGTTTTGGTTTCCTTCAAAACAAACACAGACAGTTGGTGAAACAATGATTACTGCTACAAACATCTTCACTGTCGATCCCAAGCAATACATATTTGTAAAGACAGAACAAAGAAAAACAAACAAACAAACAGTACAACACAGTTTTTTTCTCTTGCCAAATCCTTTATTGTGATGCTAACTGTAGCCTTCTGGCAATAAACTGGAAACAAAAAAGACTCGACGGGATTTGCAAACAGCTCTTTCCTTGTTCTTTTTTTAAAATTCATTTTCCTTGCTTAATCTCTTGCCAGTAAAGGAGCTTTACACCACATGAACTCTTTACATGCCATATTTGAGTGCTTATGCCATTAGGTACATACAATGTACATACTCATATTTAAATAACTGTGCATTTAACAAAACTTATAGGGAGTGTTTTACACTCGTTGATACAAATTGAATGAGTACATTCCGAGCCTATCAAAGTACGTACACTGTATTTGGTGTTTCCTGTTCATAGTGCATGCAATGTATTGCACTAATGTCAGGATGGAACACTGATATTTGGGACAAATTGAAACTTTTTTTTTCACAAGGGGGGGGGGGGGAGGGAGAGTAGTGTATAAATTTTTCATGCATGTGCAAAAGAAGACATACAGAAGGGTTCTTTCTTATGTGGTGCAAACAAAGGGTAATGCAATGCTGCTCATTTTCTGAGAGAAAACCAAGATCTTAAAGTCAAGTTACTCTTAATGCACAGTAAAAACTGTAAATCTAAAGGAATCAGTGAAAATTTGATCAAAATCAGACCATGAATAAGTTACTTTTTTTTTCAAAATATACAGATCGCAAGAGGACAGCAATCAATTTTTGACAGTTTGTCAACAACTCTTCTCTACAATTGTAAATGTTTTCTTTACAAAATTTGTTTTTCAACTCTCCATGCGATTGAAATTTTCTCTGAAACCAGGATGAAAAAATGTCCTTAAAACAACATACAGAGGTGGAGCCTCAAAACAAATGAATTAGAAGAAAGTCAAACTGTAAGGAACTGAAACAAAGTTTTTTGAGCACAAAACGAATGATGCATTTTCTACATCTTGTCATACATGTAGTTACTGCCCTCTGTGAACACTATATTTGACCCCCTCCCCCCAAAAAAGAAATTCCTTACTAGTAGCCATTTTCGGTAAATTTTAACTATCATTCTTTCCTTCAATTGACAATAGTTTGCAACCAATGTAACTCGAAATGAGAGATAAGTTTTCAAGATGCTACACAATAACCTAGTTTGAAATATAATATCTAATTTGATGGACTACATATCACTCCTAAGCCTAGCATTTCTGCTCATATGTCCATAGGTATGTATGAAATTCTATTTCTACAAGAACACACAAGAGGGTACATGGACAGAAACTTTTCACCTCCATTCGATATAAAAGGTATACTGTACTCATTTACCATAACAGGGATGTCTACATAAAAACAAAAAGAAACTTTTAAGAAAATATCCTTGTAGGTAACATATAAAATTATTTTCAATCAATTTATGCGTTTGCATCGAAGATAAATAAGGGTGTGTTCAAATGCTTAAAAGCGAACAAAAGCAAACCGATTCAAAGAGTACCGAACCGTACTGTGGCAGATTTGGAAAGTTTGAGTGCTCTGTGGAGAAAGCCTTCCTCATGAGTTATTTTTAGAGGAGGTCACACATTTTTTAGCAACGCTTAAACTGCTTACAGATGTCCCGAACAAAGGAATGATCTCTTTGCATTATGATGTATATGTGTATGATACACGCATTCTTCACATGCGAACTTCTGGTACGCTTTTAGTCCACTTTTGGAGCACATCGGGAAGTGGTTCACTTTTGGCTCAGTTCAGTTCCGTACGGTACACTCTAGGAGTATTCGAGTGCTCCTCTGGCACAGGTTCGGTATGGTTCATTCCACATAAGCAGCGCGCTTGAACACACCCAAAGGCTTCCTTTGTTCACAGATAAAAGTCAGGGAGGTTCCAAAGAATATTTGTGTGGTACATGCAGCTCACTACGTGAGAATAATTCACAAATTTTGGAGGCTGGGAAGCCATCATTTTCTCTAGCAGGTCATACAGTCTAACCTCGAGTATCCGGCCATATCTTATCTGGACTTCTCTATTATTCCAATGTGTTCACACAGTGAAGACAAAAAACAACAACATAAAAAGAGATTTCAAAGTCAATTCGAACTCCTTCTAAACTCATGCGATTAACCTAACAATTTTCCAGAGCAGAAACACATTAGGAATTAAAAAAATAAAAACGGACTATAATTTTAAGTAGGCCAGCTTGGGTTACGACACAGTTGTGGTGTACGCTACCTATCTAGCCACCACTGGGCCTGCAGCTACATGTACATTGTAAGTAAACATTGTTTCATCCATATCAAGCCAAATCTCCTATCCAGATGGTCCCCACATGGCCAGATAAAAGAGGTCAGACTGTAAAAAGAAATTCAGATTTTCTGGCAGCCTCCTAAAGAATATGGGAGACTGGGCAGCCCTGCACTTCCAGATTTGCAAAGCACCAGGACATGACACAAAACCGGGCACGATCAATTACTGTCGCTCTTCGAAGCCGAGAACAAGGTCAAAGAACTAAATTTCAAGGAATCACATCACCCAGTCAATACATGCACATTACGTCGCATCCTACGTTCATGCTTTGTGACACCGATACACGCATTTTTTTTAATCAAATACTTTCAGCACTCAATTATCTATTCAATGCTAAGTTATAGAAAGACTTACAATTTCACATACATGTTTCTCATGTACACTCATAACATATTTATTGCTTTAGTGACAGCATGGTACTCATAGAAAGCTGAATAAGTTTTGTTTCAACCTATTCATGAAACAATGAATTAGATAATAATTTGTCAAAACTTATCACAATAAAACTTTCAAGAAATATCAAAAATGATGTCAACTGACTATGAAAAGGTTTTTAGAACTTGAACATTTCAGATGCTTGTCAGGACAATTAAGGTTTATTGTAACGTTTCTTTACATTGTGGTTAATATGAAACAATAATTTAGCACATTTTATCATTAAAATAAAGATATTTATTTTATCTATGATGTAACTTATAACAATAACTTTAACCTCCTCTCTGACAATGATCAGGATTTCCTGCATGTCTGTGAGAAATGGGGGATAAAAAGATGGAAGTGGAAAAAATAGAAAGGAATAAAGTGCAAGAAGGAAAGAAAGAGAAAATGAAATGTGAATAGAGAGATTAGTCACAGTTAAAATAAAGCTGAAAACAATTTAATTAGAGGTTAATACAGACACACAAAACTTATATAATAGCATGTTTTGCTTTGTTTTGTTCTGTTTTGCATTGTTTTGCATTGTTTTGTTTTTTGCTTGGAGCACTTTGTTTCTGATGAACATTTATATGATACTGTAGCCATCCCCTTGTGAAACTTTTGGTGATCTTACTCGAGTATTTGAAATACAAACAGCGTATTGTGAACTACATCATACAGGACTGACTACATGAAATGCAGGAACTAAGTGAACTTACAAATAGAATGTTAAGAGATTATTGTTTTTTGTTGGGTTTTGTTTTTTTAGCAGGGTAAGTATTCAAAACTTCATGGAGAACATTCATGCAGCCTTCATTGTTAGTATGATGAGTCCTTTGCCATCCAGATGATCTCTTCCTACACTTCAATGCAAATACACATTCACAAGTGATATCTCTTTATGGTGACATTTACACAATCCAATACTAATCATTTCAGTATAATTGGTAAATCTTCTCAGATCCTCATCCTTTTATTCAGTGACAAACATCGTCTTGCATTCAGTACATCCAAATTTCCCTTTAGCCTATAAACATCACTGAATCACTGAGACTCAGAATCTCTCATTATTTGCCTTAAAGGTATGTTACCATTTTCATTGTTCAGTGATGAGAAGAATGCAAAGTCACATAGCAAGGCAATAGTGACAAGAAAGCTCCACGCAGTGTTTGTTAGATGAAGAATACAAGATGATGGTTGGGAGTCGGTTTGAAGTGTAAGTTATCCTCGAGGACCACACACAGTATACCTCGCATAAGTCAGTATCACATTCAGTCCATTAATAGTGTAAGTTGGCCCAGTTACAGAGTCCTAAATTTTTCTTTTGCATAAGTTGCCAGATTTTCTCTGGTCGTTTGAATGTCGACTTGCACAAGGTTTACTGTATTTTTTTTCTCACATGCACAGAACAGGTATAGGCCACACAGGAGAAATGAAGTATAAGCAGAATGGGCAGAAAGTCAGGGATATACAAGAAATGGTACAAAATTATGGGGCTTTTATTTCAAGGAGATGCACTTCCATGGTACTGGTTACCATATTGCTCCTAGTAAGCTTTGAAGTCACAAGCCATTGAAACTATCCTTAGTTTCTTATTCTTGATATTCCTCTCTCTAATCGTTATTTCTAGCATCATACATTGAATTTCTTGACCATCGTATCAGTATAATTGACCGTCAAATCAGTCGGGGTGGGAGCGTTAATCACAAAGGTGTATTTATATCAACCCCTCCTGTCTTTTGTTCGCTGATTGGCACACACTCTTAGAGTGCTCCATTTGCTGATTAGCACACATCTGGAAACTTATTACCAACCATTAGAGATTAACTAATCCCTTTAATCCCTCCTATGTCACCATGGCCTTCCTGTTGAACTAAGGCACATTGCTTCACCTGATTGTGCTTGCTAACTGTACAGCTGGGTCAAGCATGGATGGCTCACTAATGGGGAGATGAACAGGCTTGACAACATGAGCCAGGTGTAATGTCTGGACACAGAAAGAGTTTTAATCTCTGTGGCTTACCTCTGGAGGAGGCGGTTCTATAGGTAGAGGGTTTGCCTGCCTCTTTAGAGGAAGTTGCCGTTTGATGTTCTGTTGCAGCTCTGGCGAGTAGTAGGTGATACCTCCCACCTCCTGAGATCCGGGATGCCGATTGCCTTGCATGTTGCCGTCGTCGGGCGGGGCCTGCTGCCGTTGGGGTGGAGGCGGCTGGTGGGATGGTGGTGGTTGTTGCGGGGGCGGCTGGCCCGACGGCTGTGGGTGTGGTGGACCCTGCTGGGGAGGGGGGCGTGACGCACCGTGCTGACGAGGGGGAGGAACAGATTGCTATTTTAGGAAGGAATAATTTCAGGGAAATAACAGAGGTCAGAAAATAACAGCCACACGTTCGTGGTATAATCATACACCTAAGAATTATATCTGTGACACACATTCCTATCACTTGGCTTCTGTGTAGATAGATATGAAGCTTCCATCAATCTAGTTATCTACAGTTTATCAGCTAATACAATCTTCAGTGTTTAACATTCTGCAGCATAGCTTCAGTAAAATATCTTATTTACAGACTACTATTAATTTTATTGAATCCCTTCATTCATTCACACGACTGTATTTCATAACTGACTCTACGTACATATACCTCACAATAATTATTTGAGAATTTGAAAATGTCATAGCATCAATTCAATGGATAACTTCTGATATGCTGACACAAAACCCCTTGATGCACTTTCAAGTTATAACTTTGTCCGCTATTAGCCCCAATCAAGATACATGTGTATGGTTATTGGTACAGTATATACCAAAAGAAACTTTGCGTTAATCAACATTAACGTTTCATTAACGCAAGCGGTTTCACCTGAATCGTTAGTAACGCAAAGTAACGATCGGGAAAATTAACGATTGTAGTAACGATGAGTAACGATGAGTAACGATGAGTAACGATCCCTCACGCAAATTAACGATGTTTCGTTAAAATTAACGATAGGTAACGCAAGAACTCACACGAGATTTTGGTTTTGTAACGAGACCTGGTGAAAGGACGACGTAGCCCCTGCCGAGTGTAGCGATTTCGCGGAGTCTTTTCGCGAATCGAATCACGATTTCGCGAATGGTTTATTTGCGACCGGCGTCACCAAAAACGCACGCCGGGCCACCAAAAAAAGCCGGATGTTTGCCTTCAGTTTTGAAAATGAACAGCGGTAACTATCGGCTCCGTAAGCTGCTAGAATAAATGTCAGATGTTTGCTCTTAATTTTGGAAATGAATAACGGTAATATTCGACTCCGTATTATACAAAAATAAATGTCGGATGTTTGCTCATACTTTTGGAAATGAATAATGGTAAGATTCAGCTCCGTACGGTGCTGAAATAAATGTCAGATATTTGATTTTGCGTTCGGAAATGAATAGGGATAAAATACGGCTCCGGAAGATGCTGAAATAAATGTCGAATGTTTGCTTTGACGGTCGGATATAAATGATAATGAATTTCAACTCCGTATACGATGATAGAATAAATGCCGGAAGTTTACTTTTACGTTCGAAAGTAAATAATAAAAATATTTAGCTCTGGAAGATGCTAAAGTAAATGTCGAATTATCCCTTTGTCGTTCGGAAATGAATAACAATAATAATCAACTTCGTACAACGACGAGATAAATGTTGGATGTTTGCTTTTACTTTCGAAAGTGAATAGCAATAACATTCGGCTCCAGAAGATGCTGAAATAAATGTCAGATGATTGTTTTTACGTTCGGAAGTGAATAACAGTAATATTTTGCTCCATACGATGCTAAATAACTGTCGGATGTTTGCTTTTAAATTTCGAAATGAATAACAGTAATATTTAACTGCGTTTGATGGTGAAGTTAATGTTTGCTTTGACGTTTGGAAATGAATAACAATAGTATTCAACTCCGTCCGACGATAAATAAATGTCTGATGTTTACTTTTATGTTCGAAAGTAAATAGCAATAACAATCAGCTCCGGAAGATGCTAAAATAAATGTTGAATGTTTGCTTTGGCGTTCGGAAATGAATAACAATAGTATTCAACTCAGTATGATGATGAAATAATTGCTGGATGTTCGCTTTTACGTTCAAAAGTAAATGACAATAACATTCAGCTCCGGAAGATACTAAAATATATGTCGAATGATCCCTTTGACGTTCGGAAATGAATAACAATGATATTCAGCTCCGTACGACGATGAAATGCCGAATGTTCGCTTTTACGTTCGAAAGTAAATAGTGCTCAATAACATTCGGCTTCGGAAGATGCCAAAATAAATGTCAGATGATTGCTTGAACGTTCGGAAGTGACAAGCAGTAACATTCTGCTCCATAATTAAGATGCTAAAATAAATATCAGACATTTGCTATAAATTTAACATTTCGAAATGAATAACAATAACATTCAGTTGCGTTTGATGGTAAATTTAATGTCGGATGACGTTTGAATGTGAAAAACAGTATAACATTCGGCTCCGTACGATGCTGAAATATGTCAGATGATTCATTTCACTTTCAGAAGTGGACAGCAGTAACATTCGGCTCCTTCGATCATAAAGTAAATGTCGGGTGTTTGCTTTTGAAGTTGGAGATGAATAACGGTAATATTCTGCTCCGTACGATGCTAAAATAAGTAACAGATTGTTGCTTGTACATTTGGAAATTATAAACAGTATCAATCGGCTCAGTTAGATGATAAGATAAAGAGCGGATGTTTGCTTTCACGTTCGGAAATGAATAAGGATGATATTCAGGTCCGTAAGATGATAGAATGAATGTCGGTTGCCTAGTTTTACATTTGAAAATGATTAACGGTAACATTCGGCTCCGGAAAGTGTTAAAATACTTGTAAATGTTGAATGATTGCTTGAATTTCCACCAGAAATAAATAACGTGGCTCTTTACGATGCTAAAACAAATGTCAGATGTTTACAATGTCTGCAAATGCTCCCACTTTCTCATTTCAAACGTAAATTTTGACCAATTTAATAGGCATCAACTTTTATAATAATCTATAAGCCTATTTGCGAAATCTTAGAACTCAGAATAACGGTATAAGATGATTAAATTTTCTCCTTATTTTAGACGTCGTTACCTGTATCACTACAGTAATACTTGATATTTATTTTTCTATGTTTAGTAGGACCGATAGTTTTGCTTGTTTGTTTTTCTTTTCGGGCCACCAAAAAATAAAAATCAATCATTTTAGATCGGGCCACCGAAATAAAAGTTAGTGTGGAGCCCTGGCCTTTTGTGGATAAAGTGTCTTGCTGAAAGGCAAATATCGGGCTTCGAGGGGATTGAAACCGCAAACCCGTACCATGGCTAATTGATTCAGATTTTACTTAAGTACATGTACTTGAAGGTCAACTTTAGATAGACTTCTTTATTTTTTATTTTTATTTATTTTTTTTTTTTTGCGATACAGCTGGGGCTCCATGCGCATTTATTTACAACAACAGTATAATCGGAAGACGAGCAGAAAGAATGTCAGCACCAGGAATAATCGCACCGGGCCGAAAGGGGAAAAGGAAAAGTATATCCTGAATCTATACCCCCACATCGACAAGAAGACAAATGAAAAAAAAAAAAGAAAAGAAAATGAATGGACCCACATGACGCATAATTTTGGTAAATCTGCGGGATATTCGTTATTTCATTTTGCTGTGTTCAAACTATACACCAGTATAGCTTTTCGAGTGTGATCTTAATGCGTATGAATGTTCTATGGACTTTAAGTTTATAATGCGAAAGAGGGTATTTAAACTATATAACAATTAACGACATTGATAACGCCAAACAATAGGAAATTTCAGAGTGGAAGAAAAATAAGACGTCCCGGAAGTACGCCAGACGTCATAATTGCTTTTTTTTTTTTTTTTTTTTGTTCCTTTCTAGCTCCACAGCATCACCCAGGAAAATCGATTTGACCAAGAACAAAAGCGTGTCCCTCTTTTCTTCCTGGGCAATTACCCCGGACCCTTCCCCTGGCCCTAATCCTAACCATAACCCATACTCCTCACCCTAAACCTAACCCTAATCTTTACTCTAACCTTACCATTAACCAGTATTTAGCGGGGAGGGGGGGGGGGGGGGGTAATTGCCCTCTGGAGTTAATTGCCCGGATTAGGTTGCAACACACAACAAAAACCTCTTCCCAGCCCTACACCTTCCCGATCTCCGTGTGTTGTCAGGTGAAACGACATGTTCAAATACAAGAATAAAACAGTAGGTATTGATTGAAACTCGACACCCATTCATGCCAGCCAGGCCAGGCTGAAATGTAACTTCAAAGCACATTCCGACAGCTGGCTGGCAAAACCACATGGCAAAGGAATTTGCGCGCGCGTGTGGATTGCTCAATTGGAGGGCCTGGGAGCGGGAAAAAACAAGGGTGATTTGATAGTCTGTGAGTTATCAAAAGCAGACCTTTCGAACAATTGCAAACGTCATGATACTATTTTGTCTTCCTTTTGGACTGAAAGAAAAAAAATCACAAAGACGAGTTGAGTACACGTTGTATCACAATTTTTTACATAGCCATGCAAAACGATTACTACACTCATGTCATGACAAGAAATGAATCAATATTCCAAGACAAATACAAAGCAGCCTCGGGTACGGACGGTGACAAGAAACGCCACGCATTCACGATGCACGTTGGGGAGGTGGGAGAGAGGTGGGAAGAGAGGTGGGAAGAGACTCTTCCCGCCTCCCTGGGAGCAACATGGAGTTGGCAGGGAGGGGTGATCCTGGAGTTTGTGACAACTTCCCGATACTACTCCGTGACAACATGGAGGTAGAAGAGAGACACTCCACCTCCCTGGTGACAACACGATTGTGACGATCTCAAAGCATGGACCTTACCACGCCCAGCAAATCTGCATGCTACTTCTCAAAATTTGAAGGAACTTTGTCTCTGATCTGTTGAGTTGTTTTTGCTGAATATCTGGAGCTTTTCATGCCTGAAGTTCAAATGGATGGTTGCCAAAAATTTCATAATTTGTAAATCTCTCAGTAATTTATTTTAGGCTGTTGATGCTGCCGTAAAAACATAAGACATTTCATATGAACTAGTCAGGACAAAGACAAAAAATCTCCGCACAAAACAAATAGAAGTATTTTTTATTGTCATTGGTAGTCAAATTTGTGTTTCTTTTACAGATATGAATAAAGCAATAGGTATAGTATTAACTATTGTATTACCCCTAGTAACACTTTCATGGTAAGTTTGACGTTTTAAACGGCTACATTAAGTTAACAAAGATCGCAGGAGAGTTTTTTTAAGGAGTGCAACCATTTCTAAACGTGAAGGCATGTTAAATGAAGGAGGAAAAAAAAAGAATCAACGTTTGTAATCCTGGGTCTTCGACTTGAGCTATCTTTAATTAAACATTCCTTCTCTGTTCATCTCCAAGACCCCAGACTGTTCATGACCTCCGAGAATGCGCCAGTACGCGCGGTTTCTTCTGTTGATTGGTCTCTCTCTCTCTCCACCCCTCCCCATTCCCCACTCTGGCACCTTGGCATCGTGGGATTTTTCATGTTTCTGGGTAAACTTTCATGTGAAGCGTGCCTATCAAGTCACCACTTGACTCACCTGCTGGCAGTGTAATAATGCGAGCAGAAAGTGGCGGACATTTTCTTCTGCTGCCCGCTACTTTTACTGGCCGAAATACTCGGCTTTGTCACCACACACTACCACCAGTTATTCAGCGAGACACACGTTGTGTATTGGAATATAAATGGACTTTTGCACCTTCCTGAATGAGTACGGTAAGTGTCTGACAGTTAAAAATCGTGACATCGCTAACGTTAGACAGTCGGCGTTAGTTTTAGGCTTGCGTATGCGTGATTTCATGGGTTCAATGTTCGATGGAAAATGTTGGCTCTGGGGAAAAAGGTGGCTTCGAAATTTTTGCTTGCCCGATTCCATTGACTGCGCCCCATGAGTACAAATTTGACAACCATGACAATACGACATTGCCAGGGGAGTTCTGCTCAACTACAAAATCTCTTCGGTATTTGTATCGCTATTTTAATGCCCTCCGCCGGCAGGAAATTGTCCGTAGTAAATATAAAGAACGACAGGCATCTCCGAGTCTCGCAATTTCCGAGATTTCTTCCCAGTCCACATGACAAGTCCGCTAACGCAAGATCTAAAAATTAACGCACAGTAACGATCTGTAACGCACAGTAACGATCATTCACGCACAGTAACGATCTGTAACGATCATTCACGCACGGTGATCGTTAATTTTGTAACGCAGAAAGATTAACGCAGTACCGATCGGCGCTTGCGTTACACGTAAATTTAACGCAAAGTTTCTTTTGGTATATACTGTATCTCAAAACAAGTTTATTATTATACCTGTTGCTACTATATCTATATCTTACAACAGAAAATACTTTCACTTCTAGATTAACATCAACATCATTTCATTTTATCTGTTGTTGTTGGTTTTGTTTTGTCTTGAGTTGTTGTTGTTGGGTTTTTTGTGGGTTGTTTTTTGGGGGTTTTTTTGTTGTTGTTGTTTTTTTTTTTTTTTTTTGGGGGGGGGGGGCAAAAATGCTCTCTAAACATTATAAGCTTCTTCTTTTTTTTTTAAAGAGGAAATGATACAGTAAATCATGGTCAACCATGAGAATAAACATATGATGCATAAAAATTGTATCTTAAGTAACAAATGGTATCCAAAATAAGATACATTGCATATTCACAAACATACAGTGTAAATAACGCAAGCAACTGAAATTTACACCTTTTACAAATTCTGCCAGTGGCATACATGTGCTCTCACATAATTTATAATAGCTGTAAAAACAAACTAATTATGTAAGTTATGTCAGAGTGACACCAAGTAAAATAACCTCTCTAGGAGGTGCATAGTTTCATTGTGACATGACCTCCAAGCACAAAGTTCATATGACATCAGTTTAGAGACTTGTCAATCAACATGTTAAGATGTCAGGATGTGCAAGACAAAAGGAAAGGAATGTGAAACCTAAAATTTGCCAGAAACGAAATGAAACTTGGTGTCGCTTACCGGAGGTGGAACTGCATAGTGCTGCATGGGTACCTGGGAGCCCACCATGGGGTAGTGGGGCCCTACAAACATGACCGGTCCGCCCATGAACTGAGGGGGTGGGAGCTGGTTAGGGGGAGGGGGCTGGATCATCTGAGGGGGAGGATGGTTGGGGGTGTGGAAGAATGCAGCACTTGGTAGGTGTCCTGGTGCTGGTGGCCGCATACCTATCAAGGAAGGATACAAAAATATATAAATGAATATAAAATACAATTATATATACAAAAATAGATAGATAGATAGATAGATAGATAGATAGATAGAGATAGATAGATAGATATATAGATAGATAGATATAGATAGATACAGTGTAGATAGATAGATAGATAGATAGATTTAGATAGAAAGCTTGATAGATAGACATACATGTAGATAGATAGATAGACATAGATAGATATACATTGTAGATAGACAGACAGATACTAGACAGATAGATAGATAGATAGATAGATGGATAGATAGATAGATAGATGGATAGATAGATAGATAGAGAAAGAGAGCGAGAGAGAGAATCAATTTAGGTGGCTCTTTGAACAAGTTCCAATTCACATTTACAAGGACTGAAATTAATCTAATGTCTTCAAGATATTGAAATTTCTCACACTTAAAAGGGAAATTCCACCCTGAAAATTAGTTTGTGTGAATATAAAGCAAAACACTAAGAGAAATAGGACAGTGAGTTCGAGCAAATTCCATTTTGCCATTGTATAGACTAAATGGACATAGTCTTTTCTCAAGACTCCAATGAATGATGATGCACTAACCAGGGTGTACTTCATGTTGGATGATGACATCCTGTGACGGTGGAGGGTGGGGCGGCGGTGCCATCCTCTGCTGGGCCTCAGGGCTGCCGGCCATCCCGTGGGCCTCCCCTCCCCTCACTGGCGTGGGGTGGTGCACGTGGTGAGGGGGCGAAGTCATTGGTGGTTGGAGGGGTGGAGTTTGGGAGGTGTAGTCCCCCTGCCCTTGGCTTGGCTGGTATCCATGTCCTGAAAACATACATTAAGGGTCACGGAGCTCATAGTCAACACATCTATTTCTCTTCTTTAGTTTGTTCATCATCCAGTTGCTTGCATACATGCCTTCTTCTTCTCTTCTTCTCACACAGCAGAGGTCAGTTCACAAACATAGCAGTGAGAGCTCAACAACAAATATTTTGCCTTAAAAAATCAACAAATGAAAGATAAACAAACAAACATTTAGAATCAATTCACACCAGAAATGTAGGGCTGATTTACGGCCTGTGCACTACGTGTATTCAACATTCCACTTGCAATCAAATATCACTTTCGTTGTATACATGCATTATGTCAATATACAAAAACATCAATTCTTCAGTACTCCTCTTTATCATTGTAAACTCTGTCACACAATCTACAGATCATGAGAACGGCCCACTGGATTTTTCTTTCTTCTTTTTAAAAGCAAAGTAAAACAAGCACACGATATACAGGTGTAGACACTCTTAATCCACTAGTGCTTGCCCGAAAATGCTTGTTTGACTGTCATCAACGATAAAAAAGATTTGGGCATCAAGGCACAGGTCCTAGTGCAATAAGGTCCCAAGAGGAGGCCAGGGGCAGGCTCCCTTGTCCTTACCTCTCGGTGGCTGGCTCTGGTTCTGAAGATTGGTGTGAGGACCTTCTGGGGCACCCCTCTGCCTCTGGGAGGAGTACCTCTTTGGCCTTCCCCGCTGTCACAGAAATAGGAGAACCACGATCAATTAAAGGCATAATTTACTATTTGCAGATGAAACAAAAACCTAGCAATAGTGCTTTAAAATAGTTCCAAAATGTGAGTTTGGGATAGAAACAACCACTGTAGAAATTTGAATCCGTACAATCAATGTTAAATATTGTTAAATAGACAAAATGCGAACAATAGTTATAATAAAAATGTTGCCAGACTAAACCGTCTACAGTTATGGTTTGATGAGCAAAATACTGATATCTCCTTTATGTTTTAGGCTTTAGTGCAAATATTCTATATGGTAGGATGTTTTGTGATACAACAGACCTACAGATATACAACAAATGTGATATCTTGAACTTGTTTAAATCACTGTTCCCAAAGGTAAACCGGACCTTTAACCATTTCTCTGCAAATGAGACAAATGTTCACAGATTTCTCACACATATCACTGGATAGGAAAGTAATGCCGCACGCAGAACGTCAATCAAGATGACTGTATTAAAGCTGTACAGGTGTAAAAAATCAGGAGTTGTCTCAACCTTTCCAGTTTGGGTTTGTTGATATAAAACAATTCTCCTGAGGGTGGGAAAGGGCTACCACAGGCCTAAAATGTAATATTTCCTATTGGGGGTGGTCTAGATTTTACTGTACCCCAATGGACAACATTTTCTCTTCATTTTGTTAAGGCCTGTAACATTCAACCAACACAAATTCTTTGGATACAGTAACACAGATTACTGTATCTAAAAAGAGAAAAAAAGAAAATCGAATGGTCCTGAGACTTCCACAGGGTGCTTCTGACCCACTTTCCCATGATAACCAGAACTTGATTCAGGGCAAGTAAAGTGAATGAGCACTTGCCTGCTAAATATGGGGCTGTAGCCTAATATTTGTTTGGGGGTAAGTGGGTGGAATATCTTGTTATTTTTAGGTATCTTCAACACAAATTCACATAAGTATTCAGATGTGCTAAATTCATATGCACTGAGATGCACACAATGTTATCCATTATAATGACAGTCAGCCATTCACTGTATCCGTCCCCACAAGTTTCCCACTTATAAAATTTACTCCATTCTCACGGTAATGGAAATGGACAATACAAAAAATACAACTGATGTAATCCCACGAAATACATTGTACATCAAAATGCATTGAATCCTCGGCATCAAATTTGATATCTTACCTCTCTCCTGTCATATCTTTCCTGCCTATGATCACCTTCAGGTCCTTGGACTGGGACTAAAGGAAAGATCCCAAGCAAAGGGTTAATTGACATTTATCCCTCAAAATCATGGGTTATCATGAAATACACCACAGTCAACACAAAAACAGAAACACAGTGTAGAGCTTTCCTATGAAGCTTAGACAATACAGCACAATGCTGTATGTGTAAATGTTACAGCATGTTTCAAACTGCCTACATACAATATTTATATAAACATACTTGAACCACAAACCACAATGATTTCTATGATGGGATGCAAAATTGAACATGACGGGGAAAGTGTGACAGTACAAGGGAGAGAAGACACTTGGATGCTTTGTGTGTACATGAAACTTTGTTACAGCAAGGTCAGATATAGCGAGATACCTGATGTAACAAGATAACTTTGCATGCCCATTCCTTTTATATACTGTGTTTTCATGTGTGATAAAATGAGAATGTACTCAATACAACAAGAAAATGTCAGAAGTCACAAACAGCTCATTAACCCATTGAGGTCGATTTGATTTTGCTTTAACACGCATCTCCCATCGATACCTGCCTGAGTATACTCAGGACTAGTCTCAAACGGGTTAATATGTTTTCCCCTTTATAAAGCACCATGAAGTGCTTACAGCATTAATTTAATGAATGCTCCGGCATACTCTCTGAAAGATGCGTTCCTGCTTCAAACGTGATTAAATCCAATCAGACTACAGATTGTCCACAGAGCTAATTCAAAACTATACCTCATGGCTGTTCACACACAAAGGTCAGGCTTTGATCAGGTATTGGTAGTTATTGTATGTTCCCATCCCCTACCCCCTCTCCACTAGCTAAAGAGACCTTTGAATTCACGACAATTCACATTTGAGAATGCTTGTTTGACCGCTTTGAGAAACATGAAGATCTTTGAGTGGCCAGATTACCATACTTTTTTCCAAAACACAGTTGTAGTGTTTGGAATAAGGTAACTGTCAGATGAAAGAAAATCTCTCTTGTAATTATCACTATGAATCATAACTGCAATCATGTTCTGAGTTACAGCCCTTAAATATTAAAAGTGAAGCTCTTTCAGACAAGAAAATATCTCTTGTAATCATGTTCATTAATCATGATTGGAATCTTGATTTGAGTTTTGGAGTTACAAGCTTCCTGACCTGTATAAAATCAAACTCGCAAAATGTGCACTAGCCAGTGCAGGGCAGGCAGGTTACATTACATTCTGCAGTCTTTGAGCAGAGGTCTCCTCAACCACGTTTTGGAGGTTTAAAAAGCCTTACAGACAGGAGGCTCCACAAATCAAACAAATCAAGATGCAATAAAACCTTCAGAACTCGATTTGCTAATTGCACTTTCAAGGTTCTAGAATCATGATAATTACAATTTGCTCTCAAATGCAAGAATTATCTCCACTACGATCATGATTCCTGATATAGAGATGATAGATTATGATTACAAAAGAGACTTTTCCGCCATCTCAATGGGGCCAAATCACTTCAGAGACAGATTACTATTACATGGTGATCTTTGTTCAAAGCTCTGAAAAATGACAGCACAATTTTCAAAACTCTTGTGCATTGCGAGTGTCTCAAAAATTATTCAGCATCATTGAACAGCACAAAATCAACACAATTCACATTTTTTTTTTAAATTAGCCATTACAAATTTCAAAGACAATCTTAAAGATTGAAAAGGCATTGTTGTTGTATGTTAATCACTTTGAGGACAAGAAACAAAGTTTTCCCTACCTTCCACGCCAACAGGTTCAATGACAGGCCTCATCTCGATCTTGGACTGGACGTCGTAGTCGGAGTGAGCCCAACTGGAGGCGTTCTCCCCCTCCTTGATGTTAGCCTTGAGCTCCCTCACCAGCTCCTTCAGACCCTCCATCTCCTTCTCGTCCACCTCCTGGGTGTGGGTGTTTTCCTCTTGGCCCTCCCGCGCCTCCTGCCGTCCCGCCCGCTGCCGACGATCCCGGGAGTACGCCTTGCTCTCCCGCTGGCGCCTGGGCTGCTGCTCGTCATGGTCTCTGTTGCCCGCCGGCTCCCTGCTGTTTTGCGCTGGAGCGTCACCGACCCCATCACTGTGGGATGGCGGCCACTCGGCGGGCGCAGGAGACTGCCGCATTGTTCTTTGTGAGTTTGAGTCTTGCCTACCTTGGTTGGTAGGGGTAGTTCTCTGATAGCCTTTCTGGGAATCGCGTTTGTCAACCCAACTTCTATCTTGTTGTGCATAGTCTCCTGAACCCACTTCTGGTTTGTTATAACTTCTATTCACCCACTGCCTCTTGTGCTCTCTGTTCGCATCCCTATCTTGGGAGACATTGTAATTGTCCCTGTAACGCTGGCCATCGCCGCGGTTACCATGTTGCTGATTGCGTCTTGACTGGCTCTGACGAGTACTAGCCTCGTCTGGGTTTCGTGGACCAGTACGCTCATAGTCATCCCGATTGAAAGCTGTTCTTTGGACACTGCCCTGATTGCGTTCATTCCTACGGTTCTGCCGTTCCAGATAGGCATCGTTCGCTCTCTCCTCGGCAGTCTTTCCACTGCTTGCACCACCCGCGTCGATCCTCTCGCCACGTCGCTGATCAACCCTGCCCTTGAAGCCCCACTTCCTTTCGTAATCGTTCAGATCTTCCTGCGGATCTGAACGGTCGTTCTCTCGTCGCTGACTGTGTCTGCCCTGCTGATACCCTTGCCTTCCTCCCCTACCTCTGCTCCTGGGCCTCTGGTTCTCGTCTTCCCGGGCATCATTGAATCTCTCCTGCAAATGTGGGCCGTCCCTGGCCTGCTGCCCTCCCTGCTGGATGGGCCTCTCTTTCCTCTCTTGCTGCTCAAGCTGATCTGCCCAGGAATTTGCCGGTGCTTGCATCCGAACTGCACGCTTGGGCACATGTCGATTCTGTGTCTCTTCTAATGATGGCCACTCCTCCTCCTCCTGTTCCTCCCGAAAGTCTTGCCTTGGTGGTGCCTCCTGCCTCCTGCTGTAGACTGGTCTGTGGGAGGAAAATGTTCAAATACTAGCATTAGTGTTTTCTCTTCAAAGAAAACATTAATTTTACCAGAGAGATGTCGTTTTGCATGCAGGATGTGATGCTAGATATCAGTCAGAAATTAACAAATTGAAATTGTGAGAGTTCTACTAATATAATTTGTCAATTACATAATTAAGCATCCAACAGGCATCTCAATAAAGGTGTTTTTGTTGAATTACAATTTTGCAACAAGGTGGAATTCATATAAAAAGAATCATGGAATCCACCTTTAATGAAGCTTCCTATTGAATACTAAGAACAGATCAACAGAATTTGAGAGATTTCAGGCAGTTACAAAAAACAGCTTGAATGCTTATTGCTTTTGCTGTGTGAAATACAAAAACAGGCGTGATAAGATCGAAAAAATGATCAAAAAGTGTTTTCAAACCTTCTAGGTCTTGATTCCTCAAAGCCCTCTCTCTCAACTTCCTCCTCCTCTCTCCTCCGGTAACCTCTTCCACGGCCCCGCCCTCTGCCCCTCCCCCTTCCTCTGCCACGCCCCCTGCCCAGCCCCCTCCTAGGCAATGGTACATCCTCCTCAAGCCCCCTCCTGATGTCAAAGCCGTAGATGTCATGGATCTCCTGCCGTGACTTGGGCGCCTGGTCCTCCTCAACGTAGCGATCGTGCCGCCACCTGTCCTCATTGTTCCACAGCTTTTTCTTTTCATGAGGTCTGCGGAAGAAGCAGGGATAAGGACGCCATTAGTTTTTGGTACAGGAAAATTGATGCCACTTCCACAGGCATGGCAAAGTCAGCATTATTCTGCTCTCTCACTAATCCGTGGTGGAACAGGGCAAAGTCAAAAAGTGCCAAAAAGGGTACTGGGTGACTATGGCTTTACAAACTCTTCATATCCTGTAGATCAATGACAATCTAGAGAATTCTTTTACCAATATTTCTCTTTGGAATATATTTTGAAAGAGTGTTTACTTCCAAATTAAATGAAATGTTTTGCACATATCTAAGACTTAGGTGCTATGAGCAAATATTTTGATGAATGCACCAATGTCACAGTTTCGGTAGTGGTAAAGGCCTGCTCATTTCCAAAGATACACCTAAAGTTACTTTATAATGCTGATAAGTTTACCATTCCCCATGAACTAAATTATCATACATTGATGCATTATCATAATTATTATGACAGATGTGACAAAAACACATTTAATAATCATGCATGTTTCAGTTATCTGGGAAAAATGTTAAGATTGCTACTGATTCCATGAATGTTTTAACTGCTTAGTTCCTAGTGTTTAGCTAAATGTTGATACAACATTTGGCTCCAACCTTTGCCACTCTCCAATTAAGCCTGATATTCATCATACAATTCAGTGTAATACAGTCATGCGACTTCCCGAATAGAACCACTTCCCACAGAGAGCTCTATCTAATTTTGACTCACTGGCCAACTGTGCAAGGTTTGAACAAGCAGACCCGATTTCTCTTTATGCCAACAAGTGTACAAAAGAGTTTAATGTACACAAATCACTGTGACAATCGAAGCAAGATAAACTTCTAAAACAGTGATATTCCTTTGGCAGAGAACATCCTTGATTTCAGATGGATGAAGTGGCCAGATCAGTTCTGAATAGAATTTCACTTTCCAAAGCTTGAGATTAAATCTGGATTTAATACCCAAAACAGATCACATGCACACACCACATAATGCATGTGACTTTTCTTATTTGTTCTCTGACTGAAATCATCTATCCTAACACAATACAGAAGTGATTAGAGTACTGTACATCAGTTTCTCTAGTAATTTATTTTTCAGCATCCCGCAATATATACTCACTTTTTCTCTTCTTTTTCTCCCTCATCATCAGACATCCTGCTGTCGTGCATGTAGAAAGGTCCTTTCCTGGGGACAAACTGGGGCTTCTTTCTGTCTTCATCGTCATCCAGGTCTTGAGGGGCTTCCTGCAGGCATCAGAATGAAAAATCAAACTTAACCCATTGTAGACGGACTGATTTTGCTACAACACACATTTCCCATAGACACCTGCCCGAGTATACTTGGGATTCGTCCTCAACGGCTTAAAGAATCTCCTTCTTGGTTTCAGGATGGTTGAATGTGACCCTACAACCTTTGTCATCACAAGACTGGTCACTGTCAGAGCAAGAGCAGATCCTGTAGACATCTGATATGTCTGCACCCTCAAGCAAGGCTACAGAACTTATCGATGATAACAACAATAAATAATAACAAGACATGTTCCACACAAATGTACCCCCCCCCCCCCCCACCAACATGAATATTCTCCTAATATGGTAACATTGTATCAGCATAGTGGAAGACTTGGGACATTACTCAACAGAGATCCGAGAGTTAGACCACTGCAGGGCTGTCACCAAAAATGATGGGCAGCTAGATTTTCTCATAGTACACCTCAAGAGCAAGTTATCAATGATATCCAGCAGGGAATGTGGTCAGTAGAACTCAAACAAGAAGTGTGATTTGGCAGACTATAACAGCAGGAACAAAGGGGGCAGCATCACCAAAATTATGGAAGCCTAGCTGATCAATCTTGCAATGTCAAACAACATTTGAATAAAATCCACTGAATAATAACATCCAAGATTAACACTGCATTGCAAATTGTAATCTGGTCAGGGTATCCTTTGACCCTGTAAATAGGACAGATCAAGAGGGCAGCACCCCAAAACCTACTGCTGTCTTCTACTGGATTACATCAAATCAACCTCTTGTTTTTTAGTAATACCTATAACATTTGTAACAGTGAAGGCGCTGTCACCACAACTGAAAGGTACCTAGATTCTTCCATGACGCACCTCCAAAGTATATTTGAGTGCAATCCTGAAAGAACTGTAGCTGGTACAGCACACATATGAAATGTGGCACTGTAGAGATGAACTATTTAAACATTGTACTCTGCAAACCTCATATATTGACATGAGCATATTTTTTTCATGCAGTTTGGGTGATGTGTTTACTATTAGTTTACTGACTGTACAGCACTGTACTCGAATCTAATTGCAGTTTGTCAGTCAATTGGCAAAGATGCCTGAAATATATCCAAATGCTCCAAATGACTACCATATTACATTGGCTCCTATGTGGGACTGTTGCATTGTTAACTACAAAAAGGTTGTGTATCAGATGTAACTGCCAAAAAATAAAAAATAAATAAATAAATGAAATGCTCTGTGAGAGGACACAAAAAAAAAATCATATAATTTGTTAACCTTTTTTTCTTATTCAACTGCACAAGGTCCCTATTCTTGGTTGGAATTCCCCAACAATTTTGGGAATTTTAGTCACGCACTATTTTGCTGTCCTAGTCAAACAAATTAGTGTGAAATTTGGTTCATGATTTCTAAATAACATTGGCAAAGCTTTAAGAACACATTGTGAAGTTTGCTTGTCGGAACACACTGGCCACCGAACTTCTCGAAGTTTCAGTTCTTGATAAGTTCTTAAATTTGGGTCACTATTGTGCATGTGCAACAAAGAAGAAAGTGCACACCTTCTGACAGCTTCAGAGCATGGGTGTATGCAGGGGGGGGGGGGGGGGGGGGGGTCGGGAGGGTCGTACGACCCCCCCCCCCCCCCAATTTTCAAAACGTCCACCTTTTGTAAAAGACATTTTTGTTTTTTGAGGGCTTTTTACCCTACAATGTATATACAACAGGAAAAAATGACCAGGTGGTGTTCCAGCAAATTGTACTCTGGGAAGGTGTAGCTAGTCGGCAACTTTTTTTAAAATAAATTTTACAGTTTTGAACTTACCGATACACAAACTTGTAAGTGACCAACACAGGTTTATCACCAATTTTAACATAAATGGGTTTTTCTAAGTACGGTATGCCGAAAAAGTCACTTTTGTATGCACCAAAAGGCCCCATTTTAAGATATAAAATTCAAAAACTCCCTACCGTGGGAGGGGGACACCCCCCTCCCACATCCTCCCCCCGCTCGGTCGCTCCGCTCCCTCGCAAAGGTAAAGGTCCAAAAATTGTGATCACGACCCCCCCAGAAAAAATCCTGGATACACCTCTGCAGAGGCACTGCAAACAGAAAGTGGACTGGTCACATGACAAACTTTGCAAAGTTTCAGTTGCGAGCATTGAAACTGTACAAACTTTCGTGAAGAATGGCAGGATTCAGAAAATTTCCCTATTTTTAGCATGAAGTTTTGCAGAAGGTTTCGCAAGAAGTTTTCAGGAAGTTTGTGTTCAGACTGGCCAAACTTTGAGAACTTAAACTAAATAAGACCTTAAACTTCAAGAAGTTTTGCCAGTGTGAGTGCGGCTATTATATTCACTGATCATCTCATCTCCACATCTCCACACAAAGAGCTTTCCTGGTCTACTTCAAGACTGCTTCTCACCTCTGTTTTTTCGCCACCATCACCATGTCATGACTTACCTCTCCATCCCCACTGCGCCTCTCCTCATCTGGTACTCCATCCTCCTCTTCCTCCTTCTCCTCCCCATTGACATCCTCTCGGCCATCCTCTCGGCCATCCTCTTGGCCATCCTCTGGGCCATCTTCTGGGACATCCTCTTCACCATCCTTAACATTTTCATCTTCCATCTCTTCCTCCAACTCCTCCTCCTCCACCTGCACCTCTTCTTCATAGTCCTGCTCCTCCTGCTCCTCCTTTTCTACCAAGACTTCTCCTTCCTCCCCTTCTTTGTTCATTCTATCCTCCTCCACTACCTCCTCCTGCACTGCCGTCTCTTGGTCTTCTTCAGCAGCAGGCGCCTGAGCATCTTCTCTCTGATCTGCCACATCCACCTCTGGGCGATCATCACTCTCCGCAATCTTGTCAGCCACCTCATCTCCATTAGCAGTCGAAGACACTGCAGTCTCAGCCTGCGCTTCTGCTGTGTAAAGTACATATTAAAAAATTGATGTAAATAACACGTGTCTCCCTTTAAACAGGTAGAACAATCTCTCTTGTAATCATGATTATAATCTGTATGAGAAGAATCACCATTGTAATCGAGATACTATACGTCAAATAATTCACAAGGTTTTTATCTCCGCAAATTTCGCGAGTCAGGTGCTATTCGCAAAATTAAAGACACATGAAAATAATGACTCTGATCATGATATGAATGTGATGGACACGTACATGCTATACATTTCTCTGTTCAGTACAGTACTGCACGTTCGCAAATTCAACCACTGGCAAAATCGTTGGGAAGTCCTGATTCACACAAATTTAGACTCGCTAAAAATATATGGCATATGGTCAGTTTCACAGTAAAGGGTGTAACTTTCATGTGGCAAGGGTCAAAAATTAAAGTTGTGTTTCCATTTCTATCTTTGCCTTTATTTTATATAGGAATGTCTATATTTTCAATATTTTGTCATTCCAGAGCTTAATTCTTAGGCTAAATATGAAAAATGAAGTGACTATTATGGAATTTTAGATAAATTTAGGTAAAAACAACAAGAATGTTTTGGTCACCCACAGCAACCAAATGAAGATAAATGGTGGATGTAATGCAACTTTTCATTTGCTGTGAACATATATTTGAAATATCAAAACACTTTTCCCCCAACAGATATTCGCTCTTGCAATTATTTGGATGTGAACTTCAAATTCCAAGGTAAAAATGGTACTTGACAAACTATTTTTAAATTAAAAGAATGTTCTAGAAGCAAGAGCCACTCTAAACATAGCCATAAATTATCTCTTGGTAACAAACATTTATCAACCCAAATCCCAAAGAAATTGGATTATTTTTGACAAAGTTGAAATTTTCAGACTTGTGAGTTTCGGAGGCTTCAGTTAACAAACTAGTGTGTTTCGGAGGCTTCAAAACTGCTAACACAAACTTCTAGTGCTGTATTCACGTAAAATAATAAAACTACAGTAAGCAACTATCACTACATGTGAGAATAACAACAGGGCATCAATAAAATGTGAATAACAGTATACAGATAAACATTTTATGGCAGTGCATAATGTTTACCCTTCATACAAATTGTACTTATTATAAGGAAATTGGCCTCCACAAAAGTGAATAACAAACTGTGTACACTTTGAGCAATGCTCAGTTCGAATTTATGACATTACATGAGGCAATATGATTCTAAAGGAAACTGCAACAGTAGCAATAAAAGTACACTGATTAGGAACATCTTTTTTTTTTTTGCGGCTTAAAGTTAGCAGCAATGCATGTTTCGGAGGCTTCATCATGACTATTAACATGCAAAAATGGTCCATTTTAAGGTGATATGAAGTACGTTAATGCAGCTGATTGTTTCCAAATAACTAACAATGTTGTAACACGTAAAATAGTATTTATTTGTATGCAGAAAAAAGACTTTCCAACATATATGTTAAGAGACAAAGAAAATATTTAAATCTTTATGCTCAGTTGTATACATACACTGTATTTGCATATCCATGACTTTGGCAATGCAGAACATGATTAGGCTACACACATGTACAGCTGTATGCATTTGTCAAACTTTTCATCATAATGCAGTAAGAATTACTTTCAATGAGTTAGAACTGTAGCTATAGACTTAATGCAAAGATTATGTTTGCTTGCTTGATAAGTGCAGTTTGTGGGATGTATATTGACATAAACCACCCATCATAATTGTTTTATTATATACATGTGAAATCAATTTCAACTGTTGATGAGAAAGGGATAGAAAATAGACTATGTGATGGCATGACGGTTAGATTACAACATAGCATTGTAAAATATAGAAAGGGGGAAAAAAGGCTTATAAACATTCTTTTGCATATGGACCATGCCTGATATCCCCTACTATAGCTATCAAATGCAGTGATCATGGTCATTGAACAGCAATCTTAAACACTGATCAGCCATTCCATGTAAGGGTCATCATCAAACTGTCATCATCAAAATGGAGTTGGAATAATCAATATATTGGTGATATTATCATGGAGCTCAATAGAAATTGAAATGGTCACGATCCCATTCATCTTTTTGAATCGCCTGTTGAAAAGATGTAAATGTACATACCCTACCCATGACAGTGTATGAATTTGAATTAAAAAAAAAAAATTCACCAAATGTATAGTTCCCTATAAATGATAGTTAGAATTTTACTTTCTTTTCTTACTTTACTTTTCTTTCTGTGGTATACAAGTCACCCCTGTTTCATATCATTTAATTTTTTTTTTCAATTCTTCATAGGCTTCTTTTTTATAGTTATTTTATAAAATTCCAGTTTGTGTGACTCCTGTGACAGCTAGGAGGCCTGTTTTTGAAGGTAGGCATTGAGGAATTGCTAACAGAACTTTTACTGTTTCTAAAAATGACAACCTTTTTAGCAAAAAATTAAAAAGCAGCAAATGTGTTTAAATATCTAAGTTTGTTAGAAACCCACAAGTTTGTTTTAAATAGTATATAAACCCACAGACTACAGTTTTAACCCTTTGAATTTAAAAATAGTTAGGGGCTTGTAACTTTTTCCAGAAAAGCCAGGACTAAACAGATTATAAAGATTTCAATCATTTTCAATATTGTTCTTCATGAACATAACTTCTCCAGTCACCCACCCATGTAAGCTACATATACATGTACTCCATGGCAACAGGCTAAGTAGAGGTCTATATATATGTCATTAATAAACAATCCTATCCCAGCCATTACTGTCCATTTACTGCACTGAGAACTACATCCGCAAACATGTCATAGAGTCTCACACATGTTTGCGAAGAGATGTTTCGTAACACAAGTTACATTTTGTTTAATCAAAAATGGTCAAGTGGTCACTGCCAGCATAATAAAGTGTGGAAAATAGGGTATAGTATCAAGATTGTGTTGCACCTAGCATGCATCAAATCTGACATACAGACTGACATGAAAACTTGTCTGAATGAAGTAATCAAATGTCAAAATTCCAAAACAGTACCCTGTGATCCAAGTCATACCACAGAAATGATAATCACAAATTTATTGATTAATTACTTTCCTCCAAATAAGTATTGGAAATGAAAGCCAAAGAACTTGTTAAGAAATGGAAAGCTGAAAAAGTCAAGATTTTAGTATGGCAAAAACAAATGCCATGTGAGTAACAATGGAATGGATTTGTCAATGGGTTATAAATGGACATAAATGTAAAAGATTGTGTTTCGAAACTACAATGTACATGTATTACACTCAGATGATAGTGAGTCTAAAGTGTAAAAATCCAAAAAGTATATTCCGCCATTTGCTCTTGATCATGCATAAAAGATACAACCTTAAATTCAAAAGTAATATATTTCTTAGTTAAGTGGGACATGCTTCCCTCTTGAATAACCATCTATTAAAGTCCTTGAATCTTCAGGACAGGAATAGTGTTCAGTTCTTTTAAAAAAAAGTGTATTTAACACTAAATAACCAAGTAATTGTTTGGTCTTCATTAACAAAGTCTAACCAGTCAAAAGAGTGATACAAATATTGGTCACAACACTTAAACTTCTCTCAAGAGTAAAAATGAGTTATCCAACTTAAGAACATTGATTTATCCACAACTACTTGCTTTGTTACACTACTGTTGCATGATGTGGGCATGCACGCAAGCTGGAAGTCACTTTCATTACTCACAATATCTAGCCTGTTCCATTGTTTCAAAAGGAAACCTACAAAATAAATGCTTTTCATACATTTAAACAACTATCTACACCTTGCTTGAGGAATCATTAAGTCTCATTCAGTCCAAACAGTTATTTGATAGACTTAGAATTACAAAATTGTAATCAAAACATTCCATTTACATGCTGTTAACATAAAATGAAGCCTCCGAAACATCTGGAAAATTAATTTCGTATGCCGTATGTTTTTATGAAAATCATGTATGTTATGTAGAAAGTGATGGGTAAATTGTGTCTTTTTTGGTTGATATACACTGTTTAAACATATTTGTGGGGCAACATCCTCATCAGCCAATATTTTATTGCTGAATAAAAGGTGAGTTATATGTGACACGTCTGCACTGTTTAAGAAAAATAGGTAAATCGTATAGTAAATCTATATTGGTGATTAAACAAAGCCGCCAGAAAACTGAATGTGATTAAATATCTGTATATATGTCATAAGCGATCATTGGGTGGGTGAACAACAAATCTAATTTGATTTTGTCCAGAGAAAATCACAAAAATGCAGTGTTAACATCCTTTTGAAGCCTCCGAAACCACTTTTTCTCTATAAAGTGTATTAGTTCAAAAAATTATTGCAGTATCATAATGTTTTTATTATTTTTGTTGTCTGTCCATGTCTGTTGATGATTTCATGGCATAACTTGGGGCAGACACTCAAAGAATTTATCAGAAATGTCAAATTAGATGTTTTTGCTGTTTCGGAGGCTTCAATGTGTCTCGGAGGCTTCACGTGTTAACGGAAAATTTGTATTGTCTCCTGTTTTCAGAGAGTTTGGCGGATCTTAACTATTTTTGGTCTGTTAGGTTAGGGCCCCATATCCTACATTTTGACATATAGATTAGGTCGCTTCTCTTATCTATATTCATATTATTTGACTAAACACTTTGTTTCGGAGGCTTCAAAACTGCTAACGGAAATTTCACTTGATGGAATAAAATTATCACAAAATTTCAAATAGCCCTAGAATCAAGTAAACTTTGATGTAAGTCTAAAGTTTAGCTGTACCTTACTATTTTCAGCATAAAAGAAAGTAACCAAAACACATCCACTGATCATTACTGTCCATCAAAGTTTGTAAACAATTGTTAACGGAAAATGAAGCCTCCGAAACCTCAAATTTGAAGTCATAGTATTCTAAAACAAAGGGCCAGATACAAACCAAACTAATTTGGTCATTTCAATTGACCATACAACTATGCATTTAACATAAAAAATCAGATCTCTGCAGTTGCTGTAGAAAATTATTAACATTTCAAAAATGTTATATAAATTTCAATGCAACAAAATAGTCATTTTTAGGTACATATGTGACTGTCAAAACAAAACGCATCAATACCTGGACCTGATTATGCTACCCAAGGTGGCTACTCATAAGGTGACTCACATGGGAAAAAATCTTTGAGATCTGTAAATCTATGTGTTCAGGGTGGGTCAAAAGGCTAAAAATTGAAAGTTACACCCTTTACCGTAAAACTGACCATATACAGTATTTCTTGCTTCTGAAAGAAAATCATTGCAATCATGATTCTAGAATTCCATTTTGCAAATTGAGGTCTGGAGGTGTTTTTAAATCTTTATTTGTTCAATACATGGAGCACATTTCCCATCTGAAAGGCTTAACCTTGGGCAACATCGTGATTGAGGTGGAGCCTAATACAACCCTACATTTACTCTCGCCCACAGACAGCGCAAAATATAATGCCATCTGCCTACACTGCACTAGCTAACGCACGCTTTGCGAAGTTGATTGACAGGTTAGGAAACTCCTACCTCTAAAACTCAAACCAAGATTACAAACGTGATTCCTACACATGATTACACCAAAGATTTTTCTGTGGTCTGAGGGGGCTGTTTTTTACATTTGATCATCTGAAAAGTCGGTAACTTGAAACACAATTGCAATTATGATTCATAAAGGTGATTACAAGGAATTTTTTTTGTGTGTGTGGTCAGAATAGGCTGATAATTGCCAGTGTATATCAACCAATAAATACTTAAAGTAAACATTAGGAGGGAATCCAAAGCACCAATCCTCTCTTGGATGTCTTCTACATTTTTCTCAAGTGCAACAACACATGACATTGGGTATTTAGAATTTAAGTTAGTATCAACATGTAAAATTCTTGCTCCGCTGCAAAAGGGTCTAGGAAATAAATAAGAGATCATTCATTGAATATTTCAGGCATACTAGTAATTAATCTAGCCATCTTCACACATTCCTGGTAATATTAACAACATCACTTACAGTATGAAATATCATTCTAAATTTGCTTTATGAGGGACATTGTATCAGTTTGCCTTTTGACCCAATCATTTCCACATGATATGAGGCATTCATGGATAATATGTCTGTGTGTCTTTGTAATGGTCTGAAAGTTAAATGATGTCCGGAACATAATTTAAAAAAAAAAAAATCTATTGGCTCTCCCAACCTTTCTGAAAGTGGGGTCTCTCTGTGCTCTACTCACAAAATAATAAAAGCAATATCAACATTCACAAAATAGTTCACATACACTGTATTATCACTAAGTATACTCTCTTTTGATATCAGGGGCTGTGAATGAATTCAAGTCTCCACACTCTGTGTTTCACATTCCACAGATGTATCACTGACCAGATGACACACTGAGATAACTGAAATTATCACACACAAGCATACAATTATGCTTAAATTGAGTGAAAGATAAAGGTCTGATGTCACCATTTTGCTTTGGGAATGGTCATGGGTCACTCACTTAAATGGACACTTGAATGCTTTTCATAATTTTATCAGTCAAATATTGACTGACTGGGAGATTTGTCCTCGAAAAACCAAAGGTTAATCAAATGAAAATAGTCACTAAAGGTGTGTAGATAAAAGGATCTTTTTAGTTCCACACACCATTGTGTTGGTGATATAGCAGAATATCAAGCCTGGTAATACACAGAAGTCCATTTTTCCAACATAAGGGGCCCCTTCCCTAACCCTAATCCCTTTACACAGCCTGAAGACGCCATTAAGGGTTATAATAGAATGAAATAAAATGGAGGGAGATTTTAAAAAGAAAGAATCACTTTGTCAGTTCCCAACTGTGACCCAAACTTTAAAATGTACATTCTGGGCCCATTTCAAAACCACTCGCATCCATGGAACATTCAGTAGAAGTCCAGCATTCACAACATTAAGTAATAGTGTGGCTGCTATTGTATATTAAAGCTGTTATTTTCACACACAGATATTTTCTCGAATGAGGTCACAGACACTTTCTCGAGATGTTGTTTTTGCAAATTGACACCGTGCCTATAAAACAAGTGCACTATTACTTTAGGACATGGCCACATTTTTGCATGTTGTTGAATTCACAATCCAACAGTGGTTCGCGAAAATCGAACCCTCGCAAAAATAACAGCGTATATAGTACTTCATTTTTACATTACCTGGGGAATCAGGAATGGTGCTTGCTGGTGTCGGTGCAGGCACTTCCTCATTCTCACAGACCTCTCTGACTTCTGATTCCGATCTCTTCGGGTCATCGACCTCCTCCTCTGCCATGGGCTGGGAAGAGTCTGCCTCTACCGCAGTGGCGTCAGCTGACGCCTCAGTGGCAGGCGCATTTAAGGTGGAAGACAAAACAGGTGGAGATGTTGATTCTTGTTCAGCCGATCCACCCCCTTGGCCAGTATCGTTGGCTCCATTAGAAGTGCTTGGTAAGTCCTGCTGTCAACAAAAGGAACATCAGATAGATGAGCTCACAGATGCAATCGCCATTCGTCCATTAACCTCATCAGCATGGGTACAATTCAAACTTGCAAATGTACTACTGCTTTTAGTTATTTTTTTTCACAATCAATCTGTGGATGCTGCTCTTTCGATGACCACATTGTACAAAACAACGACCACAGCATTATATCTGGGGCACTGCCAATGACTGCATCCGATTTCTCTTGTGTTCATAAACGGAAAGTCACGAATGTGACATTTTGCAAAGGTTGTGAAAGCTTGCAAACAAATTTGGGTTGGGTCCATCTCATTTGACACTTTTCATCATCATCATCATCATCATCACAAGTATCATCAACATTATCATCATCAATCACCATCATCATGAACATCCTCATTATGACTGTCGTTGTCATCATTATCGTCACCATGTGTTTGCCTCTACTCTCCTCAAGCCCTGAGATGGAACTTTTACAGCTCTCTCCCTAACAGAAGATTGGTGACATTGACAGCGAAAGTAATAACCATTCTTGAATCTTCTTTTAGTTTTAATACACCATGTCCACACTGGCCAGGCTATGGTGGACCATGTTACATGAACTATATCCAAGTGATGCTAAAAGCGAGCTCTTCAAAAAAGTCTACAAGAATTTGAACAGGAAATTTGTAGGGAGAACACAATTATGTTTATGAAGACATACGTACAGTAAACTTGTGACACTCTTTGCACATCTATTTACTCATTGTTTTTGTTTTTGATGTTGTTGTTGCTGCTGCTGCTGTTGTTGTTGTTGCTGTTGTATTGTTTTGGGGATGGGGGTTAAGCACTCTATGTTTACACACTTCATCAAAATCTGAAAGGTTCCATGGAGCAATCAAGACGATACTATTATGTCTTACATGCATCCCAAATGGAGCAAATAATCCAACACCTTGCATACGTCAGGACACAGAGAAAGAGATCATAGTTTAAACTACAACATCCTTCAAGCTTACAGGGGCCCTCCTTCAGAATCAGGGATTTTAGCAGCTCTGTACTATGCACTCATTACCTCTGTATTTTGCGCAGTATTGACTTCAGCAGCATTTTGTCCTCCCTCTTCAGCACTCTCATAGTCAGACTCCTCATCTTTGTCTAGGATGGTGTCACTCTCCTACAGGGAGGAAAAACATCGGATAATTGTCAAAGTGAACTCCTATAGTACAATCTTACATGAGAATGTACACAACGAAAGATGGTTTTGCTCTGATAGAGAGTCTATCATTACATAAACAGAATCTACCCATTATTCACATGTCATAGATCTACAGCACATGTACATGTAGGCCCTAGACCTGACGAGTCTTTCACTCTACCTAGCCTAGCAGGATTAAGAATGGATGTCTTGACAACGGAGATGGATTTCAATGCTCAGAAAAGTCATGTCTTGCACATCATACATGCAAATACCAGTATTCACTAAACAACAGCACATTAACAGAGACAAAGTGTCATAGATACTTGGGGGTTGATATATCATCAGATTTGTCTTGGAATGCGCACGTCGACAGAACATGTGCTAAAGCAAACAGAATTGTAGGATTTCTAAGGCGAAACCTTCATGACTGTAACAACAGAATAAAAAATTTGACGTATATTACGGTATTAGACCCAAGTAAGACCATTATTATATTACTGTTCAACAGTCTGGGACCCCCACACTCAGCAGTGTCAGAGTATGATAGACAGGCTGGAAGCTGTGCAGAACAGAGCAGCGCGATTTGTTAGTTAGACGTAACTACTCTAGGCACAGTAGTGTAGCAAACATGAAGCGTGAGCTGGGCTGCGAACTGCTGAAACATCGACGCAGAGTAGGTCGCATTACCACATTCCGTGAAGTGCTTGCGGGTCGCGTATCCATCCCTGTTCAAAAACCCCTGCGTCCGGTCCGAAGGGTTCTCCGGAAATAATCATCTAGCAGTTAACTGTTAACGTTACAAGTTTCATCCCAATCGCCACAAACAAAAACTGCTATAAATACTCGTTCATCCCAAGAACGATCACAGACTGGAACACACTCCCATTGACAGTTACCGACATCATTAACAAAGACTCCTTCAAAGCAGCAATCCTACAGTACATCCAGGAGCAAAGCAACTAGGGTTTCTATGGTCTAACGTTACACACTAGGAACTATCGCGAGTGGTCGTTAGATCCCACATGTCTCTCTCCGCGCAATAAACACCAGAGCACCCCCTGTCCCGTTGGCCCCTACTGAACTCTGTCTGAAGGGGTGTTGGACAGTAAATCAAGAAGAAGAAGACTGTTAACTACAGCTACATGTAGGTGTACTAGTCAAGAAGCATGCCAGGACATGGAAGACGCTATGTTCGTTCTCTATGAATGCGTTATCGTTAAATACTCGTTACAGGCTCGTTACTAGCTCGTTACAACCAAAAAGACTGCTCCACGATCTGCAATTGAGTGGATATACGTACCACGCACAGTATGCATGGCGTACTCCCTAGTCCCTGCACACTGAATCCGTGAATGCGAACGTTGCGTTGGGCTGGTCCTTCGACCGACGATATTAATTAATTTCGCTCTACTTAATCACGCGAAATATATAGTTTGAGGGACCATGGAGATACACTGCTGTTTATACTTACATCACCAGAACTATTTGACTCATTGTCTGCTCCCTCAACAGTCTCACTGTCATCCAGTCTGAGTCTTCTCCGACGTCGTCTGTCCGCCATTTCGGGTACAGAATTCGCAAGTTCTCAAAAGATCCTATGTGATGTCCAACGAGCTGCGAGTAGACCCACCGTAATGCATGCATCATGTACAGCGACAGGATCAGAAATTCCCGGCTGGCACTGGCAGTGTGTCGACTGTTTTCTGTATTAAATATCTGAAAGGTGCGCGCGTTCTGAGCAGGAAGTGATACGGAATGTACGGAGTCCACCGAAGTGCACACCCTGGACACTAGTTGTCATTTTCAAGACCCTCTTCTCTTTTTTCTGCTAGGTTCAGTTCATTTCAAGTTCAGGCCAGGTCACATTTCCAGCAAACATAATTAGTTTATAGATAACAGTGCAATTGTTTTCCATAATTCAAAATAAAAGCCGATCACCGCGTAAATACTTAGGCCCCCATAACAATTATTCAACTTCAACTTCACTATTAGTATTCAAGACCAAACATATTAGGCCCTACATTATGTCATGATTTAGGCCTTATATAAAAAATACAAAAATTGGCGTGAGTCAGGCCTAAACATTAATATGAGTGGTTTTAAGGCCCTACGAAGTAAGGCTTGTGAGTGAGGCCCATATGAAAAGTACAAGAAGTTGGGACTCAGTGGAAGAATGGACGACAGTCAATGATGTCAAATGTCAAGAAGATCTTATGTCATATTTTTAATAAATCGGATCAGTCGCATGGACCACCGACTGCAGATCACAATGTCACGCAAGTTAACACATGAAATGATGACAACAGTCAGGACGAACCCTAATGTGAAAAAAGTAATCTTCACCTAAATTAAAAAAAAAAAACACTTAAACTATCGCACAGAACACGGTGTGGGCTGCTTATGGCCAATCTTCATAAACCATTTCCATTATTAAGTGTCCTGGCTTGAGCAATTCATTTTTCAAATTGTCAAATAAGTGTTTTTTGTTTTTTTTTACATCGAATTTTGAATCCTTGTATACTGTTCCTAATTTCAACTGACAGCCGTTTCCAATTTTTTTTTTTTAAATTACAAGTGGTTCTTCGGGAACACGAATTCAAATAAACATCATAATTATATAGTCCTAAATTGACGTCGATGTCCTCAGAGGAGGTTTCAGGCAGGGCCGGCAGAGCGTTTTCAAAAGTGTACATGAGCTAGCAAAGAAAAAGAAAAAAAAAAGGTCCTCAGCTCATCTCTCCCCTTCCATTTCCGGGTTTCTTCAGCTGACAAGCAAAAAAAAATAAAAGGGGGTCTTCAGCGGAAAAACATAACCTTATCGATCGCGCTCACACTTCAAGGTCTCTATCTATTTCTTTTTAGTGCCACTTTTAACGTACTTCCGGGTTAAGAAAAGTGGGGGGGGGGCCAAAGTGATGACACCTTATGTATTCCTTTGTGGTGCACAAAAAGTGTGGGGGCTCGAGCCCTCATGCCCCCTCCCCCCCCCCCCCCCCCCAGTTCCGCCGGCCATGAATCTGTGAGTTCAAAATCTCATTAGGACATGGATGTAAGCTATATACAGCATCGTCTTTCTTTTTTTATTATTCTGATTGTTATTTTTGGAAGGAGAAACACACTTGTCACGCTAATACAAATTTTGAAGTAAGAGCTGTCAAAGTAAGATTATTCTCACCACTATCATAAATTCTGAGGAAAATGTACTAGTATACAGGGAAATTATGGATGACCAAAAACGCAACGCATGCCCTCGTTATGTTTGTAACGCTAACCTGCTAACCAGGGAGGCGAACCTCAATGCGCTACCTCAGGATTAAGAAAAAAAAAAGGAGATCTAAAATAAACTATCGATACATTCTATTGCAGAGAAGATGCAGGAGATATTGTTCAATTATGATCTGGCAATAAAGTGTTTATTGTGGTCTCAAACTTGTTCATCGTTTATGAAACACAAAACATAACAGTCAGCAGGGCTAAATGCTGCAGTAATCTCGAATGGCAATAATTGACAGGTAAAGGTCTTCGATATAGACTATGCCCTTCAAATGTCTATTACGTTTCAAAACGTATTGGCACGCTCCCACCCTCGCTACGATACGGTGCACCGCCGCACACAGCAGCCGGTGTTATGCATGTTGTCAACCGCGTGAATTACGCGCGATTCTCCACGTGCGTTTTCAGAGCGAAGAACTTTCTTCATCCGTCCCTCTATCGATCGATCGTCGGCTCAGCGATCTGCTGTTGCTCTGGGCAAACTTGCTGGGCAGAATTCGAAAAACATGGACAAAAATGTCCCGAAGACATCCTGAACTAAAAACAAACAACAAAAACAATTGAACAGTTAAAATGGTTAAAATAGAATATGTCATTAATACAATGTATTCAGAAAACAATAAAACAGACTGGCTTCCTAAAGTATCCAATATTATTCCTCTTTATCAACACTTGCTCCCGACGTTCAGAAAGTTAGAATTCATAATGCCTGAGCTCAAAACATGCAAAATGAATTTCTGTATGGAAATGCATTAAGTATATTGTTCATAATATTCATTATGGACGGAAAAGCTTGTTATAAAGGTTCTCTAAGAAAATGCCCATAACTTTGAATCCCGTTATGAGCAAACGACCCTACACGATATAGCTATAATGTCACAGGCCCTACATGATATTTATGAAAGGGGTATCTTAAAGGTTATTATAAACTTGTTGACCTCGCTTAAGTTTGGATTTTAGGCCTACTTTTGAAACGCCTTCACAATGAAAAAAAAAAAAAAAACCTCTACAATAATTTTCAGCGGTAGACAAGATGTATGTTTGCGAGTTCAGCACAATTATGAAGCATGACTATACTTTTATTGGAAGAGTGTAGGCCTAAATGGTGCTATAGTTACATCGTTACCGTATATTTTTAAACTAGAACCTGTATGAGTTTGATTTCGTTTCAATTCTTTCTATCACCTGCATCACCTGTGATTTCTAGACAGATTTTATTCATATTAGATATACAAAGCCCCAGGACCGGATGGTATAACTCCACGAGTCTTGAAGCAGCTGGCAAATTCTGGCTCCAATTCTTTGCAATATATTCCGGTTGTCATATGAATTGAGTGAAATACCAAATGATCGGCGTGAAGCAATTTAATGTTGTACCAGTCTATCAAGAAAGGTAATCGATCTATACTCATGTAAACTACCGCCCCATTTCGCTGACATGTGTATCTGCTGCAGGCTAATGGAACACGTCTTAGCCAGCAAAATTATGAAGCACGGGGACGAAAATAACATTATCTTTCCCCTGCAATATGGCTTCCGTAAGAACATGTCATGTGAACAACAATTACTAGGTTTCACAAGTTATTTAGTGATCTACACAGGAACTTGGATGAAGGGCGTCAAACGGATATTATAATAATGGATTTCTCAAAAGCTTTTGACAAGGTTGGACATGAGCGGCTTTTCGTAAACTGGACTACTATACGGTATCAGGGGGAAAAATCTGAAATGGATTCAAAGCTTGCTCAAATGAATAAGTCAGAGGGTCGTTTTGGATGGTATTAAATATTCTCCAATAGCGGTAGGATCTGGTATGCCTCAAGGGTCGGTTCAGTGGACCTTGCCTTTTTCTGCTTTACATTAATGACTTGCCTGACGGTCTAGCGTCACAGGTTCGCCTTTTTGCCGATGATGCAATTTCCTACATGACCACTGACAATCAACATCATACGCAAAATCTTCAAAAGGACCTAAACAAAATTGGTGACTGGGCCAAAAAAAAAAAAAAAAAAAAAAAATGGGTGATGGTTTTGAACACAGATAAGTGCAAGGTTTTGACAATATCCAGGAAAAGAAGAAAGGTGCAACACGTGATCATCTGAATAACGCCCCTCTTGAATCTGTTGAATCCGTGAAGTACTTGGGTGTATTACCATCACTTCTGATTTGAAGTGGACCCTACACATCAGTAATACTGTCAATAAAGCCAATAACGCCCTTGCATTTCTAAGACGCAATCTTCGCATAAAATCTTCTGATGTTAAAGCCACAGCTTAAAAAACGTTGGTTCGACCAATTGTAGAGTATGCTTCCACAGTTTGGGGCACATCTTCCAAGAACCTCATCCACAAAGTGGAAATGGTCCAGAGAAGAGTTGCGAGATTCACTTTAAATCGCTACCATAACACCTCTGGTGTCACCAAAATGCTGCAAGAACTTGATTGGACCACTCTGGAACAACGCAGAGAAAATTCATGCCAGGCTGATTATGATGTACAAAATACACAATCTTTCAGCACAGGACTATAGCATCAAACAGGTTACTCAGTTGACGAGAGCCTCGCAACCACATTCCTATCAGGTATACTTAGTCCAGGCTAGGCTCCATAGAAAGTGCACCTAACCTTGTTTTTTGATATATACAATGTTTTTTGATGGTTTCTTGTCAATTCGAGGGTGCTGATTCCAAATCCGATTGATGCCACTCGCGTAACCTTGAGCATTTTCGGCAAAATGCAAAAATCCAAAATGGCCGCCATATATGCTAATTTGGCCATGATAATCCCAGTTATGTCAATTTTATGACCGATTATTCCATCAAAGTTTTTTTAATTTTTGTTCCTTGAGTAATTCTACTTACACATGCAAGAAATTTTTCATTTGAAGAGGTATAAATTTAGTATTTTAAGCTTATTTTCAATTCAAAATGACCGCCACTCCTATAATCATGTACTATATGAATGGCAAAAAATATGCATAGAAATAGAAGACGAATTTTCAGTCACATACCTTCACTTTTATCAAGTTTTGCATGTGCAATGTAAATCTGATGAGTGCCAATAGCAAAACAAGGAAACAAACAGAAAATCTATTGTTTTTAGGCTTATTATATTCTTCTTAATACAAAACTTCAAAATGGATGCCACTCATATACCCCTGCACAATATGAATGGCAAAGTGTACATGGAAATAAACACATTTCTTCTTTTTTTTCTGTCACTCAGGTACACTGTTTATCAATTTGTGTGCTGATTATAAATCCGAAGGTTGTTAGTAACAAAAGCTGTTTTATTTTTTGATGCAAACATCTGAATTTGCTGCGTACCTCAATCTGAATTTTTCCCTAGGAATTTGGAAAAATCCACCAAAGCTTGAATTGATACCAACATCAAGATTGTTTATCAGGAATTATTAGATAATGAACATTTGATACTTACTTGCCTTGAGATGTTTGACAGCATAATATTCACTCTGATTTACTAAACTAAAAGGCTGAATCCTAGATGATGACACAAATGAAAATTCCAATTGTCTGTCCTGTTCTACATTATCTAAAAGCGATATTATACAAACTTTTCAGTCCCCTCATGCGAGAAAGAATATGAGGCAGGGGAAAAAGGAAAAAAAACGGACCACCTCACTTCCTGTCGTCAAATCTCTGAAATGAAAACAATGCCCCAAAGTTTTTCATGTTAACCCAGATGAATTATAAATATGGTATATGAATTTTATCACCATTTTCGAAGTGAGTGTGTTTGCGTATATGATGTCAAGGGAGACTCTGAGATCATTCTGTGCAGTGCTGCCTCATTCTGAAAGCAGTGTTATAACAACTTCACACTGCTTGTCTTTAATCTTCAGCACTTGCAGATTCAGGATTGCTCTAGGTGACCAGACCAGCTGTGTTAGGACTCTGAATGATGGCCTCCTTAATGGTGGCTGTAAACTAACTCCACTAGAGCTCTTTTTAACATATACATGGTGACATAACATTCGCTTCACGTAGGAATTTGCAGATGATCTCGCCTTTACGTCTCATAGAAAGTCCTTGGATGACATCAGCCGAGTACTGACCCATCTCAAGACAATAGAGGAGTACTTCACCTTCTGGCGACCACTATTGTGAACCTTTATAAGATTATCATCAGACCCATGCCTTCCATCTTAATAACCACCTTGCCAACGCTATGTTCAAGGTAGCCCTCTGTGGCAAGCCTTCCAAGCATAGGCTAAGGAAGTCCACCCTTCTTCACTGGCTCTCGATCACTCTCCCTCAGAAGGAAAGGATGACAAGTGTCACCACCTCACCAGTGCCGTCAACGCATACCCTGACCTTCTAAACACGATAGCATAGGGGCATTTCATGAAGCGTTTTGTCTGACAAATTTGTCTGACAAATTTGCTCTCGGCCAATAAGATGCAAGGATTTTAGTAGCTTATAACAGCTGTCAAAAAGAAAAGATCTGACAAAGCGCTTCATGCACTCTAAAAAAAAAAAAAATCTGGGTCAAAACTGACCTGGAACTGGGTCCGTTGGGGTCACACGCCTGATGACTTGGAATTTGGTCATGAAGACCCGGAATGGGGTCACCCTGATCCAATCATGACTCTGGATGGGGTCATATCTGACCCCATTCCTTGTCATTTCTGACCCGGAACGGTGTGTGACCCCAACGGACCCAGTTCCGGGTCAGTTCTGACCCGGATTTTTTTATTTTTTTTTTTAAGAGTGTGAAATGCCCCCTTGAACAAACTGCCATCAATGCGTCTGAAATCCCACAAACCTAGATTTCCCTCCCGTAACTTGAAAGCTTTGACCCCAAAACAGGTTGGTGCAGATGCTGGTCTGATGTCATCTCTGATACCACCCAAGTTACCTACAACTGTCTCTGGCCTGACAACAAAGCCATAGGGCTTCAACGGGTGGTGATCAAGCAAGTCTTCATGTCTTCATTCAGTTTCTATGGCAAATAATTGCCCCCTGACTCCTGAGGAAGTGCTGAACATCACCAGATGTGGTTGCAATTAAAGCAATTGCAGGACTAATATGCATCTTTAGCTTGAGAATTCTTCAAATTTGGGGCTGATGTCGCCTGCTACCAAACATCCAATTAAAGGGTTCTTTAAAGACAATAAAAATGACAGTTTTAGTTTTAAGACAAGACTGAAGGAGATCATGATGTCAAAGTGTATTATTATCAACTCCTGGGAACTGTGAGAGAACTGAAAGAGTATTTACATTGCTCCTTGGTTGATGTTAATGAATAATTTGTACGGTATTGCGTTTGGACAGTTTCGTTTATGCCTTCACCAGTTTTTGTTGTTTTAATTCAAGAAGAAAATCAAGTTTGCTCGATAATATCAAGGCGGTTCTTCTAAATTATATCATATCAAAGTGATGGAGGTTATGATCCATTTCAAACTCGCCTCAGGACTCCTCCCTCCCTCCACCCCCAACTCCTTGCTGGTAAAAACAAATGTACAATGTAAAGGGTTTTTAGTTGGGTCATTAATGTCCGATGTGTTTTTGTCTGCAACCATGTATCTCTGCACTTACTGTATAGGATTTTTCTGTACTTTGTTGATATGGTTTTAGGGGAATGCATATTAGAAGCTTTGCTTTCTAGCTTCCCCTCCATTTTCAACATTATTTGATAAATACCATTCATGTAGACTTCTTATAATATTGTGTTAGTATTACATTTCTATATTCAACCTGCATGTAGAATGTGATGGTATATTGATTTCTTGCGAGACGTTTAGTGAACTTGAATTCGTTGTTGAGACAAAATGAAGTATATAAGAAATTGTGTTAAACATCGTAAGGTTTATGAATATTAAATGCTCAAATATACATGAAGGCCCTCTATATTGTAAGTGACACCCAACATATTTGTATTACACATGCAACACTTCATGTCAGCGTAGGAATACGGGACTGGAAATAAGTAAATTTGTTCTATATTTCCATGCATATGTTTTGCCATTCATATAGCACATAAGCATAGGAATGGCGGCCATTTTGAATAAGAAATGAGCTTTAAATACTATATGAACCTATATGAAATGAAAATTCTCTTGCAAATGCAGATGGAGTAACTGTAGGAACAGAAATGTATAAAGTTTGGTGGAATAATTGGTCATATAAGGCACATTATTGTGTTTATCACGGCCGAATTAGCATATCTGGCGGCCATTTTGGATTTTTACATTTTGCCGAAAATGCTCAAGGTTACGCGAGTGGCATCAATCGGATTTGGAATCAGCACCCTCGAATTGACAAGAAACCACCAAAAACATTGTATATATCAAAAAACAAGGTTGGGTGCCTTCTAGCATGTCTAGCCTGGACTATACTCGAGAACTAAATCGCATCGTCATTTGTTCTTTCCAAGAACTGTACGGAGCTGGAATTCCCTGTCGTCAGAAATTGTTTCAGCGCCATCTGTATAGGATCATTCCGTAACCGACTAACGGTTGATCACAGTGACTTGTTATTTTCTTCAAATTTGTTATGTACTTGTAAATATCTGTAAATAAACTGTATGATAATGTAAATAGCACAGTCTGCAAGAATCTTCAGCCTATAATTTGAAGGAGGCAGACTTCACAAGAAGAAGAAGAAGAAGAAGAAGAGAGGAATCTCGCTGTTGTTGTGTTTTTTTATTCACTACTTGCTAGTAGGCCTATGTCTCTTTGGGTGCGCAAAACTAACACCAACAACAACAACATTATCAACCAAACGTGACGTGTGACGATCTGCTTAAATGATACGCACATGCATTTATTGCGTCATAATAATTTGCGCGCGTACTATGACAGACACAATGTTTGGGTAACTACGGAAGCCTCATGCACTCTCTCTCTCGCGTTCGCATGTGCAGCGTGTATCAAACTTCTCACGGGTTCATAGTTGTACGGAAAGCTTGAGAAAGAAGTGCCTCTTCTGAACTTCAAAATAGTAAAAGAAAAAGAGCAACCATTTTTTGCATCACAGAGCCCTGAATTCGTCCCGCATTCAGGCCCTCTGGCAAAGAATGGGTTGCATATTTTCTAAATGTCTGAAGGAAAGCGCCGAAGAGAGGAGTGAAGATACCACCATTTCCACGGACCTGCCTGAGCCGAGAGCTGATGGGCAGCAACATCCCCCGCTCACGATCACCAAGAGCGCCAGTGAAGAATACCGCGGAGATGAGTTTTGGCAACCCCCTTACACCGAACTCCAGGATAAGGGCAAGTTGTGATTCCATTCCTTTCTTGTGTCAGCCGTTAAGAATAAGTTTTTCTTTTCAAAGATCACAGGCGTTACGCAGGATGCCTCTATTCATAGCCGGACAAGTGAAAACAAACTTTGTAGTCTGTCCCGAAATATCAAGATACGCGTATTAAAAAAAGACCAGTAATGAAATGGCAAAAAGGAGATAAGACTTATAAAGACGAGTGTTTGAATGATATTATCTATCCTTAGGGAATTGTATTTCAGAGGTGGCATTTGAATTAAGAGAGAGAAAAAGAGAACACAACTGATAATGTTCTTCGAAATAGACCTACAGACAGTAAAGAAGCTATTGGTAGTGAGTTTGCAAGCAAAGGAATCTAAAAACAAAACAATCCGTTTACCCCAAGGAATCACTTAAGATTCAAAAGAGAGGAATGAAGTAGAACATCACTGATTTATCAACGAGACTAACAACCTTATTTATGATTTTTTTTTTTAAAGAACAAAGCCGAAGGTTGTATTAGTTATAGGCCTATATGACAGCAGCTGTCCGTTGGGCAGATACTTAGGACAGCCGTTCAAAGTGAAGAAGACACAAGGTGGTGCTCTTTAAGTATGTCCAGTTAGGGTGTGAATGAAGCACGCGATCTGATTATGAGGACTCTGTACCAATACAATAATCTATCAAATACAGGTAATGCTAAAATAACATTTTGTGATTGGCAAAAAGTAACACATGGTCAAAGCAACCGATTACTTTATGACCCAAATCAGTTTTGTTTCGATGACACAAGCTGAGTTGAATAATCTTCATCCAGCTTCATCTTTGTATTTCTTAAAAACAACCCTATTCCTTTCTAATGAGATCACTTCCAATTTATGTTATGCCGCCGGGAATACCCATTGGCATATTACCTGAGAAAGACGAAGATTAATACGGTTGTTTAGCGTTCACCTATACAAACATTTTCTTTTGCTATTCATTATTTTCTTAACTTCCAGCGTCAGTATAAGCAACATTACGTTGTCTCAGAATTGAAGACCAAAACCAAAAGAAAGAAAAAAAAAGTATCATGTTCAAGGGAATGAGTGGGAGACACCGGCAATCTCTTTGTTCAGTATGTTCTTAACTTTTAAAAAGAAATATCTCACTGTGCATGGTGACAATGTTCCGACAGGTTCTCACTATGACGTCATCAGTGTCAGCTCAAGCTCTTCCTCCATGTCCAGAGAGGGCGTGTGCCATCATACTCTGGACGTGAAAGTCACGTGTCCAACTCGATCTGACGAGGAAGCGGCGCGAAAGATGGAGATTATCAAAGTAAGACACCATAAAACATGATTATATCAACAATATGATTACGATTAAGCGGACACTGTTTTTTGACAACTAACACACATTCAATGAAATGAATGCTATAGATGTCACTTTCAAAATGAATTGCCAATAGATTTAGGTCAATTCTAGATAGGGTGTACAGTTTATTATGAAAAGAGGAATTAGACCACCAGTGTTTTGCTTTGCTTTGATTTTCACTAGATGCTTTTAATTCCACATTGTCGCTCTAAGGGCGGGTTTAAGTCGGTCCACACGTGGATATAGGTTGTTCATCGAAGGGTTTGAATAATGTCGTATCGAAATTTTGTTTGTTGGTCTTCCTAAGATGTTGAAATTGAAAATGTTGATTTTTCTACTTCCAGGAAATTGCGGAACTCCAGCTGAGAGACCTCAAGCGAGCCGAGCGGTCCTTTTGGCAGTCTGTCATCTCCAGAGAAGCACAGAAAGTAGCTGTTGGCTTGGCAACGAGTGAGCCCATCAATGACTCGGAAGATCAGACTGAGATCGGAACATCGATCTTGGAGGAAAGGTGTCTCGGTTTAACTGCGAAGGGGCAGGAGGTAAGCTGCTTCCATCATTAAATTTCGCAGCTGACATAACAACTTGATTTATAATGTTGTCCGTTTGTTCGCTTACCATTCTTTAATAAGATAGACTTTTAAAAAATGGATGACGTAACGAAAGTGGGGACACTGTGGTATAGTGGACAAGAAAAGAAGGTTTCGAATTCGAGTCCCGCCAAGTGTTTACATCTGTGGACCAGATGTTTTTAACCGTGATGCCACTTTATACACCCTGGTGTAAAAATGGATACCTGGAAATGCTGGGGTGATAATAATGGCAGGGCCCTCTGGTAGAACAGTGTAAACACTGAAGAGGCAGCTACCCAGGGTGAATAAGACAATATCATTATCATTATTAAAGCTCATTTGTGTGTGTGTGTGTGTGTGTGTGTGTGACTAGGATGCATTCCACTGTAGATGTTCGATTGACTTTCAAAACTTAAGTAAAATCAAATAAAGAGAATAGTAGAAGTTTACAAAATAATGGACATGAAGAAAAAACAAACGGAAAGAAGGACATTCTAAAATATTGTCGTCATAGTAACATTGATGACAACCGCTGGTGAAAATTAATCAAGATAATAACTGTCATCAACTCTCAGTCATCCCGTTGCTTTGTGAAAAAAAACAAAATAAGTCAACATTTGAATTCTACTGTGGTCAACTCTTTAGCACCTGCAAGCTCCTGAAGCCGAGAAGACCAATGAACCGAACATCCTCACCGACATCATTGTTGGCCCAGCTGGAGCGATGCTGGATTCTAACATCAGCCAGGTCATCCTTCATGGGGCTGACACAGCCGGGCACGAGAAGGTATGACACCTCTATAGTTTGTTTCGGCACGAAAAAGAAACTAGCTTACATAATATTGAATCTTACTACGGTCAGATATGTGTGTTGCTGTGAATGCATCTTTTATAGACTTAGCACTTGTTACCGGGCATTTGTTTAAAGCAAATACATGAAGAAAACAAAATAACTCCTTCATATGAAATTTATAATTTACTTTAATTCAGATTTATTAGTGGATATTCATATCTGGTCAGTTTCCCTCTGTTGCGTTTAATTCAGATTTGTTACAATCGCAGAACATACTCGTACATAAAGATTAGGTCTCTGGAAGCAAAAAATCCGAGCTCTGAGCTTCGATCAAATCAAATGTGAAGTAAGGAAATGACACCACTCAAGAGTTGAACATCATTACACGACGACCATCGACTCCTATTCTCTCCCTGCCTCCACTGCCTTCCAACACCGACATCCCCTTCGTCCTTCACCAGGAGGAGTTGCCCAGTGAGAGTAGGCTTACCAACACGTCTGCACCTGCTGCCGCGGATAGCGAGCCTCTGACCAGTGATATTTCGGCTCTGGAGTCCTCCGACTCGTCCAGAGCAGATCAAGTCAGCCAGACCTCCAAAAGCCCAGGCACGTCACCATCTGAAGCTGAGCCGGAGGCGGTGGTTAACACGTCACCCAAGGAAGTGGAAGAGCCTGGTGAGTACAGCGGGCTGGCAGAGCTTGGACAACCAAAGGACACCGTGGTTGACCTGAGCAATACTCCGCCAACTCCAGTCGAAGAAAGTCATGGCACAGAGGCCCTCCCTGAAGGGGTACCAAAGATCTGCGAAGACATCGTCCCCATCCTTGGCAAGGATGACTGTGAGATCGTGCTAAAGAAGGTAAAAATCATCTATGTTCACACTCACCTTAAAACAAAGTGATCATAGACAGAGTATCTTAAATAGACATAGATTGAAGAAAAAAACTGTCAAATGTTAACCGTTTACTATGTCAAGATCTGTACATGATGTAGCAAACGACAGTCACAAAATAAACAATGACATAATGAGTCATACAGGAAATGGGATGGGAGGGCACAATATAAGTATTTTTTTTAGCTAATTTGATACTCATGACTGTACAAAAAATAAAACTAACTAAACCATTTGTATATAGAGGGAAACAACAAATTAAACCCCAATAAAGGTAGTGATATGAAAAGTTATTAGTCTTACCCATTATATGTATAGCAATCATATTGGTTGTTATCATAGAAAGAAAGAAATGTTTTGTATTACAAGCGCAAGATGAATAGATATCAATTCATTTCCATCAACTATTATCTATACTTCCTCTTTTTTTTCCTTGAAGAAGAAGGTAGTTATCAAGAGTCAGATTCCAGTAGCAAAGAGTGTGACCACCAAGAATGTTCAGACCAGGAAGGACATCGCTCCATCCTCGCCTACCAGGAAGACCTCTTGGGCAGGGACAACCAAGATTCCGGTTCCGAGACGAGCAAACTCTACCAAAGCACACCAACCCTCTCAGTTCTCCGCAAGTCGACTAAAGCGATCCGTTGTTGATATCAAGACGGCAGTAAGCATCCTACCAGTGGCTGAAGTACCCAGAGTCACCGAAGAGCAAGAGGGGATTGAGGCACCCATGGAATCACCATCTGGGGTTCTCCAAGCTTCCTCGGAACCAGACGGACCTAAAGACATCCAGGTGGTAGAAAATGCCTCTTTGGTCCAAACTGGAGCGAGTGATCATGTCGCTGATGACACGAAGACCATCGAAGAGGATGCTGCTTCAGCAGTCAGCCAGGTCGTTAACGATCTCATCAACCGGGTGGTAGGGATCGTAGAGGTAAATAAAGAAAACTGGATTTCGTTTGTTCAGCGATTGATATGATTTTGTAAAATGTGTTCAAGTATGTTACTCGATGAGTATTTCTCTTCAAACTACCGAAAAGTTCTGTATGGTAATGCGTAACACATGTACTGTAATTATGTTACGGATGTATGTGTAGTCAAAATTGTTGAAATTGTAGAAACTACCTATAATGAGTATCATATTTGTATAATTAAATTATGTTTGATTATGTTGACCAAAAAAAAAATTGTAAATGATATCATGCGGAGAATAAGATGTCTTACATCAAAGGAAAGAACTAATATGAGCAGGGAAAGAGATGAGGAGATGTCATCCAGAAGACAAAAAAAAAATAAGAAAGACTTAGATATGACTGTGCAGTTGAAAGTGAAAGTAAACTAGTTGTGAAATTTTACGTGCGAAATATACCTTCAGTAGTATTGTTAATCTTGGAAGTATTGAAAATAAATGTTTTCTTTCTTTTTCCCATTAAGATGTCGCGAAAAGGGAGTGTTGCTCCGAGTCGCAAACCATCTTTGACCAAGTTGGCCAACACTTCTGCTAAGGTTCATACCCACAACTGCAACCCCACAGAAAGTCGCACTTCGACTTCAGACAGCTGCGGCCGGTCACTAACCAGCAAGATCCCAGTCCGGAGCAAGCCTAACCTGAGGGGGACACGCCCAGATTCTCGCTCTTCGACCGAGCGAGGGAAATGGGTCGATGTAGATGGCGCTGCAGGTGGACTGCACCGAGGAGGCGAGACGAGGCCACCTGTTGATGACGAAGTGGGCACTCTCGTAGACGACCAGGGAGTCGATTCATCTGGTGTACAGCGCGATGACGACCCAACTTCGACTGTCAGCGAAATCCTCAATAACGTACTCGACATGGTGATGAGGAAGGTAAAGTTTTGAAGTTTTCACTGCATAATTAGTAGTTAGTGCACTAAATTCCCTCATTCATCTGAACCGTAATCTACCTGCAACAGAAGAGCAGATTCTAGTACACTGTACATGGTTGTTTATTGTCACTGTTTGATGAACAAAATTATTTTTATATATATATATTTTTTTTAATACATGGAAAACTGAGCAAAGAAAATAGGATTCCATTGGGATCCCGATGGAATCCCATTTTCTTTGCTCAATTTTCCTCTAATAAATAATATTCATTGCTAGTCAGTTTTTCTGTTTGCGTTTGTTATACGAGACAAAATGTTAGTATTTTAGAAGTACCAAGTTTTATTGTGACCTAAGCCGGGAATAATCCACCTGGTCAGTGACACTTTTCATGAATTCGTTTCTCGATGTTGGCAGGTCGTGGTAGTGAGAACCCGCATACCAATTCCTGTTCGATGTCGAAAGGAGGCAACGACAACCGCAAACTGTGGTAGCAGTCTGCCCAAGGAAGATCCCTTCCTGTCCGATCATCTGGTCACGAGCAAGACGCTGACGAGTCGAAAGAGCTTACTCCCTCGACCGGTCCATAAATCTCCTCTTCATCAGCCAGCTCGCCTTCCAGTAGACGCTCGGGAGGGAGGCCGGTCATTGTTGACCAGGGATGACCATCACCTTTCGCCCAGCGGAGCCATTCACTCGTGCACCAAGAGCAAACTTCCCTGCAAGCAGCGACAGATAGGACACAGAAACAGTGTCACCGGGAAGATAGTTGCAGAGCCTTGGATTGACAGAGCAGAAACCAGCTCTCCTTCCAACAGAGCTTCCTCTTTATATCCTAAGGTAAGATCTTGTAATCTAAGAAAGAAAAGGAGATCGATATCAATCCATAACTTCACCATTTCTCCTACATTCAAGAATGACAAGGCAGTTTGGACAATATCTGGGTTTTCTAATATCTCTCTAACAAAATTGCACTTCTTAAATTACCTTAGGCTCACAAGTGTCGTCTAAGAGTTGAAGTACTCGGCCCTTACTTTGTTTATCTCTCTGTTTGACTTGACTCTAATCATCACTTCCAGAGCAAGTACACTCCCCGTGCAATCGCCAGAGGCACAAAGTCAACAGGGAATGCCCGTTCCACCATCACGTCCACCAGCAGACCAACTCCACTTTGGCAACCAAGTGCGAGGGGCGTGGTTCCCTCCAAACGGGTACCCTCCGTGTACAAGAGGATTCCAGCTTTCAAGGGCACGACAGGGATGGACTGGGAGAGTGCACTGAGATTCGTCATCCAGGAAGACGCAAAGCACCACGACACCAGCGTGTATCGACGTGCAGTCAGGCAGTCCTACGTCGCCAAGATGATTGAGAAGATCGAGGCCGATGAGGCGGAGGAGGCGAGGGCGAATGCATTGAGGAAGGTAATTATCTACGCATTAGTCACGGTAAATGAATTAGTGACGATATATATACATTTTTGCTAATGAATAACAATGTCATTTTGCGATATTACATGATGGAGATTGATAATTAGTATATTTATTAATTCATTTCGAGGTTCAAGTATGTATTGATCTATTTGATCAATTATCCATTTGTTTATCGTTTCTTTTAATTTTGTGCATACCCTTATTATACAGGATAAAGACTATGAAGTGTACATATTATGTGTATAATGTATATCAATGTTTTGTGCAATAGCAAATTCAAGTCGGGTTTCTATCGTAGCGTCATGCAAAAGACTGGTGACCGAGTGATAAATTCAGTGAAGTCGAAAAACGAAGGAAAGATGAGACTTCATAGAATTAAAAATATTATTAATCACTAAATGTAATCTCTATCATTTTCATTAATAAACTCAATAACGTTATCATGATTACTCTATATAATTCCTACACACTGAAGCTATTCTATCATATATGATAAAGGTGATATGTTATACTGTAATTCTTTAATGACATGTTGAGATTCTAAAAACCATTTTTCCTTACTTCCTCTCTTCTTTCACAGGGTTCACTCCGACGCAACATTAAGTAATCTGCTACAATCTGCGGAAAGCTGGCCATATGCAAATGAAAAAGAAAAAAGAAAAAAAACAATACAATACAAACCCAGACAAAAAATACAAACAAACAAAATACAAACAAACTGAACAACAAAAGCAAAATATACACACGAAGGTTCTGTCTTCGGTCCATTATTATAATAGTGGCAGACGCTCGCAAGTTGATCGATTTATGACAAGAATGATGAATTATTGGCTATTACCTAAGCTTCAGCTAGCGATGTAGAGTCGTTGCTCACATAAAACTGTTCTGCAGTAAACAAAAACCTCTCACTATTTCAAACAGAATTTTAGGAAAATCTTAATGGAAAAATAAAACTAATAGCAAATGACCATTGGACAAGCGTTTTCATGGACCTATAGGAATACAACATCGTGCAAATGCTTGAGAAATTTGTGATAAAAAAAATCGTTGAATTACAAAGCTGAAGCGATGCCACTGCAATAAAAAAAGAGAAAAAGATTATTATATTTATTTTGAGCTTAACTAGAAGTTATGGGATTGATAGATTTTAGAAAATTTATGACTGCCACTATCATCATATTAATGGAAAAAAAATCCATCAATCTATATACAAACTATTTCCGGCACTTCACGGCAGGTACATCAAATGGCACAGACAATTACATCTGAAATGTTATCATTATGTATGTTCTTATTATGTTAGATTAGATATAAGATGTGTAGCTATAAGGTATGATGATTTTCCATTGCTTGTCGTATTTATTGTTATTAGTCGTTTTAGAGTAAGACGAATTTTGATGTTGATGCCTATGTTTTCGTATTTATATTTTCTACATGTGTATATCAGTATTTAGATTAACGCTCTTGTGAGCAAGAAACTAAATGACTAAAAAGCAACAACAAAAAAGCATAATTAACCTATTTTTAACTTTGTGAATTTAAAGTTTTTATTTTAAGTGAATACCAGTCTGTATTATATTGTTATGAAAAGTAGATATTATGTACTATGTTCACTTCATTTGATTTGTTATCATTATTATTACATCATGTTGAATGCTTTGTCTGTGCCATTTGTGTGCCTCGCCCTAAAACAAATCTCAACAATATAAACAAACTTGGTCAATAAAGTCAGCAGCAAATGCTATAGTTATATATCTAATCTACGCTCTGTCATGTGTATTTGTCATTTAATGACCTCATGAATAGTGTGACGTAGAGACTGCGGAGGGTAGTATACTATACATGAGAAGAATTTGATTGCAAAATGAGTTAACACCATTTTTTGTTAAATTGAGATTTTTGCGATCAAAGCTGCTCAAAAGAAAGAAAACATACGAAACTAATGGATTTGTTTTTATGATAACTTAAAAAAAATATTCCTAGTTATGTTGTAAGTGAGGTATGATTTGGAAGATAAATTTTCTCTGTGTGTTGACAGTTGAAGAGCTTACTGTAAAGTGCTTAAAATTGGTGCTTATCCCATTTTGCTATCACCCTCTTCATAGTGTTTGTTATTATCGGTATTTTGTTATCAATTTGAAAGCAACGTTCAGCGTTCCATGATCACCCGCTTCAGACATTAACAGAGCTGAAGGAATGGATCACAGATATCAAAATTTCATAAATCTAACAGGAATTAGAGTTGGATTCTTCTGTTTTGCGATGGTAAGGATGATGTAGTCCTTCCATTGGATCGTCTATGACATAAATTTTGTTGCAAGGAGTTTTGGTGCGGTGGTGGTTGTGATGGTAGTGGTGTTTGTTTGTTTGTTTGTTGTTTGTTTGTTTTTGTTTTAAGTGTAGCACCAGTATTTGAATGTTAGATGTCTTCTTTTACAAATATATTGTATCATAGTACATCACTGATACCAAAGCAAACCCACTGTAGTACAGCTTGTACAATTAAGATCCCAATGGGATGAAACACACCTTATATAGTTTGTAGCAGTAGTGTTCTATTCAGTACTTCAACCCATCAAGCATTGTTTCAGAGTTGCTAATCTTAATGAGGACTACTTGTTGATGATAATTTTGCATCAAAATCAAATTAACGTTATATGGTCAAGGTACTTTTGTTGCAAAATTATCATGAAATACTTATTAAACTGGCAACTCTGAATCTCATCGTGTCTTTATATTAGAGCCATCAGACTAGAAAGATCTGGTCATATTCCGTTACATCTTAAAAGAATCTGAAAAGAGTATGAGAGTTTGCCTATTTGTGACAGAAATGTTGATTTAAATGTCATGAAGGTTGTTTTTTTTTTGGGGGGGGGCAAGTATTAAGTAGCAATTATCAAGAAGTAGCTGTAATGCAAAAGAAGAAGAAGAAGAAGAAGAAGAAGCAGTAATTAGAAAAGAGATAGTGTATTTCTCCATAGTGAAATGTTGACAATGAGTGATAAAGAAAAGATAGTAATAGTGATGAAATAGAAAAGATACACCACCCAGCCATGCACAGAACTGTGTTTTCTTGGAATTGATGACTTTAATAGAGGAAATTTGCAACTGGAAGTAACAACTGCACATGGAGTGCAGTTTAGGTACACATTAGGCAGTCGTTACACTGCGTCAAAGGTCTTTAACGGTGGCCCATACAGCTTTCGATGTTGGACACAATTATACATACGCGAGTGAAAACATGTAGTACAGAAACATACACACAAATATAAATGTATGACAACCAGTTTTTCATTGAAGTGATAAAGCAGGATCTTTTCACGATCTAAGGCCAGTGATGATTTCAAAAATAATGACAATAATTACAATAATGAGGATAACAATAATAAACGAGATCGAGTTTCACTTGTTCGGCTCATTGTATATCCCGTGAGACGTTGCTCCAAATCACAGCACCTTAGTTGAGAAAAGTTTGTGTAACAAGAGACATCTCGTGAGCATCAAAAACTAATAAAATGATCGAAGAAATTGAATCTCGAGGCCCTCTACGTCATACTTGTTGATGACAAGCTTTTTTCCCCGTTCAATTTGATTCGAGAAATGATAGGCACAGGGGGAAAGGCAAGACGATTTTATGTACATCTGCCTGGATGCCTAAAAAACAAAACGAAAGAAGGCAATTAGGCGATAATTGCTATCATCTCTCCTTGAATACTATCTATGAATAACCTTCCTTACTTTTTTGTTGTTTTGTTTTTGTCAGGAGAGAAATTTATCTTTGATTTTGCCAGTGAAGTGAAATCGAATTTGTTTGAGTTTGCAAAAGATTTAGAGCTTTAAAGTTGTCCTAGAAAGCCACTAGGTCGAACTGCAAGAGATTGATTGTCTGGAAATTTATATTAAATGAGACAAAGTAAAAGTTAAAGAATAAACTGGCATAGCAACAGCATGTCTAGATCAGTCAAAGTCAGACAGGGCAGTCACATGAAATGAGACAAAGCAAAAGTTAAAGAAATAGCATGGCAACAGCATCCCCGGTTTGCAATATTATGTATTAACTCAGACTATAGAAATTGAGTGAATAGAGGTGTTATGTAATAGCTCCCATCCAGGTGGTGGCTAGGAATGTTCTCTAGCTCAGTCGAGACTCAGCTATGTCAGTGTCACTAGGGTGTTGGTTGTGGTTTATTGTTCACAAGTTCATGAGTAAAGATGTTATGTAACAGCAGTCTAGACGATGGCTAGACATTGTGTAGAGTTTCAATAGGGTTATATTTAAGCATGATGATTGGATGATCCTTTTTGTGTAGAAAAGGCATGAAAAAGCAAGTGTATGGGAGTGTAAGGGACTTTAGTGTTAATCTCTATGGTTAGGGAAGCTAATAAAAAGCTCAGTAATGTAGAGGATCGGGGAGAAATACTTTGATCAGACATCCAGCATAGATCTCCGCTTAGGCAGCAGTCGTTCTTCTGGGGGTTTTCCACGTCGGTGAGATGCGAGCTCCAGCTGCCGATAAAACTGAACTCGGACAGTTATGATCCGAACTTTGGAACGGAGCTCAATCTCCATTTGCCTGCTCGCCGTCGTTTGAGCTCGGGCATCGCAGGTCAAGGCATGAGTCTGCGTGGTTGCAGGGACTAGTGAAGGCCGAGGAGCTGAGAGGACCGCCGATAGGGTAGCGTCTAGCTGAGTGGCCAAGTCAAGGGATGCTTCCAAGAGACAAGCCAAGCGACTGTGCCGAGGTCGACGACGAGGGTATCGGACATTGATGGCGACTGAGCCAAGCTGAGGGGATCACCAGTTCAGGTCATCCAAGATAACCTAAGTTATGTATTTGTGATTTGTTTCATATTATATTTTATGCTCAATGTATTGTTATGAACGAGAAAGCTGCAAAGATTTGAAAGATTAAACTCGAACATAACTGTATACGCACAGTTTGAATTTCCATTATTTTGGTGTCAGAGTAGCAGAGAGAAAAAAAAAAAGTCACTCACGTGACAATTTGGAGGTCCCACCGAGATACTGCTACCTGATTAGAAAAGGTTATTCACATACTCTTTTAAACATGTTTTAGGCTTAAATGCGATGTTTGTGTTTCATTGAAAATTCATTGCTCAATCATACGCATTACCGTATTAGGCCAAGTAAAAAAAGAAAGTAGTTTCTCGTCCGGGTTTTTTGAGCAAGGCGATGAGGGAGGTCCTTACTATTTGATATCTTACTATTTTTTCGAGGATTGTCAAAATGAAAGTAATAGTGTTTCTCGTCCGGTAATTCTGAGAAAGGTAACGAGAGAGGGCTTTACTATTTTCTATATCCAATTTATGAAATGAAATATCACTCTGGTAGCTGTGTTATGAGAGACCAGGTCCCAAGTGTATGTCTTGCCTGCACTCTGTGCATTTCAACCAAATAGATATACATGTATTGTCGCTATGTACCATACTTGAAATGAAACTTCATGAATGCAGAAATACATTTCCACTACAGATGTCAAGGGAAAATGACCATCTTAATACTGGTATTTAGTGTTGTAATGGCATTTCTGATACCAGTGTACTTGCAATTCTGATGTATTGTGCTATTAATTGAAACAGGTATAAAACATTCTATCAACAAATGTACGACTGAAATAAATTCCATGATATTCAAAACACTGCTTTATCATTGTGTTTGTGACTTTTTGTGTCCACACAGCTGGTATATTGTATCTGCATCTCTTCACAGTACAATTGTAGCACATTCAACTGGAAACTGGCTGGTACAATTGCAGATGGATGTCAAAATGATACTGATATGGCATTATAGCATTAAACATTTAAAGATGTTTCTTCATATTCTAAAAAGCTCATTTGATAATCATTCATCATTTGGATGATGAATTGATTGTATACATCACACTACAGGTGATACGACTCACGGCCGTGTCCGTGAATTTACATCGTAAAGAAAAGTATCCCGCAGAAATACGAGACAAACCAGAATCCGTGGAAAAGTTATTTATTTTGTAGATACACCCATTTAATAATTCTACATTTGCTGGAAAAGCGCATTCATTTTCTCTTCGAAAGAGAACAATACATCGCCGTCAGATGCAACGTTAACAGAGCAGTGTTTGAGCCTCTACACATTCGAATGTGTTAATGCGTGCGTGCAGACAGCTGACAGACCAGGGGGATGGGGACCCTGGCAGCTAGCTACAGACACGCATATACGCGGCCGGCACGGCCACTGCACTGGCACCGACCTTCCGACACTGCACACACGTGCACATAGTCACAATGACATGAAAATGTAAACTCGAAACAATCCTCACAAGCATTTGTACAGTACATTTCATCCCTTTAAAATATGAGAAACGGGGAAAAATACGAACAATGCGCGAAATATAAGTGGAATACTAGCGGTTAGTATCAGCGATCGTTCGCAAAAGATGTTGCCGCTATCGCGTTCACGACGTACCGAGTGCGCTGTAACAGCCCAGGCCCGCGCCCGCGCGCCCATCCAACTACAGTTCGACTGCTCTGTGGGTCATTCCTTCTTGCCGAGCTCGCAGTGTGAAATGCATGCGTTATTACATATGCACTACGGAAGCTACAGCTGTACTCAGCTAAGATAGAGGACGCGTACACATCACGATTGGTAGGTGAATTGTCGATTTTGTGCTTTCGGCGGCCGAAAAAATAGTAAATATCAAAAAGGTCGATGCGGCAACTGAAAATCGATGCGGGCGGAGAGCGGGCTTGGACGAGAATTATGAATTTCTTGGTATTTTCAGCGCCATTTTGAAAATAGTAAATAGTAAAAAAATCGATGCGGCGGCCAAAATCGATGCGCGCGAGGACGAGAAACTGGTTTCTTTTTTTACTTGGCCTTACTAGGTGTTATTATTGTCGATATAATAACTGTTTCGTACGTTTGATCGGAAACATTACCCCAGTGCGAATTGTGCGAGTATGTCGCCTTACGTGACAGTTTGATTGAAGTTTTTCTCCCCAAGGTTATGCCCTTGGTGATGCCTACTAGAGGCACATGTGTGATATAGATTCGGGTATTGAATCTGTGTGGAGTGTTGCTCCGTTTTTAAGGTTACGCCCTTGGTGTTGCATGTTATATGCATGTTTGATAGATTCGGGTTTGTGTGCATGAGTCTATGTGGAGTGTTACTCCTTTTTCAAGGTTACGCCCTTGGTATTGCCGGTTAGAGGCAGTGTGATAGATTCGGGGTTTGCATGCATGAATGAATCTGTGCGGAGTGTTATTTTATTGCAAGGTTACGCCCTTGGTGTTGCCTGGTATAGGCATGTTTGGTAGATTGTATTGGGTTTGTACAGTCCCAAATCAATTGTATGCTCATTGGGAGATACAGCTTTAGTATGCTTATTGACAGGGCATGCTTGGTATGTGGAATGTTTGTTGAGTGAACTCGTGTCATTTCACATTGCCTGCATTCCAGTACGCTTTTGACAAGGTACTAGCGGTTTGGTATGTGGAATACTTGTTGAGTGAATTTCAGCTGTTTGTCATTTGCAATTGTACGCTCGTTCGGAGATACAAATTGTTGATAAGTATACGCTGGCTGCAAGGTAGTACTTTTGTCGGACTTTGATAGCTAGGTGCTAGTCAGCTGTTGTTTTGTGCGACTACACGTTTGCTTAGTCTGGAAGTTACATAGTCAGTATGGCTAGTGTTGAGCAAATCAGAGAGTTCTCTTCATTAGGCAGAGAAATGGGCCTTAGTGGTGGTGAATTGAGCAGCTTTGTTTCAGAGCGATGCCAGGCAATTGAAGCAGAGCTTAAAGCTGAACGCGAAGCGCGTGAATCTGCCCAGGAAGCTGCCCGTGCAGCTGCCCGTGAAGCTGATCGTGAAGCACGCAAAGCTGATCGTGAACGCGAAGCTCTAGAAAAGGCGCGCGAACATGAAATAAGATTAGCACAGTTGCGTATAGAGGAAGGAACAGCGAATGTTGGTAGGCCCCAGTTAGCTGGCTTAAAGCTGAAAGTAGGTCGATTTGATGACGCACATGATAAGTTTGATGCTTATGTCACAAAGTTCGAAATGTTGATGAAAAGTCAGAATATCCCGGTAGACATGTGGGTGTTGTATTTGATTTCCAATCTAACAGGCAAAGCGTTAGATGTTGTGAATCGGATGAGTGCTGATGATCGCCAGAGTTATGCTACAGTGAAGCATGAGTTGATGTCATATTATCATCTCACTGAAGAGGGGTATAGGCGGAGTTTTAGATCAGCAAAGCCAATGAAGTTTGAGCGCCCAAAACAGTTTGCTACTCGAATGAAGGGGTATTTTGATCATTGGGTGGAAGAGGCTGAGATTGGGGATACTAGGAAGGATCTAGAAGATTTGATTTTGCAAGAGCAATTTCTGATAGATTGTCCCAGAGAAGTAGTTAGGTTTGTCAAGGAACGAAAATGTAAAGATTTCAACGAGGTAGTTGATTGTGCAGAAATCTATGTAGAAGCTCACGGTCCTCATGCATTTTCGGGTGTACAGAAATCGGAAAGAAACCGATCAGATTCAAAGCCGGAAAGCAAACCGCCCCAACAAAATCAGGTCAAAAGGACTAGTACGTATCAGAAACCGGCTGATGCTCAGTCAAAGGCGGGAAAGACTATGGGAAATAGGACTTTTCAGGGCAGGGGTTGCTATATGTGTGGAAACCCAAATCACATGAAGAGATTGTCCCATGTTGTCTAGGCCTGTATCAGCTCAAGGTTTGATGGGTGCTGGGGAAGGTACGGCCCCAAAAGTAGACATGAATGTGGCGAATGAGGTGTCGCGGGGTGAGCCCGAGCCGGGAGTTGTTGGTTCGACGGCAGGTTGTTTCCTCCTTGAGAGAGTGGTCAACGACTTTGAGTGTGTAAAGAATGAAGTGGTTGAAAAAGGTGGAATGACATACAATGATGTCGCTGCGAAGGCGAATCGTATGCCGGTTGTGTCTGGAAGACTGATGCCAGATAATACACCCGTGTCTGTTTTGCGTGATACAGGTTGTAGTACGTGCGTGGTGATTGAGAAATTGGTTAGAAATGACCAACTAACAGGTCAACATCAGGCAGTGAGGTTAATTGACGGTACGGTTAGGCGTTTTCCCGTGGCTAAGGTAGCTGTTGATTCGCCATATTTTGAAGGGGAAGTTGAAGCCGTGTGCATGCCTGATTGTTTGAGTGAGGTAGTTATCGGGAATGTAGAAGGGGCTCGTGAACCGAGTGACCCCAATCTACATTGGGTCCCAAAGAGTGTTGTGTCTGACCCGGATGTAGAGGTCATAACCCCGGATATGGGTCTAGAAAGTTCAAATGATGGTGTAGAACAGGACGTCGAGGTCGCAATCCCAGGTGAGCTGGATGATACAGGGATGGCTGTTCAAACTCTTGCACAAAAGGTGAAGGATTCGAGGCCTAGTAAAGGTTTGACTGTTGCAGATCCTGTTGATAATGTGCGGTCGAGTGAATTTCTAAAGGAACAGAAAGATGATGAGTCGTTGCGCCCTCTATGGCAGAAAAGAGGACATGTTGATAATTTCAAGTACGAGTTTGACTATGACTATGTGATCGACGTTGATGGTGTTGCCAAAACGTATCACATCAATTTGTTGAAGAGGTACTATAGTCGAGGTGAAGAGGTACCAGTGGCCAGTTGCTTTGAGATTGAGGGGGTCGAAGGCGATGAGGAAGTTGTTGAGGTCATGGCTGACGAGGAAGATGTGGCAGAGGCTGGTTCTGGTTGGAATAGGGAGATGCCCGGTATGCCTAGCGTAGTACAGATGGAGTTTGTTGACAGGGTAACAGTAGATCCAGTCCAATGTGGAATCTCGTTGACGACTGAACGACCAGTGCGATCTCCGCCTCATAGGGTACCTCAGGCTATGGAAGAGGAGATGAGCAAGGAAGTTGATTCCATGTTGAAGTTAGGAGTAATCGAGCCTTCTAACTCTCCATCCATTGTGATAGTCAAAAAGCCGAACGGCTGACCTCATGAGTAGATTGCTGTAACTGTTTATATTGTTGTTTGTAATGGTCCTTGCTTGTCCATTACATGTTGACGAGGTAAAGCTCAAAGAAAGAGAGGAACATAAATGATGAAACACATATTAATTTTGTTGAATTGTCATGAAGAAAATAATGCTCATGTAAGTGCAAATGCTACAAAAGCCTTTCTCTCTCTCTCTTATTTCTCTTACAGGATCAGCGAATCGCGATTACAATATAGATGTAAAGGGATTAAGAGTAGGGAGTAATGCTTAAGGCTTGGTTAAATCTTACAGTGCACGTGTTCAAGTATACATGAGGTATTAGAACACTAGGCGTACTAAGAGGTAGCAGGTGTTAACCAGGTAGCAAGATTACATTTCAGTAGATTTTCATCCAGATAAACATGTAAATAGCAACAATATTATTTTGTTGTAAGGTTTGTGCAACATGGAAGTATAGGGAAATGAAAGTCAAAGTACGCACAAACATATTAGGATATCTGAGCAAGAATGTGTGATAGTAGAGATATTATTGCTAAAAGGTATCATTATAGGCAATGAAGATTTTATGTATACATGTTCGATGGTTCTGCTTTAGTTATAGAAGACTTAAAGCTTATACTCGAGCAGGATTTGAAGATGATGTATTAAGTAAGCTATAAGGCCTTTATTAGGAATACCAGCAAAGCAAAAGTTGGTTGTTAAAAGGCTTGGGAGATGATTGTGAAGTTGTTTTGTTTCAGAACAAGAATGGCAGAAGAAAAAGGGGTAGTGTAATGTATGATGTATATATGCTGTGGATATTGGTGTCTATCAGTCTCTCTTTTGAACACATGCCTATTGACATACACTGTGAATAGTATGTTGGTTGATTGACTAGTATGTTGCATAAATTTCTTGTAGGATATAATTTTGATATCCCAATTATATCTTAAGGTGGGGGATATTGTCAGGAGAGAAATTTATCTTTGATTTTGCCAGTGAAGTGAAATCGAATTTGTTTGAGTTTGCAAAAGATTTAGAGCTTTAAAGTTGTCCTAGAAAGCCACTAGGTCGAACTGCAAGAGATTGATTGTCTGGAAATTTATATTAAATGAGACAAAGTAAAAGTTAAAGAATAAACTGGCATAGCAACAGCATGTCTAGATCAGTCAAAGTCAGACAGGGCAGTCACATGAAATGAGACAAAGCAAAAGTTAAAGAAATAGCATGGCAACAGCATCCCCGGTTTGCAATATTATGTATTAACTCAGACTATAGAAATTGAGTGAATAGAGGTGTTATGTAATAGCTCCCATCCAGGTGGTGGCTAGGAATGTTCTCTAGCTCAGTCGAGACTCAGCTATGTCAGTGTCACTAGGGTGTTGGTTGTGGTTTATTGTTCACAAGTTCATGAGTAAAGATGTTATGTAACAGCAGTCTAGACGATGGCTAGACATTGTGTAGAGTTTCAATAGGGTTATATTTAAGCATGATGATTGGATGATCCTTTTTGTGTAGAAAAGGCATGAAAAAGCAAGTGTATGGGAGTGTAAGGGACTTTAGTGTTAATCTCTATGGTTAGGGAAGCTAATAAAAAGCTCAGTAATGTAGAGGATCGGGGAGAAATACTTTGATCAGACATCCAGCATAGATCTCCGCTTAGGCAGCAGTCGTTCTTCTGGGGGTTTTCCACGTCGGTGAGATGCGAGCTCCAGCTGCCGATAAAACTGAACTCGGACAGTTATGATCCGAACTTTGGAACGGAGCTCAATCTCCATTTGCCTGCTCGCCGTCGTTTGAGCTCGGGCATCGCAGGTCAAGGCATGAGTCTGCGTGGTTGCAGGGACTAGTGAAGGCCGAGGAGCTGAGAGGACCGCCGATAGGGTAGCGTCTAGCTGAGTGGCCAAGTCAAGGGATGCTTCCAAGAGACAAGCCAAGCGACTGTGCCGAGGTCGACGACGAGGGTATCGGACATTGATGGCGACTGAGCCAAGCTGAGGGGATCACCAGTTCAGGTCATCCAAGATAACCTAAGTTATGTATTTGTGATTTGTTTCATATTATATTTTATGCTCAATGTATTGTTATGAACGAGAAAGCTGCAAAGATTTGAAAGATTAAACTCGAACATAACTGTATACGAACAGTTTGAATTTCCATTATTTTGGTGTCAGAGTAGCAGAGAGAAAAAAAAAAGTCACTCACGTGACAGTTTTCTCAGGCACCACATGATCTGTGGTGCCTACGTAGATACTACATAGTCACTACTAAAGAGTTTTGTATTATAATGAGTAGGTACTGAGAGGAATCTCGTTGTTGTGTTTGTTTTTATTACTTGCTAGTAGTCCTATGTCTCTCTGGGTGCGCAAAAACAACAACAACATATCAACCAAATGTGACGTGTGATGATCTACTTAAATGATACGCGCATGCATTTATTGCGTCATAATAATTTGCGCGCGTAATATGACAGACACAATGTTTGGGTAACTACGGCAGCCTCATGCACTCTCTCGCATGTGCAGCGTGTATCAAACTTCTCACGGGTTCAAAGTTGTACGGGAAGCTTGAGAAAGAACGAAGTGCCTCTTCTGAACTCCAAAGTAATAAAAGAAAAAGAACAGCCATTCTTTGCATCACAGAGGCTTGAATTCGTCCAGCTTTCAGGCCCTCTGGCAAAGAATGGGTTGCATATTTTCTAAATATCGGAAGGAAAGCGCCGAAGAGAGGAGTGAAGATACCACCATTTCCGCGGACCTGCCTGAGCCGAGAGCTGATGGGCAGCAACATCCCCCGCTCCCGATCATCAAGAGCGCCAGTGAAGAATACCGCGGAGATGAGTTTTGGCAACCCCCTTACACCGAGCTCCAGGATAAGGGCAAGTCGTGATTCCATTCCTTTCTTGTGTCAGCCGTTAAGAATAAATTTTTCTTTTCAAAGATCACAGGCGTTACGCAGGATGCCTCTATTCATAGCCGGGCAAGTGAAAACAAACTTTGTAGTCTGTCCCGAAATATCAAGATACGCGTATTAAAATAAGACCAGTAATGAAATTGCAAAAAAAAGATAAGAATTATAAAGACGAGTGTTTGAATGATATTATCTATCCTTAGGGAATTATATTTCAGAGGTGGCATTTGAATTAAGAGGGAGAAAAAGAGAACACAACTTATAATGTTCTTCGAAATAGACCTACAGACAGTAAAGAAGCTATTGGTAGTGAGTTTGCAAGCAAAGGAATCTAAAAACAAAACAATCCTTTTACCCCAAGGGATCACTTAAGATTCAAAAGAGAGGAATGAAGTAGAACATCACTGATTTATCAACGAGACTAACAACCTTATTTATGATTTTTTTTTAAAGAACAAAGACGAAGGTTGTAGGCATATAAAAGTAATGACAGCAGCTGTCCGTTGGGCAGATACTAAGGACAGCCGTTCAAAGTGAAGAAGACACAAGGTGGTGCTCTTTAAGTATGTCCAGTTAGGGTGTGCGTGAAGCACGCGATCTGATTATGAGGACTCTGTATCCAATACAATAATCTATCAAATACAATCATGTACTGTAATGCCAAAATAACATTTCGTGATTGGCAAAAAGTAACATAAATGGTCAAAGCAACCGATTACTTTATGACCCAAAATCAGTTTTGTTTCGATGACACATGCTGAGTTGAATAATCTTCATCCAGCTTCATCTTTGTATTTCTTAAAAACAACCCTATTCCCTTCTAATGAGATCACTTCCAATTTATGTTATGCCGCCGGGAATACCCATTGGCATATTACCTGAGAAAGACGAAAATTAATACGATTGTTTAGCGTTTTAGCATTAAAGGGAAATCACCTACAAACATTTTCTTTTGCTATTCTTTATTTTCTTAACTTCCAGCGTCAGTATAAGCACATTACGTTGTCTCAGAATTGAAGACCAAAACCAAAAGAAAGAAAAAAAAAGTATCATGTTCAAGGGAATGAGTGGGAGACACTGGCAATCTCTTTGTTCAGTATGTTCTTAACTTTTAAAAAGAAATATCTCACTGTGCATGGTGACAATGTTCCGACAGGTTCTCACTATGACGTCATCAGTGTCAGCTCAAGCTCTTCCTCCATGTCCAGAGAGGGCGTGTGCCATCATACTCTGGACGTGAAAGTCACGTGTCCAACTCGATCTGACGAGGAAGCGGCGCGAAAGATGGAGATTATCAAAGTAAGACACCATAAAACATGATTATATCAAAAATATGATTACGATTAAGCGGACACTATTTTTTGACAACTAACACACATTCAATGAAATGAATGCTATAGGTGTCACTTCCAAAATGAATTGCCAATAAATTTAGCTCAATTCTAGATAAGGTGTGCAGTTTATTATGAAAAGAGGAATTAGACCATCAGTGTTTTGCTTTGCTTTGTTTTTCACTAGATGCTTTTAATTCCACATTGTCGCTCTAAGGGCGGGTTTTCGACGGTCCACACGTGGATATAGGTTGTTCATCGAAGGGTTTGAATAATGTCGTATCGAAATTTTGTTTGTTGGTCTTCCTAAGATGTTGAAATTGAAAATGTTGATTTTTCTACTTCCAGGAAATTGCAGAACTCCAGCTGAGAGACCTCAAGCGAGCCGAGCGGTCCTTTTGGCAGTCTGTCATCTCCAGAGAAGCACAGAAAGTAGCTGTTGCCTTGGCAACGAGTGAGCCCATCAATGAATCGGAAGATCAGACTGAGATCGGAACATCGATCTTGGAGGAACGGTGTCTCGGTTTAACTGCGAAGGGGCAGGAGGTAAGCTGCTTCCATCATTAAATTTCGCAGCTGACATAACAACTTGATTTATAATGTTGTCCGTTTGTTCGCTTACCATTCTTTAATAAGATAGACTTTTAAAAAATGGATGACGTAACGAAAGTGGGGACACTGTGGTATAGTGGACAAGAAAAGAAGGTTTCGAATTCGAGTCCCGCCAAGTATTTACATCTGTGGACCGCTGTATGTTCGATTGACTTTCAAAACTTAAGTAAAATCAAATAAAGAGAATAGCAGACGTTTACAAAATAATGGACATGAAGAAAAAAAAAACAGAAAGAAGGACATTCTAAAATATTGTCCATATTGTAACATTGATGACAACCGCTGGTGAAAATTAATCAAGATAATAACTGTCATCAACTCTCAATCATCCCGTTGCTTTGTGAAAAAACAAAATAAGTCAACATTTGAATTCTGCTGTGGTCAATTCTTTAGCACCTGCAAGCTCCTAAAGCCGAGAAGACCAATGAAGCGAACATCCTCACCGACATCATTGTTGGCCCAGCTGGAGCGATGCTGGATTCTAACATCAGCCAGGTCATCCTTCATGGGCCTGACACAGCCGGGCACGAGAAGGTATGACACCTCTATAGTTTGTTTCGGCACGAAAAAGAAACTAGCAAGTTAATTATATTATATTGGATGGCTATGAATGGGATACCAGGGAATATTGCACGAGTTAGGGCAAATATTGCACGAATCGAAGATGAGTGCAATATTGACTCTAACGAGTGCAATATTCCCTGGTATTCCTTGAATCAAGGCCATCCAATATAATTATTATCATTTATACAATCAAGTAGAGCAACCATGAACTGCACAAAATCATCCGGCTTCTACTCGTCTTTGAAGTTGACTCGGCAGTCCCATCCCAGCGCTGAAAAGGGGAAGCCCCTAAAACTGCGTATGAAACAAACAACTAGCAACATGTTTGCGCGCTTGTGAAAAATGTAACAAAATGACGCGCACTAGTAGCAAGCGTTTGCGCATTCAGCAAGCGCTCACGCGATAAACGAGACAGAATTGAATATGGTGTGATCTTGAACGGCAAGTAATAAAGGTAGCCTATGGGGAATTAATACGTTGGTCTATGCGATTCGTTCAATATGCTCTGATATTGAACGGTACAAATCGAGCGGACTACAATACGCGTTTTTAATGCGCCGCTAAAATGTCCTATATAGATGATAATATATAATATTGAATCTTACTACGGTAAGATATGTGTGTTGCTGTGAATGCATTTTTCATAGACTTAGCACTTGTTACCGGGCATTTGTTCAAAGCGAATACATGAAGAAAACAAAATAACTCCTTCATATGAAATTTATAATTTACTTTAATTCAAATTTATTAGTGGATATTCATATCTGGTCAGTTTCCCTCTGTTTGCATTTAATTCAGATTTTTACAATCGCAAAACATACTCGTACATAAAGATTAGGTCTCTGGAAGCAAAAATCCGAGCGCTGAGCTTCGATCAAATCAAATGTGAAGTAAGGAAATGACACCATGTGTGCTCAAGAGTTGAACATCATTACACGACGACCATCGACTCCTATTCTCTCCTCCCCCTCCCCTCCCCCCCCCCCCCTTTGCAGGCCGCAAATTATAGCCTTTTAACAGTGGTTACCGACATCACAGACCCTCTTCCGCTGGACAATGAGATTCCAGTTTGCAGAGAAGCGCCATCATCATGGGCAGAAGAAGAATTCATTCACCCTCCCAAGGGTGACGACAAGTGGCTTGATGAGGACCACGAGGAGAAGGAGCAAGAGGAGGATGAGGAGGAAGAGGAGGAGGGGAAGGAGGAAGAGGAGGAAAAGGAGGAGGTGGAGGAAGAGGGTAACGCTCTGTTGGAGCATGAAACATCCAGAGCTCGAAACGGAGAGAAGGAGATGGAGCCATCCGTAGATCAAGCAGGAGCTAGGTTCGAATCGTCCAAAGTGGCTGGTCCATCAGCAGAAATCAGGGCAGATCCTGATACCACCATCGCCTCTCCTCTGGAAGCCAAACCAGATCCTGATGATGCCCCCAAAATCACCATGACAACTGGTCAGGTCATGGAATTGGACTGGAAAAAGGTAAGGTCAAATCTGAAGATACTTGATTAGAACAACACGTATATGAAACGTGTTTGACTGGACTTACATGATTATTTGAATATCACAGAGAGTACAGTTTCATGACTCGTCTGAGTCACTTCTTCGCTCTGACTGGCTGGTGAGCATTTACTGCCTGTATCGTTCAGACGTCGATGAATCATTTCCGGATAACCGATTTGTGTGTTGGTGAGAGATTGTGCCGAAGGACCCCTCCTCTGATGAGGGAAGGATTTTCCGCGTCCACAGAAACAACTTTAATGGTTCCCCGTCTTTCAAACCATTTGGCATGTTTATCAAGTTGGCTAATTTACTGTCGAATGCCGAACAAAAGCTTCCAGATTTGAGTATACCTTTGCACTGCTCCGAAGGGATAATACACTAAAATATATTTCATCATTAGTATCCGTATCTTATTTAGTCTCACAGTAACGGCCTTAATGACAAAACTGAAGATGTTTATGATGCTCCTCGATCATTATAGACATGACATCATTACATGAGGATTACACTTTTTATCTTCTTTTAACATGCGAAGGACGAGATGTCAGCGAAGATCGCTATCGCAGCTGGACGACTGCCTTCCAACACCGACATCCCCTCCGTCCTTCACCAGGAGGAGTTGCCCAGTGAGAGTAGGCTTACCAACACGTCTGCACCTACTGCCGCGGATAGCGAGCCTCTGACCAGTGATATTTCGGCTCTAGAGTCCTCCGACTCGTCCAGAGCAGATCAAGTCTGCCAGACCTCCAAAAGCTCAGGCACGTCACCATCTGAAGCTGAGCCGGAGGCGGTGGTTAACACGTCACCCAAGGAAGTGGAAGAGCCTGGTGAGTACAGCGGGCTGGCAGAGCTTGGACAACTAAAGGACACCGTGGTTGACCTCAGCAATACTCCGCCAACACAAGTCGAAGAAAGTCATGGCACAGAGGCCTTCCCTGAAGGGGTACCAAAGATCTGCGAAGACATCGTCCCCGTCCTTGGCAAGGATGACTGTGAGATCGTGCTAAAGAAGGTAAAAATCATCTTTGTTCACACTCACCTTAAAACAAAGTGTAGACATAAAGTTATTGAAGAAAAAACTGTCAAATATTAACCGTTTACTATGTCAAGATCTGTACATGATGTAGCAAACGACAGTCACTAAATAAACAATGACATAATGAGTCATACAGGAAATGGGATGGGAGGGCACAATATAAGTATTTTTTAGCTAATTTGATATTCATGACTGTATTATCAAAAATAAAACTAAGTAAACCATTAGAGGGAAACAACAAATTAGACCCCAATAAAGGTAGTGATATGAAATGTTATTAGTCTTACCCATTATATGTATAGCAATCATATTGGTTGTTATCATAGAAAGAAAGAAATGTTTTGTAGTTATATTACAAGCGCAAGATGAATAGATATCAATTCATTTCCATTAACTATTATCTATACTTCCTCTTTTTTTTTCCTTGAAGAAGAAGGAAGTTATCAAGAGTCAGATTCCAGTAGCAAAGAGTGTGACCACCAAGAATGTTCAGACCAGGAAGGACATCGCTCCATCCTCGCCTACCAGGAAGACCTCTTGGGTAGGGACAACCAAGATTCCGGTTCCGAGACGAGCAAACTCTACCAGAGCACACCAACCCTCTCAGTTCTCCGCAAGTCGAGTAAAGCGATCCGTTGTTGATATCAAGACGGCAGTAAGCATCCTACCAGTGGCTGAAGTACCCAGAGTCACCGAAGAGCAAGAGGGGATCGAGGCACCCATGGAATCACCATCTGGGGTTCTCCAAGCTTCCTCGGAACCAGACGGACCTAAAGACATCCAGGTGGTAGAAAACGCCTCTTTGGTCCAAACTGGAGCGAGTGATCATGTCGCTGATGACACGAAGACCATCGAAGAGGATGCTGCTTCAGCAGGCAGCCAGGTCGTTAACGATCTCATCGACCGGGTGGTAGGGATCGTAGAGGTAAATAAAGAAAACTGGATTTCGTTTGTTCAGCGATTAATATGATTTTGTAAAATGTGTTCAAGTATGTTACTCGATGAGTATTTCTCTTCAAACTAGTGATAAGTTCTGTATGGTAATGCATAACACATGTACTGTAATTATGTTACAGATGTATGTGTAGTCAAAATTGTTGAAATTGTAGAAACTACCTATAATGAGTATCATATTTGTATATATTATGTTTGATTATGTTGACCAAAAAAATGTAAATGATAGCATGCGGAGAATAAGATGTCTTACATAAAAGGAAAGAACTAATATGAGCAGGGAAAGAGATGAAGAGATGTCATCCAGAAGACAAAAAAAAAGTAAGAAAGACTTAGATATGACTGTGCAGTTGAAAGTGAAAGTAAACTAGTCGTGAAGTTTTACGTGCGAAATATACCTTCAGTAGTATTGTTAATCTTGGAAGTATTGAAAAAAAAAATGTTTTCTTTCTTTTTCCCATTAAGATGTCGCGAAAAGGGAGTGTTGCTCCGAGTCGCCCACCAACTTCGACCAAGTTGGCCAACACTTCTGCTAAGGTTCATACCCACAACTGCAACCCCACAGAAAGTCGCACTTCGACTTCAGACAGCTGCGGCCGGTCACTAACCAGCAAGATCCCAGTCCGGAGCAAGCCTAACCTGAGGGGGACACGCCCAGATTCTCGCTCTTCGACCGAGCGAGGGAAATGGGTCGATGTAGATGGCGCGGCAGGTGGACTGCACCGAGGAGGCGAGGCGAGGCCACCTGTTGATGACGAAATGGGCACTCTCGTAGACGACCAGGGAGTCGATTCATCTGGTGTACAGCGCGATGACGACCCCACTTCGGCTGTCAGCGAAATCCTCAATAACGTACTCGACATGGTGATGAGGAAGGTAAAGTTTTGAAGTTCTCATTGCAAAATTAGTAGTTAGTGCACTAAATTCCCTCATTCATCTGAACCGTAATCCACCTGCAACAGAAGAGCAGATTCTAGTACACTGTACATGGTTGTTTATTGTCACTGTTTGATGAACAAAATTATTATTTTTTGTATATACATTTTTATACGTGGAAAACTGAGCAAAGAAAATGGGATTCCATCGGGATCCCGATGGAATCCCATTTTCTTTGCTTAATTTTTCACTAATAAATAATATTCCTTGCTGGTCAGTTTTTCTGTTTGCGTTTGTTATACGAGACAAAATGTTAGTATTTTAGAAGTACCAAGTTTTATTGTGACCGAAGCCGGAATAATCGACCTGGTCAGTGACACTTTTCATGAATTTGTTTCTCGATTTTGGCAGGTCGTGGTAGTGAGAACCCGCATACCAATTCCTGTTCGATGTCGAAAGGAGGCAACGACAACTGCAAACTGTGGTAGCAGTCTGCCCAAGGAAGATCCCTTCCTGTCCAATCATCTGGTCACGAGCAAGACGCTGATGAGTCGAAATAGCTTACTCCCTCGACCGGTCCGTAAATCTCCTCTTCATCAGCCAGCTCGCCTTCCAGTAGCCGCTCGGGAGGGAGGCCGGTCATCGTCGACCAGGGATGACCATCACCTTTCGCCAAGCGGAGCCATTCACTCGTGCATAAAGAGCAAAATTCCCTGCAAGCAGCGACAGATAGGACACAGAAGCAGTGTCACCGGGAAGATAGTTGTAGAGCCTTGGATTGACAGAGCAGAAACCAGCTCTCCTTCCAACAGAGCTTCCTCTTTATATCCTAAGGTAAAATCTTGTAATCTTAGAAAGAAAAGGAGATCGATATCAATTCATAACTTCACCATTTCTCCTACTTTCAAGAATGACAAGGCAGTTTGGACAATATCTGGGTTTTCTAATATCTCTCTAACAAAATTGTACTTCTTAAATTACCTTAGGCTTACAAGTGTCGTCAAAGAGTTGAAGTACTCGGCACTTACTTTATTTCTCTCTCTGTTTGACTTGACTCTAATCATCACTTCCAGAGCAAGTACACTCCCCTTGCAATCGCCAGAGGCACAAAGTCAACAGGGAATGCCCGTTCCACCATCACGTCCACCAGCAGACCAACTCCACTTTGGCAACCAAGTGCGAGGGGCGTGGTCCCCTCCAGACGGGTGCCCTCCGTGTATAAGAGGATTCCAGCTTTCAAGGGCACGACGGGGATGGACTGGGAGAGTGCGCTGAGATTCGTCATCAAGGAAGACGCAAAGCACCACGACACCAGCGTGTATCGACGTGCAGTCAGGCAGTCCTACGTCGCCAGGATGATTGAGAAGATCGAGGCCGATGAGGCGGAAGAGGCGAGGGCGAGTGCATTGAGGAAGGTAATTATCTACGCATTAGTCACGGTAAATGAATTAGTGACGATACATTTTTGCTAATGAATAACAATGTCATTTTGCGATATTACAATATGATGGAGATTGATAATTAGTATACTTATCAATTCATTTCAAGGTTCAGGTATGTATTGATCTATTTGATCAATTATCCATCTGTTTATCGTTTCTTTTAATTTTGTGCATACCCTTATTAGATAGGATAAAGACTATGAAATGTCAAAATGTGTATATTGTATATCAAAGTTTTGTGTGCAATAGCAAATTCAAGTCGGGTTTCAATCGTAGCGTTATGCAAAAGACTGGTGACCGAGTGATAAATTCAGTGAAGTCGAAAAACGAAGGAAAGAGGAGACTTCATAGAATTCAAAATATTATTAATCACTAAATGTAATCTTTATCATTTTCATTAATAAACTCAATAACGTTATCATGATTACTCTACATAATTCCTACACACTGAAGCTATTATATCATATATGATAAAGTTGATATGTTATACTGTAATTCATTAATGACATGTTGAGATTCTAAAAAACATTTTTCCATATTTCCTCTCTTCTTTCACAGGGTTCACTCCGACGCAACATTAAGTAACCTGCTACAATCTGCGGAAAGCTGGCCATATGCAAATGCAAAAGCAAAAAGAAAAAAAAACACAATACAATACAAACCCAGACCAAAAATACAAACAAACAAACAAAATACAAACAAACTGAACAACAAAAGCAAAATATTCACACGAAGGTTCTGTCTTCGGTCCATTATTATAATAGTGGCAGACGCTCGCAAGTTATAAAATTGATCAATTTATGACAAGAATGATGAATTATTGGCTATTACCTAAGCTTCAGCAAGCGATATAGAGTCGTTGCTCAAATAAAACTGTTCTGCAGTAAACAAAAACCTCTCACTATTTCAATTACAAAGAAACAGAATTTTGAGAAAATCTTAATGGAAAAATAAAACTAACAGCAAATGACCACTGGACAAGCGTTTTCATGGACCTATAGGAATACAACATCGTGCAAATGCTTAAGAAATTTGTGATAAAAAAAAAATAATTATTCGTTGAATTACAAAGCTGAAGCGATGCCACTGAGATAAAAAAAAAGAGAAAAAGATTATTATATTTATTTTGAGCTCAAATAGAAGTTATGGGATTAACAAATTTTAGAAAATTTATGACTGCCACTATCATCATCTTAATGAAAAAAAAAAATCCATCAATCTATACAAACTATTTCCGGCGCTTCGCGGGCAGGTACATCAAATGGCACAGACAATTACATCTGAAATGTTATCATTATGTATGTTCTTATTATGTTAGATAAGATATAAGATGTGTAGCTAAGGTATGATAATTTTCCATTGCTTGTCGTATTTATTGTTATTAGTCGTTTAAAAGTAACATGAATTTTGATATTGATGCCTGTTTTACGTATTTATATTTTCTACATGTGTATATCAGTATTTAGATTAACGCTCTTGTGAGCAAGAAACTAAATGACTAAAAAGCAAAAACAAAAAAACATAATTAACCTATTTTTAACTTTGTGAATTTAAAGTTTTTATTTTAAGTGAATACCAGTCTGTATTATGTTATTATGACAAGTAATTATTATGTACTATGTTCACTTCATTTGATTTGTTATCATTATTATTATACCATGTTGAATGCTTTGTCTGTGCCATTTGTGCGCCTCGCCCCCCCCCCCCCCCCCAAAAAAAAATCTCAACAATATAAACAAACTTGGTCAATAAAGTCAGCAGCAAATGCTAGTTATATATTTCATCAAAGCGCTGTCTGTGTGTATTTGTCATTTAATGACCTCATGAATCGTGTGACGTAGAGACCGCGGAGGGCAGTATACTATATGTACATGAGAAGAATTTGATTGCAAAATGAGTTAACTCCATTTTTTGTTAAATTGAGATTTTTTTTTTTTGCAATCAAAGCTGCTCAAAACAAAGAAAAAGTAAGAAAATAATGGATTTGTTTTTATGATAACTTAAAAAAATATTCCTAGTTATGGTGTAAGTCAGGTATGACTTGGAAGATAAATTTTCTCTGTATGTTGACAGTAGTTGAAGAGCTTACTGTAAAGTGCTTAAAATTGGCGCTTAGCCCATTTTGCTATCACACTCTTCACAGTGTTTGTTATTATAGGTATTTTGTTATTAATTTGAAAGCAAAGTTCAGCGTTCCATGATCACCTGCTTCAGACATTAACAGAGCTGAAAGAATGGATTCACAGATATCAACATTTCTTAAATCTAATAGGAACTAGAATAAGATTCTTCTGTTTTGTATTGTAAAGATGATGTAGTCCCCCCCCCCCCCCATTGGATCATCTCTGACATAAATTTTACTGCAAGGAATTTTGGTGATAGTGGTGGTGGTGTTTGTTTGTTTGTTTGTTTGTTTGTTTGTTTGTTTGTGGTGTGTTTGTTTTATGTGTAGCACCAGTATTTGAATGTTTATAGATGTCTTCTTTTACAAATATATTGTATCTAGTACATTACTGACACCAAAGCAAATCCACTGTAGTACAGCTTGTGCAAGATACCAATGGGATGAAACACACCTATATAGTTTGTAGCAGTAATGTTCTATTCAGTACTTCAACCCATCAAGCATTGTTTTAGAGTTACTCATTTTAATGAGGACTACTTGTTGATGATAATTTTGTATCAAAATCAAATTACCGTTATGGTCAAGGTACTTTTGCTGCAAAATTATCATGAAATACTTATTAAACTGGCAACTCTGAATCTCACCGTGTCAGCAGTTTTAGAGCCATCAGACTAGAAAGATCTGGTCAAATTCCGTTACATCTTAAAAGAATCTGAAAAGAGTATGAGAGTTTGCCTATTTGTGACAGAAATGTTGATTTAAATGTCATGAAGGTTTTTTTTGGGGGGGGGGGCAAGTATTAAGTAGCAATTATTAAGAAGTAGCTGTAATGAAAAAGAAGAAGAAGAAGAAGAAGAAGAAGAAGTAATTAGAAAAGAGATAGTATATTTCTCGATAGTTAAATGTTGACAATTAGTGATAAAGAAAAAATAGTTATAGTGATGAAATAGAAAAGATACACCACCCAGCCATGCACAGAACTGTGTTTTCTTGGAATTGATGACTTTAATAGAGGAAATTTGCAACTGGAAGTAGCAACTGCACATGGAGTGCAGTTTAGGTACACATTAGGCAGTCGTTACACTGCGTCAAAGGTCTTTAACGGTGGCCTATACAGCTTATGTTGGACACAATTATACATACGCGAGTGAACATATGCAGTACAGAAACATACACACAAATGTGAATAAAATATGACAACCAGTTTTTTCATCGAAGTGATAAAGCAGGATCTTTTCACGATCTAAGGTCAGTGATGATTTCAAAAATAATGATGATAATTACAATAATGAGGATAACAATAATAAACGAGATTGAGTTGCACTTGTTCGGCTCGTTGTATATCCCGTGAGACGTTGCTCCAAATCACAGCACCTTAGTTGAGAAAAGTTTGTGTAACAAGAGACATCTCGTGAGCATCAAAAACTAATAAAATGATGGAAGAAATTGAATCTCGAGGACGTCTAGGTTATACCTGTTGATGACAAGCCTTTTTTTTTTCTTTCCATTTGATTCGAGAAATGATAGGCGCAGGGGACAGGCAAGACGATTTTATGTACATCTGTCTGGATGCCTAAAAAACAAAACGAAAGAAGGCAATAAGGCGATAATTGCTATCATCTCTCCTTGAATCCTATTTATGAATAACCTTCCTTACTTTTTTGTTGTTTTGTTTTCTCAGGCACCACATGATCTGTGGTGCCTACGTAGATACTACATAGTCACTACTAAAGAGTATTGTATTATAATGAGTAGGTACTGAGAGGAATCTCGTTGTTGTGTTTTTTTATTACTTGCTAGTAGGCCTATGTCTCTTTGGGTGCGCAAAAACAACAACAACATATCAACCAAATGTGACGTGTGATGATCTGCTTAAATGATACGCGCATGCATTTATTGCGTCATAATGATTTGCGCGCGTAATATGACAGACACAATGTTTGGGTAACTACGGCAGCCTCATGCACTCTCTCGCATGTGCAGCGTGTATCAAACTTCTCACGGGTTCAAAGTTGTACGGGAAGCTTGAGAAAGAACGAAGTGCCTCTTCTGAACTCCAAAGTAATAAAAGAAAAAGAACAACCATTCTTTGCATCACAGAGGCTTGAATTCGTCCAGCTTTCAGGCCCTCTGGCAAAGAATGGGTTGCATATTTTCTAAATATCGGAAGGAAAGCGCCGAAGAGAGGAGTGAAGATACCACCATTTCCGCGGACCTGCCTGAGCCGAGAGCTGATGGGCAGCAACATCCCCCGCTCCCGATCATCAAGAGCGCCAGTGAAGAATACCGCGGAGATGAGTTTTGGCAACCCCCTTACACCGAGTTCCAGGATAAGGGCAAGTTGTGATTCCATTCCTTTCTTGTGTCAGCCGTTGAGAATAAATTTTTCTTTTCAAAGATCACAGGCGTTACGCAGGATGCCTCTATTCATAGCCGGGCAAGTGAAAACAAACTTTGTAGTCTGTCCCGAAATATCAAGATACGCGTATTAAAAAAAGACCAGTAATGAAATGGCAAAAAGGCGATAAGACTTATAAAGACGAGTGTTTGAATGATATTATCTATCCTTAGGGAATTATATTTCAGAGGTGGCATTTGAATTAAGAGAGAGAAAAAGAGAACACAACTGATAATGTTCTTCGAAATAGACCTACAGACAGTTAAGAAGCTATTGGTAGTGAGTTTGCAAGCAAAGGAATCTAAAAACAAAACAATCCTTTTACCCCAAGGAATCACTTGAGATTCAAAAGAGAGGAATGAAGTAGAACATCACTGATTTATCAACGAGACTAACAACCTTATTTATGTTTTTTTTTTAAGAACAAAGACGAAGGTTGTAGGCCTATATGACAGCAGCTGTCCGTTGGGCAGATACTTAGGACAGCCGTTCAAAGTAAAGAAGACACAAGGTGGTGCTCTTTAAGTATGTCCAGTTAGGGTGTGCGTGAAGCACGCGATCTGATTATGAGGACTCTGTACCAATACAATAATCTATCAAATACAGGTAATGCTAAAATAACATTTTGTGATTGGCAAAAAGTAACACATGGTCAAAGCAACCGATTGCTTTATGACCCAAATCAGTTTTGTTTCGATGACACATGCTGAGTTGAATAATCTTCATCCAGCTTCATCTTTGTATTTCTTAAAAACAACCCTATTCCTTTCCAATGAGATCACTTCCAATTTATGTTATGCCGCCGGGAATACCCATTGGCATATTACCTGAGAAAGACGAAAATTGATACGATTGTTTAGCGTTTTAGCATTAAAGGGAAATCACCTTCAAACATTTTCCTTTACTATTCTTTATTTTCTAACCTTCCAGCGTCAGTATAAGCAACATTACGTTGTCTCAGAATTGAAGACCAAAACCAAAAGAAAGAAAAAAAAAGTATCATGTTCAAGGGAATGAGTGGGAGACATTGGCAATCTCTTTGTTCAGTATGTTCTTAACTTTTAAAAAGAAATATCTCACTGTGCATGGTGACAATGTTCCGACAGGTTCTCACTATGACGTCATCAGTGTCAGCTCAAGCTCTTCCTCCATGTCCAGAGAGGGCGTGTGCCATCATACTCTGGACGTGAAAGTCACGTGTCCAACTCGATCTGACGAGGAAGCGACGCGAAAGATGGAGATTATCAAAGTAAGACACCATAAAACACGATTATATCAACAATATGATTACGATTAAGCGGACACTATTTTTTGACAACTAACACACATTCAATGAAATGAATGCTATAGGTGTCACTTCCAAAATGAATTGCCAATAAATTTAGCTAAATTCTAGATAGGGTGTGCAGTTTATTATGAAAAGAGGAATTAGACCATCAGTGTTTTGCTTTGCTTTGATTTTCACTAGATGCTTTTAATTCCACATTGTCGCTCTAAGGGCGGGTTTTCGTCGGTCCACACGTGGATATAGGTTGTTCATCGAAGGGTTTGAATAATGTCGTATCGAAATTTTGTTTGTTTGTCTTCCTAAGATGTTGAAATTGAAAATGTTGATTTTTCTACTTCCAGGAAATTGCGGAACTCCAGCTGAGAGACCTCAAGCGAGCCGAGCGGTCCTTTTGGCAGTCTGTCATCTCCAGAGAAGCACAGAAAGTAGCTGTTGCCTTTGCAACGAGTGAGCCCATCAATGACTTGGAAGATCAGACTGAGATCGGAACATCAATCTTGGAGGAACGGTGTCTCGGTTTAACTGCGAAGGGGCAGGAGGTAAGCTGCTTCCATCATTAAATTTCGAAGCTGACATAACAACTTGATCTATAATGTTGTCCGTTTGTTCGCTTACCATTCTTTAATAAGATAGACTTTTTAAAAATGGATGACGTAACGAAAGTGGGGACACTGTGGTATAGTGGACAAGAAAAGAAGGTTTCGAATTCGAGTCCCGCCAAGTGTTTACATCTGTGGACCAGATGCTTTTTAACGTGATGCCACTTTATACACCCTGGTGTAAAAATGGATACCTGGAAATGCTGGGGAGATCATAATGGCAGGGCCCTCTGGTAGAACATTGTCAACACTGAAGAGGCAGCTACCCAGGGTGAATAAGACAATATAATTATCATTATTAAAGCTCATTTGTGTGTGTGTGTGTGTGTGTGTGTGTGACTAGGATGCATTCCACTGTATGTTCGATTGACTTTCAAAACTTAAGTAAAATCAAATAAAGAGAATATCAGAAGTTTACAAAATAATGGACATGAAGAAAAAAAAGCAGAAAGAAGGACATTCTAAAATATTGTCCTCATAGTAACATTGATGACAGCCGCTGGTGAAAATTAATCAAGATAATAACTGTCATCAACTCTCAATCATCCCGTTGCTTTGTGAAAAAAACAAAATAAGTCAACATTTGAATTCTGCTGTGGTCAATTCTTTAGCACCTGCAAGCTCCTGAAGCCGAGAAGACCAATGAACCGAACATCCTCACCGACATCATTGTTGGCCCAGCTGGAGCGATGCTGGATTCTAACATCAGCCAGGTCATCCTTCATGGGGCTGACACAGCCGGGCAGGAGAAGGTATGACACCTCTATAGTTTGTTTCGGCACGAAAAAGAAACTAGCAAGTTAATATATAATATTGAATCTTACTACGGTAAGATATGTGTGTTGCTGTGAATGCATTTTTCATAGACTTAGCACTTGTTACCGGACATTTGTTTAGAGCGAATACATGAAGAAAACAAAATACTCCTTCATATGAAATTTATAATTTACTTTAATTCAGATTTATTAGTGGATATTCATATCTGGTCAGTTTCCCTCTGTTTGCGTTTAATTCAGATTCGTTACAATCGCAAAACATACTCGTACATAAAGATTAGGTCTCTGGAAGCAAAAATCCGAGCGCTGAGCTTCGATCAAATCAAATGTGAAGTATATAAGGAAATGACACCACTCAAGAGTTGAACATCATTACACGACGACCTTCGACTCCTATTCTCTCCTCCCCCCTCCCCTCCCCTCCCCCCCCCCCCCCAATGCAGGCCGCAAATCATAGCCTTTTAACAGTGGTTACCGACATCACAGACCCTCTTCCGCTGGATAATGAGATTCCAGTTTGCAGAGAAGCGCCATCATCATGGGCAGAAGAAGAAGTCATTCACCCTCCCAAGGGTGACGACAAGTGGCTTGATGAGGACCACGAGGAGAAGGAGCAAGAGGAGGATGAGGAGGAAGAGGAGGAGGGGAAGGAGGAAGAGGAGGAAAAGGAGGAGGTGGAGGAAGAGGGTAACGCTCTGTCGGAGCATGAAACATCCAGAGCTCGAAACGGAGAGAAGGAGATGGAGCCATCCGTAGATCAAGCAGGAGCTAGGTTCGAATCGTCCAAAGTGGCTGGTCCATCAGCAGAAATCAGGGCATATCTATCAGCAGAGATCAGGGCAGATCCAGATGCCACCATCGCCTTTTCTCTGGAAGCCAAACCAGATCCTGATGATGCCCCCAAAATCACCAGGACAACTGGTCAGGTCATGGATTTGGACTGGAAAAAGGTAAGGTCAAAACTGAAGATACTTGATTAAAACAACACGTAATGACTTACATGATTATTTGAAAATCACAGAGAGTACAGTTTCATGACTCGTCTGAGTCACTTCTTCGCTCTGACTGGCTGATGAGCATTTACTGCCTGTATTGTTCAGACGTCGATGAATCATTTCCGGATAACCGATTTGTATGTTGGTGAGAGATTGTGCCGAAGGCCCCCTCCTCTGTTGAGGGAAGGATTTTCCGCGTCCACAGAAACAACTTTAATGGTTCCCCGCCTTTCAAACCATTTGGCATATTTATCAAGTTGGCTAATTTATTGTCGAATGCCGAACAAAAGCTTCCAGATTTGAGTATACCTTTGCACTGCTCCGAAGGGATAATACACTACCATCTTTCATCATTAGTATCCGTATCTTATTCAGTCTCACAGTAACGGCCTTAATGACAAAACTGAAGATGTTTATGATGCTCCTCGATCATTATAGACATGACATCATTACATGAGGATTACATTTTTTATCTTCTTTTAACATGCGAAGGACGAGATGTCAGCGAAGATCGCTATCGCAGCTGGACGACTGCCTTCCAACACCGACATCCCCTCCGTCCTTCACCAGGAGGAGTTGCCCAGTGAGAGTAGGCTTACCAACACGTCTGCACCTGCTGCCGCGGATAGCGAGCCTCTGACCAGTGATATTTCGGCTCTAGAGTCCTCCGACTCGTCCAGAGCAGATCAAGTCAGCCAGACCTCCAAAAGCTCAGGCACGTCACCATCTGAAGCTGAGCCGGAGGCGGTGGTTAACACGTCGCCCAAGGAAGTGGAAGAGCCTGGTGAGTACAGAGGGCTGGCAGAGCTTGGACAACCAAAGGACACCGTGGTTGACCTCAGCAATACTCCGCCAACACCAGTCGAAGAAACTCATGGCACAGAGGCCTTCCCTGAAGGGGTACCAAAGATCTGCGAAGACATCGTCCCAGTCCTTGGCAAGGATGACTGTGACATCGTGCTAAAGAAGGTAAAAATCATCTATGTTCACACTCACCTTAAAACAAAGTGATCATAGACAGAGTATTTTGAATAGACATAAAGTTATTGAAGAAAAAACTGTCAAATATTAACCGTTTACTATGTCAAGATCTGTACATGATGTAGCAAACGACAGTCACAAAATAAACAATGACATAATGAGTCATACAGGAAATGGGATGGGAGGGCACAATATAAGTATTTTTTAGCTAATTTGATATTCATGACTGTATTATCAAAAATAAAAGTAACTAAACCATTAGAGGGAAACAACAAATTAGACCCCAATAAAGGTAGTGATAATATGAAATGTTATTAGTCTTACCCATTATATGTATAGCAATCATATTGGTTGGATGAGCGTTCGTTTTATCACAATCAATGAAAATTACCTTTAGTCCACCCAAAAGACAAACGATCCATCGATGACCAAGCGGGGGTAGTTTACCAGATTCCATGTGGTAACTGTGAAAGAAGCTACATTGGAGAAACAGCTAGGAAATTTGGCACCAGGAAAAATGAACACAAACTAGAGGTAGACACAGTTAGTGCGTCCTACTACACAAGAGGGAAAAAGAAGGAATCCACCTCCCACATGCAGTAGTCGGCCATCAGCGACCATGTGGCCAGTGAAAACCACCACATCAACTGGAAGAAGTGTTCCATCCTAGCCAGAGACTCTGGAAAAACCTCACGCTGGATAAGGGAAGCAATCCACATTCGGAAACAACAAGGGAGAACCTTCAACCGAGACCTCGGACAATATTCACTTTCCTCAATATACGATCCCATTCTCTCAGATCGGCGTGCGCCAGCTACGTCGGCTCGTGGGAAGTCCTTCTCACAACGCTCGATCTGAAGAAGCCTGCAGAGCCAGCAGGCGAAAGTCTTATCAAGTAAAGGTAATTTTCATTGATTGTGATAAAACGAACGCTCATCCAGTTGATTTTCCAATCAGATGAACCTTTTCAGCGAATCATATTGGTTGTTATCATAGAAAGAAAGATATGTTTTGTAGTTATATTACAAGCGGAAGATGAATAGAGGTCAATTCATTTCCATTAACTATGATCTATACTTCCTCTTTTTTTTTTCCTTGAAGAAGAAGGTAGTTATCAAGAGTCAGATTCCAGTAGCAAAGAGTGTGACCACCAAGAATGTTCAGACCAGGAAGGACATCGCTCCATCCTCGCCTACCAGGAAGACCTCTTGGGCAGGGACAACCAAGATTCCGGTTCCGAGACGAGCAAACTCTACCAGAGCACACCAACCCTCTCAGTTCTCCGCAAGTCGACTAAAGCGATCCGTTGTTGATATAAAGACGGCAGTAAGCATCCTACCAGTGGCTGAAGTACCCAGAGTCACCGAAGAGCAAGAGGGGAACGAGGCACCCATGGAATCACCATCTGGGGTTCTCCAAGCTTCCTCGGAACCAGAAGGACCTAAAGACATCCAGGTGGTAGAAAACGCCTCTTTGGTCCAAACTGGAGCGAGTGATCATGTCGCTGATGACACGAAGACCATCGAAGAGGATGCTGCTTCAGCAGGCAGCCAGGTCGTTAACGATCTCATCGACCGGGTGGTAGGGATCGTAGAGGTAAATAAAGAAAACAGGATTTCGTTTGTTCAGCGATTAATATGATTTTGTAAAATGTGTTCAAGTATGTTACTCGATGAGCATTTCTCTTCAAACTAGTGATAAGTTCTGTATGGTAATGCATAACACATGTACTGTAATTATGTTACAGATGTATGTGAAGTCAAAATTGTTGAAATTGTAGAAACTACCTTTAATGAGTGTCATATTATTATGTTTGATTATGTTGACCAAAAAAAATTGTAAATGATAGCATGCGGAGAATAAGATGTCTTACATCAAAGGAAAGAACTAATATGAGCAGGGAAAGAGATGAAGAGATGTCATCCAGAAGACAAAAAAAAAAATAAGAAAGACTTAGATATGACTGTGCAGTTGAAAGTGAAAGTAAACTAGTCGTGAAGTTTTACGTGCGAAATATACCTTCAGTAGTATTGTTAATCTTGGAAGTATTGAAAATAAATGTTTTCTTTCTTTTTCCCATTAAGATGTCGCGAAAAGGGAGTGTTGCTCTGAGTCGCCCACCAACTTCGACCAAGTTGGCCAACACTTCTGCTAAGGTTCATACCCACAACTGCGACTCCACAGAAAGTCGCACTTCGACTTCAGACAGCTGCGGCCGGTCACTAACCAGCAAGATCCCAGTCCGGAGCAAGCCTAACCTGAGTGGGACACGCCCAGATTCTCGCTCTTCGACCGAGCGAGGGAAATGGGTCGATGTAGATGGCGCGGCAGGTGGACTGCACCGAGGAGGCGAGGCGAGGCCACCTGTTGATGACGAAGTGGGCACTCTCGTAGACGACCAGGGAGTCGATTCATCTGGTGTACAGCGCGATGACGACCCCACTTCGACTGTCAGCGAAATCCTCAGTAACGTACTCGACATGGTGATGAGGAAGGTAAAGTTTTGAAGTTCTCATTGCATAATTAGTAGTTAGTGCACTAAATTCCCTCATTCATCTGAACCGTAATCCACCTGCAACAGAAGAGCAGATTTTAGTACACTGTACATGGTTGTTTATTGTCACTGTTTGATGAACAAAATTATTTTTTTTTGTATATTTATTTTTATACGTGGAAAACTGAGCAAAGAAAATGGGATTCCATCGGGATCCCGATGGAATCCCATTTTCTTTGCTCAATTTTCCACTAATAGATAATATTCATTGCTGGTCAGTTTTTCTGTTTGCGTTTGTTCTACGAGGCAAAATGTTAGTATTTTAAAAGTACCAAGTTTTATTGTGACCTAATCCGGGAATAATCGACCTGGTCAGTGACACTTTTCATGAATTCGTTTCTCGATGTTGGCAGGTCGTGGTAGTGAGAACCCGCATACCAATTCCTGTTCGATGTCGAAAGGAGGCAACGACAACCGCAAACTGTGGTAGCAGTCTGCCCAAGGAAGATCCCTTCCTGTCCGGTCATCTGGTCACGAGCAAGACGCTGATGAGTCGAAAGAGCTTACTCCCTCGACCGGTACGTAAATCTCCTCTTCATCAGCCAGCTCGCCTTCCAGCAGACGCTCGGGAGGGAGGCCGGTCATCGTCGACCAGGGATGACCATCACCTTTCGCCCAGCGGAGCCATTCAATCGTGCACCAAGAGCAAACTCCCCTGCAAGCAGCGACAGATAGGACACAGAAGCAGTGTCACCGGGAAGATAGTTGTAGAGCCTTGGATTGACAGAGCAGAAACCAGCTCTCCTTCCAACAGAGCTTCCTCTTTATATCCTAAGGTAAGATCTTGTAATCTTTGAAAGAAAAGGAGATCGATATCAATTCATAACTTCACCATTTCTCCTACATTCAAGAATGACAAGGCAGTTTGGACAATAATCTGGGTTTTCTAATATCTCTCTAACAAAATTGCACTTCTTAAATTACCTTAGGCTTACAAGTGTCGTCTAAGAGTTGAAGTACTCGGCCCTTACTTTATTTATCTCTCTGTTTGACTTGACTCTAATCATCACTTCCAGAGCAAGTACACTCCCCGTGCAATCGCCAGAGGCACAAAGTCAACAGGGAATGCCCGTTCCACCATCACGTCCACCAGCAGACCAACTCCACTTTGGCAACCAAGTGCGAGGGGCGTGGTACCCTCCGTGTACAAGAGGATTCCAGCTTTCAAGGGCACGACAGGGATGGACTGGGAGAGTGCACTGAGATTCGTCATCAAGGAAGACGCAAAGCACCACGACACCAGCGTGTATCGACGTGCAGTCAGGCAGTCCTACGTCGCCAAGATGATTGAGAAGATCGAGGCCGATGAGGCGGAAGAGGCGAGGGCGAGTGCATTGAGGAAGGTAATTATCTACGCATTAGTCACGGTAAATGAATTAGTGACGATACATTTTTGCTAATGAATAACAATGTCATTTTGCGATATTACATGATGGAGATTGATAATTAGTATATTTATTAATTCATTTCAAGGTTCAAGTATGTATTGATCTATTTGATCAATTATCCATTTGTTTATCGTTTCTTTTAATTTTGTGCATACCCTTATTATACAGGATAAAGACTATGAAGTGTATATATGTGTATAATGTATATCATTGTTTTGTGTGCAATAGCAAATTCAAGTCGGGTTTCAATCGTAGCGTTATGCAAAAGACTGGTGACCGAGTGATAAATTCAGTTAAGTCGAACAACGAAGGAAAGAGGAGACTTCATAGAATTCAAAATATTATTAATCACTAAAATGTAATCTTTATCATTTTCATTAATAAACTCAATAACGTTATCATGATTACTCTACATAAATCCTACACACTGAAGCTATTCTATCATATATGATAAAGTTGATATGTTATACTGTAATTCATTAATGACATGTTGAGATTCTAAAAAACATTTTTCCATATTTCCTCTCTTCTTTCACAGGGTTCACTCCGACGCAACATTAAGTAACCTGCTACAATCTGCGGAAAGCTGGCCATATGCAAATGAAAAAGACGAAAAAAAAACCAATACAATACAAACCCAGACCAAAAATACAAACAAACAAACAAAATACAAACAAACTGAACAACAAAAGCAAAATATTCACACGAAGGTTCTTTCTTCGGTCCATTATTATAATAGTGGCAGACGTTCGCAAGTTATAAAATTGATCAATTTATGACAAGAATGATGAATTATTGGCTATTATCTAAGCTTCAGCAAGCGATGTAGAGTCGTTGCTCACATAAAACTGTTCTGCAGTAAGCAAAAACCTCTCACTATTTCAATTACAAAGAAACAGAATTTTGGGAAAATCCTAATGGAAAAATAAAACTAACAGCAAATGACCATTGGACAAACGTTTTCATGGACCTATAGGAATACAACATCGTGCAAATGCTTGAGAAATTTGTGATAAAAAAAAAAAAATCGTTGAATTACAAAGCTGAAGCGATGCCACTGAGATAAAAAAAAAGAGAAAAAGATTATTATATTTATTTTGCGCTCAAATAGAAGTTATGGGATTAACAAATTTTAGAAAATTTATGACTGCCACTATTATCATCTTAATGAAAAAAAAAAAAAACATCAATCTATACATACTATTTCCGGCGCTTCGCGGGCAGGTACATCAAATGGCACAGACAATTACATCTGAAATGTTATCATTATGTATGTTCTTATTATGTTAGATTAGATATAAGATGTGTAGCTATAAGGTATGATGATTTTCCATTGCTTGTCGTATTTATTGTTATTAGTCGTTTAAGAGTAAGATGAATTTTGATATTGATGCATGTTTTACGTATTTATATTTTCTACATGTGTATATCAGTATTTAGATTAACGCTCTTGTGAGCAAGAAACTAAATGACTAAAAAGCAACAACAAAAAAGCATAATTAACCTATTTTTAACTTTGTGAATTTAAAGTCTTTATTTTAAGTGAATACCAGTCTGTATTATGTTATTATGAAAAGTAATTATTATGTACTATGTTCACTTCATTTGATTTGTTATCATTATTATCATATCATGTTGAATGCTTTGTCTGTGCCATTTGTGTGCCTCGCCCTAAAACAAATCTCAACAATATAAACAAACTTGGTCAATATGTACATGAGGATAATTTGATTGCAAAATGAGTTAACTCCATTTTTTGTTAAATTGAGATTATTTTTTTTTTGCAATCAAAGCTGCTCAAAACAAAAAAAAAGTAAGAAAATAATGGATTTGTTTTTATGATAACTTAAAAAAATATTCCTAGTTATGGTGTAAGTCAGGTATGACTTGGAAGATAGATTTTCTCTGTATGTTGACAGCAGTTGCAGAACTTACTGTAAAGTGCTTAAAATTGGCGCTTAGCCCATTTTGCTATCACACTCTTCACAGTGTTTGCTATTATAGGTATTTTGTTATTAATTTGAAAGCAAAGTTCAGCGTTCCATGATCACCTGCTTCAGACATTGACAGAGCTGAAAGAATGGATTCACAGATATCAACATTTCTTAAATCTAATAGGAATTAGAATTAGATTTTTCTGTTTTGTATTGTAAAGATGATGTAGTCCCCCCCCCCCCCATTGGATCATCTCTGACATAAATTTTACTGCAAGGAATTTTGGTGATAGTGGTGGTGGTGTTTGTTTGTTTGTTTGTTTGTTTGTTTGTAGCACCAGTATTTGAATGTTTATAGATGTCTTCTTTTACAAATATATTGTATCATAGTACATCACTGACACCAAAGCAAACCCACTGTAGTACAGCTTGTACAAGATACCAATGGGATAAAACACACCTTATATAGTTTGTAGCAGTAGTGTTCTATTCAGTACTTCAACCCATCAAGCATTGTTTTAGAGTTACTCATTTTAATGAGGACTACTTGTTGATGATAATTTTGCATCAAAATCAAATTACCGTTATGGTCAAGGTACTTTTGCTGCAAAATTATCATGAAATACTTATTAAACTGGCAACTCTGAATCTCACCGTGTCAGCAGTTTTAGAGCCATCAGACTAGAAAGATCTGGTCACATTCCGTTACATCTTAAAAGAATCTGAAAAGAGTATGAGAGTTTGCCTATTTGTGACAGAAATGTTGATTTAAATTTACTGAAGGGTTTTTTTTTTTTTTTTGCCAAGTATTAAGTAGTAATAATTAAGGAAGTAGCTGTAGTAAAAAGAAGAAGAAGCAGTAATTAGAAAAGAGATAGTGTATGTCTCCATAGTGAAATGTTGACATTGAGTGGTAAAGAAAAAAATAGTAATAGTGATGATAACGAAAAAGAAAAGATACACCATCCAGCCACAGAAATGTGTTTTCTGGGATTTGATGACTTTAATAGAGGAAATTTGCAACTGGAAGTAGCAACTGCACATAGAGTGTAGTTTATGTACACATTAGGTGTTAGGCAGTCGTTACACTGCGTCAAAGATCTTTAACGGTGGCCTATACAGCTTATGTTGGACACAATTATACATACGCGAGTGAACACATGCAGTACAAAAACATACACACAAATATAGATATATGACAACCAATTTTTCATTGAAGTAATAAAGCAGGATCTTTTCACGATCTAAGGTCAGTGATGATTTCAAAAATAATGATAATACTTACAATACTGAGGATAACAATAATAAACGAGATTGAGCTGCACTTGTTCGGCTCATTGTATATCCCGTGAGACGCTGCTCCAAATCACAGCACCTTAGTTGAGAAAAGTTTGTGTAACAAGAGACATCTCGTGAGCATCAAAAACTAATAAAATGATGGAAGAAATTGAATCTCGAGGACGTCTAGGTCATACTTGTTGATGACAAGCCTTTTTTTTCCGTTCAATTTGATTCGAGAAATGATAGGCACAGGGGGAAAGGCAAGACGATTTTATGTACATCTGTCTGGATGCCTAAAAAACAAAACGAAAGAAGGCAATTAGGCGATAATTGCTATCATCTCTCCTTGAATCATATCTATGAATAACCTTACCCACTTTTTTGTTGTTTTGTTTTCTCAGGCACCACATGATCTGTAGTGCCCATGGCCGGCGCAGCCGTGGGGCCCGTGGGGGCTCGGGCCTCCACACTTTTTGTGCACCATACAAAAGAATTCATAAGGTGTCATCACTCTGGGCCCCCACACTTTTTTCAACCCGGAAGTACGCAAGTGGCACTAAAATAGAAATCGATAGAGATCTTGAAGTATGGCGGCGGTAAGGTTATGTTTTTTTCTCTGAAGACCTTTTTTTTTTTTTTTTTTTTTTTTTTTTTTTTACTGGTCAGGTGAAAATACTCGAAGTGGTGGGCTTAAAAGAGAAATGATTCACCGTCTGCTAAAATTCTCGTTATGGAGCCATTTTGTAATTAAAGTAAGGAATGTTTTCTCATTAAAGGGAAACTCCAGTCCAAAAAATAAGTTAGTCTGATCAAAAAGAGTAAAATCTTACGAGTTCAATAGTAAAAATAATTGACTGAAATCGGATGAAAAATAAGAAGTTATGCCATTTTGAAGTTTTTGCTGATTTCTGCAAAACAGTTTTTATACCGTGGATATGAATAATATGCAGATGAGTGAGCTAACCTTGTCATAACATAACCTCGCAATTTTCCATTGATCCTGTAAAAAAAAAATGAAGAAATTTTAATGTTTCTGTCATTGAAGTCTGAAACATGGTTTTATTCCTGACTGAATAACTTCGGAATAGTGATCAGTTGGATATACCAGGATTTGAGCCTCGGGCGTAATTGCGTTTGAAAGAAAAACTGGAAATTCAAAATTGTACGTACAAACTGTATGGCAAGTTGTGAGGGTATGACATGCTCACTTTGCCATTTGCATAATATCCATATTGACCGTTCAAGAACAGTTCCTGTATCCTGAAAAATTAGCGAAACTTCAAGATGTCATAATTTCCTTATTTTTCACCTGATTTTGATCAAAATTTTAATGTTGAACTTGTAATATTTTACTCTTTCTTACCAGATAACTTATATATAAACTAGATATCCCCTTTAATCAAGAAACGGGGCTGAGAATGAGTTCTGACGCTGAGAGGTCTACTTTGTCAGTCGTCGACAGGACACTGCAGGTTGACCCCGGCCGCCGATTATGTCCACCTGCACGAGTGCTACTCTACGTAAACTCGTACAGGAGAAAGAGCGCCATCTCTGGCGAGGGTAATGTTTTAATCTTATTGGTTTCGATTGGCAGCGGCGAGCAAGACTTTTAAAACCATTCAAAAGCGCATTTCTTCTCAACCTATACCACATTTCGGAACTCAAATAATTTGAATAAATCGATACAACAACAATGACTTTCTATTCACACTTGCAAATTAGGTCCTGTAAACCTCTCCATTGTGCTGTAATAATCATCATAACTTACTGTGAAATGGTGTGTATCCATGCATATCAAACCAAATCCCAAATACAAAATGTAAATCGAATGATATTAGCGATACTAGTCGGACATATCAGTGAAAGTTTGAGGAAAATCGGACAATTGATTCAGAAGTCATACATTTTTTGAAGTTTCAGTGTCGTCGATGGCTATCAGGAGACTTTTACACTTCATGACGTCGTCTTGGACAACAATGTAAAGAAAAAGAAAATTAAACAGGGGCAAAAATTATTGTTGCCTTTGTATGTCAATAACAAATCGATTGAATGTGTAGTTTTCATGAAAATAACATTTTGCGAAATTCTCTTTACATTTTCTAACTATTGTTGTCCAGAATGACGTCATGAAGTGCGGTCTTCTATCTTTATGACGGCACCAAAATTTTGTAACTTCTGAATATTATAGATTGTCCAATTTTCCCCAAACTTTCATTGATGTGTTATACCATTGTTGCTGCTCTCACTCTATTCACATCTGGGTATATTTGGGTTTGGATTTTCTTCAAAACAGGATGACTGTGTCACTGTCTTTGGGCTAATCATGTCTGCTAATTCTGTCTGTCTGTAACTAACTTTCTCTCTCTCACACACACACACACCGCACACACACACACACACACACACTATTATATATATATATATATATATATATATATATATATATATATATATATATATATATGAAGTGTTCGCAAAAACCGATAAGTCCATTTTTGAAGATTTTGAAGTACGATCTCTGTCATAAAGTACAAAATAATACCTTTTAAATGATATATTGGTCACTACATATAAAGGTACATTGTTGAAGTTATGGTCAAAAGAAGCAAAAAATTTCTTATTATTCTCTTTATTTTTCTTGACCTTTAATCGCAAATATCTCTATTTGGCAAATATGGACTTATCGTTTTTTGCGAACAAACTCTTCATATATTATGTATTTATGATTTACAAAACACTGAAAGCATAATATATTCAAAAGAAATATTCACTGCTGGCACTATAACTATGCATTATAGGAAGTTTTTCTCATAATCAAATTGTGTTTTTGTGGTGGTGTTGTATGTTTTACAGACAGGTACTCTGAAAACAGTATATACATGTACAAAGGTGCAGCATATACAGTGTGTTCCTAAAAAAAGGTAACAAGAGTTCAAAGGTCAGCCATGTAAAGAATACTTGTTTTATTCTTGTGATTTGTTTATTAAAGTACAAAGTAACTCATCAGCTTTCATTTGACACCTTATTTGCGTCAACATTGTCACGGGTCACTGAGGTAGGGTCCATCGAAGGAGAAGGGTACAAAACCTACTTTTTCCAAGTTTTTGATTTGTCGGGTACAAAACCTCATGAGATCAATGTCCTTCGTCATGATCCCGCAATGGTTAGAAGAGCAGTGCAAGACATGCAACGTCGTTCACAGCTTTGTGTCGACAGGGGAGGTGGACACGTCGAAGGTGTTGGCCCATTAAAGGTAAGGGTTGAATGATATCACACATTTTTAAGATTTCAAACAGAAAAGAAACTACGATTTGATTATTTCTTAAAGCGTTATTCCGGGTTCTGATTTTTAAAATCTTGGAAAAAATGGATATTGTACCTATTACCTTCAGAAGCATCTAATTCAGTGACCGATGGTAGTACTTTTACACGCTTGGTGTCAAATGAAAGCCAGAGAGTTGCTCTCTTATCCCAACTAACCATAATGATTTCAAACCTTTCATTTTTCAAATGCCTGACCTTTGAACTTGTGTTACCTTTTTTTTTAGGAACACATTGTATAGTACATTTCTGTGTTGTGCTCATGTTCACATTATCTCTTGTACACACACAGACACACACACACATGCCTTGCTGTACACAAGAAATAAACATGATATCCAGTACCAGTGTTAATGCTGTACAATATTTAAAGCATATAATTTACACGGTAGAAAAGTCATAGTACAAAAGCACATTTTGCAAATAGATTATCTAACAATGTTGTGCATCAAAGAATACAGTGTATGCGTACATAATTGACATAATCAAAAGATAAACTCATGGATGTAAATGCCGCAGTATTTTCATGTGCTGATTTTTATGCATAATTTTCATACATGTAGTATATAATTTATTGCAAGGTCTTGTGGAATCAATAAGATTGGACTAATGTGATTGTACGAAAACACTGTAGGAATATGTGTGATTAACACATTGATAATGCCGATGATAGTGGTAATGATCATTTGACTAATATATACGTAGTTGTGAAAGCAATGATGATAGAAATAACAACGTTAGGACAATGATATTAATGATAACAACAAGGACAGTAACACCAATATTATACTCCTACCGCTTCTACTATTAATATTTATAAGATGGACAATATCAATTTTAATATTCTTTTTGTTCTCCTTCCCCTAATCACCATTACTACAATCATTGTTATCAATGATTCTTACAGTTGTTATCAATATATCATAATCCCACATAGTCGCTATTATGATTAAAATTTCAATAATGATGTGATTTAAAAAAATGAAATAAAATGTATCTCTATAAATGACTATTTTAACATGCCAGTGCACTTACACAGACAAAATGAAAATCTGTATGCAGATGAAAGCACAAGATATGAATAACAATGCATCGCATTTGAAGAGCACATCTTGATATTACAGGCACTTTTTTCAAATAGTCTTGATGAAGCTATCATCATTCCTACTTTTTCACTCCCCCCCCCCCCCCCCCCAATCTTGAAACCATACCAACTTGTGGTTCTGTGTATCAGAGAGGTGCATCCACCAGTAAATACAGTAACTATATTTTGATAGGCTGGCTGTTACCTTATTGGTTTTAATGAAAGGTAAAATTGCTAAATCTTTCACTCAAAAGTCATTCCTGCAGTGCTTATCATCAATGGTAAATCTCAGTCTTTATCAAGCACCTGATGGTAATTTCTGGTGAAATTTAAAAATGCGAAGTTCACATTGGTATTAGGAAGGCAGAACTGAGCACCTCACATTCAGACTCTTGTTAAGTAATACATCCACAGCAAGCAATTTTGAGGACCACAAAGTAACTCACTGCTTGCAAGGGCCTGAGCTTAACCAACAACTGACAAAGAGCTTGTTAATGACAGTATATGAACTATACTTTGAGTGCTCTTTGTTTACCAAGCTATCTATGATTTAGAGAGAAATCTAGTAGTCTGGAGTGCAAATGATAACTTAAAGACAGGAGTGCTGACATGGTCTCTAACATGAAGCGTTTAACATGCCACTTTCACCATAGCTATGATGTCTAATTAACATGAAGTTAAACCAGCTCAGTGAAACCTAACCTATTAATTCTATTTCATGCCCAGCATGGGTTATGGTGACTAAAAGAAGCTTGCTTGATACTAACTCATCCCACAGTAGTTAACCCAGACTAGCTGGTAATGGTACTATCCCATCCAGTACCTGACAGAAAACAAACAAACAAAAACACACCCAAAACAAACTTAAGAACTGAGAGAGCATGCCCTTCTTTTTCTTCAGGCACATGAACACCAATGCATAAAACTTGTACATTCAGTGTGAAGGCACCCATCATGGCAAATAAAAAGCATTGAAGATTATCAAATTGTACACTGTCACATTCACACTTCTTTTGCCATCACCTACATCACAGCCATGTTTACAAAACGACCCTACTTACACTGCTATCAGATGAGAACCAGAAAGCTATTAAAGGTGCATGGTCCCGGTGTTTTAGACAAATGCGTACGTGGGCGCACGGCGCAAGTTTCCTATAGAGACCAACGCTATCGACTCCTCTTTAGCGCTTACGCTTTGGCCCACTTCCCCGAGTCCGAAGAAGTCCGATTCACTGTAGTCAGTGGTCCGATCACAGTTCGGCTCATGATTCGGCTGAGGGGGATGACCGCTTTAGCAAACTTCTTTTGTGATGTCATAATAACAAGCACATATGCACGCACCCTGGCATTACTACAGACTGCGCGATGCGCAGAGAAGACAACGAAGGCAACGTTACTTAGCAACACCTACGCACTTTACTCTTGATGACAGCTCAACTTCGGTAATCTTCGTATCAATGCTAACGGTGATTGGCAGTATCATCAACAGCGCCCTCTACACTACCGGGACAATGCACCTTTAACACTGTCCAAAATCCACAGACTTAGTACCTTTCTTGATCTTGAACCAGCATTACCACCAACAGACCAACTTTGCATCCACTCCAGTGAACTTCTTGTTAACATTACAAGTGGCAAAAGGACGCATTAACGTACAGTTGTCTATAACGTAACACTTTTATTTCCTCTATTAGTAGTCATGTTTCACGCCATACCCACATCAACCTCAGTGATGCTATATTTATTCAAGAACAGGATCCCCGAAATTGCACAAATTGCATCATGTGAATGCACTGGAACACAATCTGTTCACATCATCAAAATGTAAGAAGTACTACACATTCACATGCACAAAAAAAGACAAAATAAAACAAATTATGTGCTTATTGCATACGAGTGCACATTTATAATATTTGTTTGCTTCCACTCAAAATTTAGATGCACATATAAAAATTGAAGCGAAGCTTGCCAAAATGAGAACACAGCATTGCTATTTTGCTTGGTACCTTACAGGTCTACACGGGAAACGTTATAAACGTGACAGAATAAAGCTGAATCTACTTTTCTCCTCCCTTGCTAAATGTTAGTTCCTCAACCTATACCTGTGATTTTCAAATTGCATAATGTATGAATGTGGATACATCAGTTGCAGGCAAAGCATATTTTTAAGTTGCACTCTTGATAAGCTTTCTTATAGGCAGCCTCGGACAGTTGACTCTAGCACACCAGATGCGGTTTCCACGGTAACAATGAGTCTTGGCTGCCTACCACTGCTGGGCACAGTCCACATCCTAAGAAGGGAAATACAACGGTTGATAGAAATTGCATCAGGCATTGAACAATTTAATGTGACAAAAGGCAAATAAGGTTATAAGAAAAGATCCGTTGAAAATGATCGAGACACACTGTGACAAAATCTCACAATGTAACATAGGGCTCAGGAGACTGGGATGTGTCCATCTCAGACAATTGTACAATTAAAGTACAGGCAACCTTGCTTAAGTCGACCTCGCATAAGTCGAATAATCGCCTAAGTCAAAGGTCTTTTCAAGTCCTCTTCTGTCTATATTCTATTGATTTATAAGTCGAATAAGTCAAAGCTATTTCTTCAGTCCAAATAGATCTGACTTTATAGGCAAGGTTGACTGTATACACCATATTTATTGTATAGGCCTACATTATGTCACAATGTATGGCCCTCCGCTGTACATTTTCTTTTGGTTGAGAATTATTCATCCTGACTGCTTTATGTTGATCTCAAGGTGATTGATCTTTGATCCTGCTTCGACAAAGCAAAATATTTCCAAATTCATTTTCTGTTCATCATTCCCAATAAATATCATCACTGAATTTTCACAGTGGAAGCTATGGCTGAGATTGACACCTTTGCCAAAGTTCAATGACCCTTGGCCTTGACAGATTTGCCTAAAATTTGACAAGGCACACCTTCACTTCACATAGCTGTATACCTGCATCATGTAGTGTAAATACTAAATGAAGGTTTCATTCTCAAATCAAATAAGGAAGATGGATAACAAAAAAAGCATATCTTCAGCATCCTCCAGGGGTGGAGTCATACTGTAAAACCAGAAACATTTGTGGCATCAAATTTACTTTCACAAACTGGAGCTGATGGTCTTTTTGGCTCCATGAAACTTTCACAAATTGCAGACTGTGGAAAAAAAAAAAAAGTACCAGTATATTAAATGTACTAACATTCAATGCATTGTGTGGACAAAAACTTGCAGGCATTTTACTTTTGCGAATCTTAATTGGCTCTTTGTGAAATTTGAGAATTTGAGAAAGTTTCACAAATTGGGGACTTGTGACAATGTCATGTGACTCTGTCAGGTGACTCACGTTGTATCGTAACCTGGTCTTGTGAAAGTGTTCCTTGAGGATCTCCTGGTGTTCCAACCTCCTCCTCTCATCCATGGACAGGTGGTTGCAGGGTGTGGCCCCGTGGGAGTACTCCATCACCTGTTTGATGTAGGATGCGGACTGGCTCCCCTTCTCCCCCATGTCGGCAAGCTGCTGCTGGTTCTTCTCGGCCAGCTCCTTCCTCTGCTCCTGTGTTTCAGCACAAAAACAAAAGTAGAAATGAAATTCAGCATTATTTATCAAGATACGAGAAATTCACACCAAGGATTGGGTGATAAACAAAAGAAGCACATCTGTGTTCATTATCGTAAAAAATTAGTACTCCATCACTTAAAAAATATATATATATTAAAAAAGTTTTTCAAACCTGATCACTTTGAAGTGAGTAGCAGTATTCAGCAAATTATCATCAATTGTCATGATCTGCCTGCACCAGTTCTTTCACATGTAAATGTACATTGTATGTTAGAGGGGCATGTTTAAATGAAAGCAGTTCAAGTTCAGAGTTGCTGGACATTCCAATGTTCCACAAAAACACTCACTCAAATATGTTCCATATTGTTCATTGTTTGTCATTTTCAAAGTCTCAGTCTAAACTGACCTCCACATGGTAGAAACAGCTTAGATCATAATTTCTCAAAATAAGAAAGAATTAATAAACAGTCTCATGAGTGAAGAACAAACATGGGTCTATCCATTTTTGCAAACATGATGCAGTTGGATGACACAAGCATTTAATGAACATTTTACTTATTAGAATTATAGTACCTTGGTGTGCCTCAAGATTTTGTATCCCTCACAGTGTCAAAGAAGTTTCATCTATGCATGGGAATCTTTCAGCATAAAATTATGTTTAAACTTCATGCTAAAGACACCAATAGGTGTAGTGAGGATCGAGAACTGGAATACAATTTGGTGTAATTACATTAGGTGAACCTCAAGCTGGTTTTCTGGTTGTTCGGAAAAGTCTTCATTGTAAAGACATGAAGGAAATATTGCACATTTTAGTATGAATGTGTTGGTAAACTGGACTCCAGATGGTGGGCAAATACTATTTAAGCTGATAACAGAGTCAAGAAAAGATTCGATTCCAGAGGTGAGTTGATCTCTTTACATTCCATGGGATTTGATAACAATGGGTATCATCAGTACGCCTTTCTCATGGCTGCACAAAGGGAAACAAATTCTATGCAAGGCTTTCAACACGCTTTGATGAATAATGCAAGCCACATCTTTTGTCCGTACCAGATGAACCATCCAGCCCAGAGCATCATGTCCTATCTCCAATAGTCCAGCTGAATTGGTCGGTCCAGCTGAATAGGGCCCCCACTGACCAGCGGGGAGACTCACCCTATTCAAGGATTCTTTCTGGCTTAGAGGGGGATCTTCTTATTACAGACTGGCAGTTGGCAAAGACCTTAATTGTGACAGATACCATACAACCTAAGTGGTTGCTAATTTTCTTGGCTAATGCAGCATGCACTCATTACATACTATAATATGTGTGAAGGAACAGGTATACAGCATCTAACCAGGCAAGAATTCTACAGTTTGCCACCACAGTACACTGAAGGTAGCAGTTGATTCTAAGTCAAAATAGTACAGTGCCAAATGTCAGCCACAATAAATGCACTCAACATCAATAACTGGAATCACACAGCCCTTTTCCCTTCTCAGGGTACTCAGTTCAATGCTGGATCAGGTTGAACATTACCCCTAAATGACCATAATTTGCTCTGTTTGTGAAACATATGTATGTACATGTATATGCTGTAAATGCATTTTTTTCAAAAGTTTTATAAGAACTTTGTTTCAATTGATGGTCTTAAAATGCAATTAACATACTGCAAGACAGACTCATTCATTGGTTTGAATGTACTAAGACTTTGAATAAGACAGACTTTGAATAAACAGCAGGATGTTAAGTTGCAATTCTGAGAATTCCGATCAAGGCAGTCCAAGAAAGTTTTAAACGGATTGTAAGCAGTTGGTACACTGTAATGACAAGCTTACTGAACACAACTACATTATTACAACACCCATGAGGGTCTGTCAATCTGTAGACAATCTTTAGAACCATGTGAAGAGGATGCCACCCAAAACACTACATTTTTTTCAATGTACATGTCAGCTGTTTTCACTATCATAAATATCACTTCAACAGAAAAAAAAACAACACTTTTAGACTTGACAGTAGACTAGACTTGTATTGACCGAGCTGCATGACAGTTGTGTGTTTTGCTGTCTCTCTCGATCTCCCTATGTACCAAACATCTTTGTGGTTAGTTTATTTCACCTTGCATTCCCTACAAGACAATGTGATGTGGTTTATTGATTTTTGTGTCATGTTGCAAAATGTAACAAACATGTCCAATGTGAATAGCAGTTTGACTTTACATGTCACGTCTGCTGCCCTGGCAGCGCTACGGAAAATAAGATAACCAGTATCCCTCATGCAGTAGATATATAAATGCAGATCTATCTTTAAAAACTGTACATCTCTACTGCGATAATAGGTAAATCATGCTCTGGACTGACATTTGGAAGTCAACAAAAGTCCGTGCATAAATTTCAGGCTGCTACAACAACATTTAATGACACACCTCAACACACCATTCACTCAGAATCTAGTCAGTATCTATCATCACTCTATGTCTAAAGCATCCAAACCAACAGCGTTTTATGACTGTTTTCCCGGTACTTGGGAAGAGGAAGAAAGTACAGTGTATGTAACATAATGTTATAGAGATTGTGTGAGTTGTGTGAGAGAGTGTAGTTTATACTTTCAGTACACTGCACGTCTTGAAGACAAGACGGTGTTTAACTCAATTTGTTCCTTCAGTTGTTTCTTTTTCAGATAATTTGCTGTTGAAGAACAATTGTACGTATACAAATTGTACATCCATTTTTTTTTTCGATCACCAAAAATGGCTTTTGCTACTTTATACCTGAACTTTGTTTCGATAGTACCTGAAATATAAGAAATTTACAATACTCTCTCTTTCCCAAGAGTAATTCAATAGCAGTAATGAAAGTTTCTGATTTTATGTGTTTACAAGTGAAATTTTATTGTGACATATATGTACACTGTACATACACTCATACTATATCAACCACAATCAATCAATTTCAATACACCTGCCCAAGGAATGATGATGTACAGGTTTATGATCCTACCCTCAGTACACAGCACCTGTCTCACCGATGCATGCTTGCATCCTCTGCAAAGCAGATGTTGTCATGACAACATGAAGTGTATTGTCTCCATCCCACAGCTAGAGAAATTGGGATGCTGTAGCTCATTGTGCTCACAGAAACTATGCTCTCTCAGCAAGAGGAAAACCGCATTTACATGTATACTACACTTAGCCTACAGTATTCTACATGTAAGTATTGGAGCAACTGGAAAAATGTCCCTCCCCCCCCCCCCCCCCCCCCTTGGATTAGTGTACAAATCCAGGTACAGTGTACACATTTGGATTTGAATGTAACAGACTGGGAAAGAAGAAAAAATGAATTATCTCATGAATTCAAATAGTCTTGCAACGTATGTCATACCAGTTGTTTACAGTGAACTTCTAAAAAGCTAACAAAACAAAACAAAAAGCTCACACAACAATTCAAAGAGGTGACTGTTCCTACATTAAGTACAACTGTTTGATTCATATCAGTGTGGCATGAATTACTGTGTGTTTGGAGAGAGCATGGACAAGGCCATGAAATAATTGCACTTTCTGACCCCAATTCCCCCCCCCCCCCCCAATACACACAAAATATCATGAAAACCCCCAGGTATACATACACAACTTAGGGAAGTGAGATATGATGGCAGAAAATAATTATCTTTGTCAGTAACCAGTTTACCATTACAGTGGTATGTGTTATGTGTGGACAAAAATTAACCTTCTTCCTGTTGAAAGGCATCATGCAATGATAACAAAGGGAAAGATTTGATATTCAATTGTCTATTCAATTCCACATCCCATCAGCTATTGAAGGTCTACAGCACAACAAGTGGTTTGGGAAAAAAACTGCTTTTTCTTTCAGCCAAAATGGCCTACACAACTGGAAAGACCAGGACTCCAACACTACCAAAAAAAAAAAAAAAAAAAAAAAATATCACAATTACATTATAGGCAGCTCTTATCAGATTTTGCACATAATATGTCTGAAATACATGTAGATTCTGATATCTGCACACTTATATGGGCAATTCCGCGGTAACGGAATTACAAATCAGAGAATTTTGGCTCATATTCTTTCACCCTGTATACAGGATTGATTACTTTGCCTTCTCTTGATACATTTAAAAGATGCAGAGGTACTCACACTGTCACCCCAAATACAAATTTGTTAAATGTTCTCACTTGGTTGGTTACAAAGGAGGTCTATGTGCGATGGTAACGGAATTACCAGAAAATTTAGTCACAACTTCAACTCTGACTTTGGGACTTGTTTCTCTGAAATCTATAACACATACACTGTAGGTTGTTGTCTGATTTCATCTTTGATTGTGTTGACTTCAATTCAGTTGTATTGTTTTTCAAATATTTCTTCACATTTTCAAAGCAGCAGGCTTTTTCCCTATAAAGTCAGTGGTAACGGAATTACACAAATGGTAACGGAATTACGCCTTCTGAAATACACTGGAAAAAATACACATTCTTGGTACTCGTGTATTCTGAAATGTCTTGATAGAGATTGTGTATGCCTTTAGCTATAATATAACCACTAAATAAGTACTCTCTAGCCTTTGACCTTGAACTGGTACAAGTGTATAGGTGCCAAATGAGTTTTTATTGTCAAAAAACATAAAATGTTCAGGCTAACGATCGTGATTTGAAGTCGTAACTATGTCAATCAGGATCTCGTAACTTCTAAGTACCACATCCATCAAAATTTGTCTACTTTCAAGTTAAGAATTTCACACTCTGCAGGTAAATGACATCTAAGACACATGGTAACGGAATTACGCTAGAATAGCCCTACACAAGTACAATTCTATAAATCCTGTCAACAATACTCAAATTTTCTTGTATTTCTTATGTTGATATCATGCAAGACAGATTTCTCTGTTTTCTTCTTCCTAAATATGCCAATAATTGACAATATGTGTGAATTACTTACAAGTATTGTCCATAAATATTATGTGCACATGCATAAGAAAATAATAAAAAACTGTCCGGATTGACACTGAATTTAAATCTAAATCAGACAGTGCCAATTTACAGTGCAAGAGCACAGTGTGCAGCCCCATCATTGAACACAATGTTTAATATTAAGGATGAACACTAAAGATGCTTGAAACTTTTAATTTGTTAAGTGAAAAGATGCAGTTGTGGTTCAATGACAAATATAACAAATTACAATACAATTCAATCATAAATAGACAAGAAAATGTTCTAATATGATTATGGTACTGCACCAGTGCTTAATCATTATTATCTAGTGTTGTGGCATATATTAATCACTAAAAACTTGTGACATTTTACTAATTAGCTGAAGTTGCCCCCTGGTATATAATGTAGTGCATAATTTGATAATTCCCTTACAGTGTAAGTCCTACTTAAGCCCACCAAAATAAAATGAACGAAACTAAAAGGAAATAGAAAACAGCAAAATAACTTTAACAAACTACAACTTTTACAACCATTAGAGTCCACCAAATTCTGTTACAATGTATTTCATAGAAAGATAAGAGGGCCTCTTTTATCCATCTGCAGCTCACTGTGTTAGAGTTAGATTAATCAACCTGTGAATAATGTTAGTATTTACTTCTGACCACACAAAATTTCCAAATGACGTCTTCAGAAAAATAATCATGACCAGGCCTATAAATTTCCTACAAGTATCCTGTCTCTGTCTTTCTTCTTTGACTTTGTCTATTTTCTCATCCTGAGTGTTGCCATAAATCTATTCACAAGAAGTGTGCATCTTCTCTTTTGCAGTAAGTTGTATTTTGACTGCCTGAAAGCAAATTATAAAATACACTGTAATGGCACTTGTATGAAAGGAAACTGGATTGTACAGCAAATGGTAACATGAAGAGTAAAGGTAGAAGTAGAAGCCCATTGACTTTAATATTTAAAATCTTCTTAGGACGGGAAAGTCTCAGGCCTAAATGTTACATTTTAGAGCTGTATCACAATTACTGACTGGGTAAATGCTCATCACAAATGGTGTTTTTGTCTTTATTCCTTCTAAAAAGAAAGGATTAAAGAACAAATTTCAAAGGGTAGCAGATGCTCTGTATCAAATGGGCATGAAAATCAAAATACATGTCTCTGTTGAGGAAAGATCTAAGAAACAGATGAAAGAAGGTCATAGTCATACACTTACCATTAAAGATAAAGGACTTGAGGATGAAAACAGGACATGTTCAATAAAAGGTCAGACTATCGACTTTGTGATAATAAAGCCTTTAGCATACAGAAAGATCAAAGGTGTCACATTCAGTGGGCATCCCGTGTCAAGTAATGACTTCTATCACATTGTGCATGATCCTTCTCTTAAATTCTTAATCTTTGCTCACAAAAATTATCCTGTTCATTTCTCTCTGTCAGTAGCAGTGCTCTCTTTTCCTTTTAAAGAAATTTTATGTCCTTCCTCTTCTTCCTAACCTTTGTTCAATTTATGCTGCATCACACCCGTTCAGTAGTCCCTCATCACTATACTTAGATTTTGTATGAAACCATGAGACTTTTTAGCAAGAAAATATACATTGATATCTCAGAATTCAGTATGATTTTGATCATTTGAGAATGAGTATCTGTAGCAAACCTTATAAAATTATCAGTTAGCACAGTCTCCATGTACACATGAAGTTCTTGTACATGAGAAAAGGTGAAAGAAGGGAGGAGACTTTCAGCACAAGAAGTTTTGTCAAGCATGTACCCTGATGTCAGGACTCACTGTCAGAGGCATCCAGCTACACTGTATGCTGAGTCATGTCAGTGTATCATACCATACAGTTTCACTCCTTTAATGCCAATCACTAACACTGTTAAGCTCAATGATAATGCCCTGAAGCTATTTCATGAACAGTTCACATACATATTGGCACGAAAGTAGGATTATATATGTCATTCTCTTCCATATTAGATGTGCGTGTAATTCCGTTACCATGTAATTCCGTTACCACAATTACAGAAGAACTGAAGGAGATATTTCACAAAATGTTTTGTGACTTTTCAGGGAGTCACATGTAGAGAAAAAATTTACAAGGGGAGAAAAAATCAGTGATTAGTTTGTTCAGGAGAAAACTTTTTTCAATTTTATGGTAACGGAATTACGTCAATTTGTCAGTAGATTTTGAAACTTTCTCCAAAAAATATCATAATGAGAGTGACTGAATGCTTCATTACAGGTGATTGTTGAAGCATAGGAAGAAAGATGTGGAAGTATGGATAAAGCAGAGAGGTATTTAAGTTGTTTCATTTTAAATTTTCATTTAATACTGTAAAATTTTAGATAAATACAATAAATAGTCTTCCAACTTTAAAAGTGTGTACAACAAAAACGAGGAAAGTTATTGGAAAAGGGTTTTTTGTTTCTGTAAATACAACAATCCATCTGTACGGGAAACTGAAATTTCTGAGCATTCACTTAACTTTGAATTTTGCTGTTTTTGCCCTTCCCATACGGAATTGCCCATATTCTACATGCAGTCAATTGGGGGGGGAGTCTATTTTCTGCACTGAAAATATCACTTTGTCCACAGAAGTTTGATAATTTGGATTTGTGATAAAAGTCAGGCCAATACCAATCCACCACATGAACTTTACACTACATAACGTCGCTAGGGCGACACGACCTTGTATCTGAAATTTTGGTGAAAATGACTTTTTTTTATTAATGGTCAGATAATCAGTTAAGTGATGTCCTGTCCAAATCCTAGCTGTCCTACCCCAAAAATGAGGCCACCACGGCATGTGAAAGGAAAGGCTCTCCCATTTGATGCAGTGCTTTGGCTGCCATGTTTATTTGCTCTCCTGACCATTTGACATTTCGTCGATCTACGAGGTCTTGTCGCCCCAGCGTCGATAAATTGCACACCCTTTCATTTGTAAGAACTTTCTATCATATCTTTGATGGGAAGGCACAGATGAGCAGTTGTTGTATTTGTTTCATTCTTCTTCTTATCTTATTGTCATTATTCTACCAAGGTACAACTTTATACAAGAAAAAAAAAAAAACAACTTTGATATCTTAGAATTCTATGTATGCAGTATGGTTGCACATGTACAGTATGTACCTAAATAGCAAATTCCCATTTCACAGTCAAGAAATATGACACCAAACATTGAACTGATACCATCATTGACAAAGAATCAGACTCTTCATTCAGAGTAGTTAATGCAATGATTGAATGACAATGTTTACAACAAGTGCATTACATTCTGATTATAATACCAGATAATCCAGTTGGGGTAAAAAAACATCCATGGGCCATGGAATGGTCATGGGATGGCAGTGCAAAATAAAGCATTACAATGCCCTATATTTACTAGACTTTCTGACCGAGTTATGCTGCCACTTCACTGGAAAAAAAAAATGTCCGTTCGGAGGAGTTTTATATGACTTTTTTTCCTTTTTTTTTTTACTTTGAAAGAGCCAGGTATAGAGTCTAGTCTCCATGGAGCATATCCCCGACGATAAATGAATTTTACAGACTGATTTTTCTGGATCTGGATCTGGATGAATACGCTGAAAAACTCTGGATAGAGTATCACTCAGCACTTAAAGGGTGTGTACACTGTACACACCCTTTAAGATAAAAAAATCAGTCTGTACAGTTCTGGTTGAGGCGAGGATTTAGCTTTTTAATGTTTTGCGAGATATTCAGAATTCACTCTATGAGATGTCAAAGAGCATGCAATTCTAAGGGGTATCAAAAGTTTATTTGATGAAAATCGGTTTCGAAATGGCTGAGATATCCAAAAACAAGGTGAAACAAACAGATCCTTAAAAAGGTGTGGCCTGTCGCCTTTTTATTACCATCACTTTTTTTTGGGATATCTCAGCCATTTGAAAACCAATTTTCATCAAATAAATGTTGAATCCTTCTTAAAATTACATGCTCTTTCATATTTCATAAGAGATTGCTCATTATCTCACTTAGGAATGTTCAAAACATGAATCCCCACCTCAACCAGTACACTGTACAGTCCCTTGCCACCTTGGCTTTAACACCGAGTGTCGGCTGTCACACCTACCTCCTGTCTCTGAAGAGCTTCGTGTTTCCTATCGATGAATTTCTGTCTGCGAACAGCTTCCCAGTGAAGATTGGCCATGATTTCCGGAGATGATAAACAACCTGTTAGACAGATATCAAAATGTCCTCGGATGATACCAGGTGGGTGGCTTTGCGTTGCACGTTTAGAGTCTATATTTACCACGACAAACACGGAAGTCGGAATGCAGCGTAGCGGTTGTATACACACACACAAATAACTCCTCGCCCGGAGTTCCGGGTCGCTTTTCGCGTAGCAACCGCAGCACGCTCTGACGAACAATATGTGAACACTATACTACTGTCGGTCTGATTTTGTGGGCCTCACACTGGCAAGTGAACGTGTCTGCACAAAATAGGGAAGAATATTGCCGGTAATGAAACGTAATTTCTGAGATGACTAAGTACTTTTCTCGGAACAGAATGGAGAAAAACGTTGGATTGTCGATGCAAATTTGCCACTTAACTGAGCCTTACTGCCGCTAGGCGTTACACAGGTGATCTACGTACGTCCAGCACGCCGCGCTGAGCTTTAGCTGCATATATGGACAGTATGCATCATGCTGCAGCTGCCGCATCGTCGGTTGTGCTTAGAATCATGAACAGTCGTTTTTTATTTGTATTCATATATAATTTACTATTGAGTAGTACTGATAATGCTCGTTTGTTTTCATTTTAATACATGCATTGTGTCCGGGATTTGTCAACGCCGAGAAAAAAAAAATTGTATTGTAGCCAAGGGCCCTATTTGGGCATTAACATTAAACTGTGGATGAAAAAAGGGGTAAACCCATATCAGCAACAGCAACAACAACCACCACGCACACAACATCAGTCTTCACTCATATTTGGCGCATGGACCTATACTGTGTACAGTACTTTTGAAGAACACCATAAAATTCAAATAAAAAAGAGTACATTGTTGTTTTGGTCACAGGCCCTGTAAAATATCTTTTTAAAAACTTCCTTTGAAATATACCATGACATAGAATTGCAGAATTACCGTCGAGGTTGGTACGTGGAATGAAAAAAAAAAAAAAATACAAACATAAATGAATGAATGAATGAATGAATGAATGAACGAATGAATGAATGAATAAATGAATAAATAAATAAATAAATAAATAAATAAATGAATACATAAATACATAAATGAATGAATGAATGAATAGATAAATGAATAGATAGATAAATAAATAAATACATAAATGAAAATCATTACTTTGCAAATATGCCTGAGAGATATTCATCAAACTTTCAGTAGGCCCCTATGTGTTTTACTAGCCTTTTTGTGTATAGGCCTGTGTGTGTTTGCTGAAAACAGATACATATTTAGTGAAATCTGTCTTTAGATTATCAATAGCTGGGAACTGGTGGTACGTCAGCACAACAAATGTCGACATTGACTTAAAAACGAAGCTGTTAGCCAGAATGACTGGATGAACATTTTCACATTCATGAGGAGCTGTTGATAGAACCTGTCTCTGAACTATGACATATCAACTATTCTGACGGACTACATAAATATTAATATACGCCCTATAGGCCTATAGTAGATAGGCCTGCATTTCACCAGTAAGAAAATGAAGATAGACCTAAATTTTAAGAAATTTGGTAAGTTTAATATTTTTGTGTCCATTATGAATGATTTGTGTTCAAAACAGAAGATCTCTTTCCATTATAGTAGGCCTATATGTAGTCCGGTGAAAGTAGTGAAAAATATTGGCTTTGATGATGGGATGAGCTTTTCGTTTTACTGACATATTATTCAATAGTTTCATTTCGTACTAGTATGTTCGTTTTATTTTCCTGCAAAGTGGGTTGCAAAGTATACAAGTATAGTCAAACCTGTCTATAGCGGCCACCCAATTAATGGAGACGAGAAAAAGTGGCCGTTGTGGACAGGTGACCGCTACAGACAGGGTGGTGAACGTGTTTTTTTTTTCTCTTGAGGGAATTGTGTTTAGTCGTCGTATACGGTAGGTGGCCGCTATAGACGATGGTCGCTATAGACAGGTTTGACTGTATCATTCAATTGTTACATATATTTTTAGCAGGGCCGACACCGTGATCCACCAGTGTGCTCATCATCATTCGGGCTTTGAGGAAGACTAATTCGTCCACGTCAACACGGTTTTTGTGTGCTTTGGTTGGGTCGAAGTAGACGCTACGACACCGACGAAAGGAAAGGGACTCGATATCTCAAGAACCTCACCGAGCCAAGCATCGACTTCTGTCAGCTAGAATATTATTCCTCTGAACTGAGCTGCAATCATGTTAAAAGCAGTGATACTTATTGGAGGACCTCAAAAAGGTAATCAAAAGAAGCATACATTACGACTATGCAAAACTATAGTGTACTGTAGTCCCATACATTAGAACTTGTGTATTGTTATTGTCGGTACTTGCCTACAAGTCAATTGACAGTTGACAATACAACATCATTCATCAACACAACTGCAAAGTATCTGCGCTGCCCTGCTGATCTGCTGAAGACACTAAGTCTATTAAAGGCTGATCGCTGAATTATTTATTAATCACTAGACAAATCAAATAGAAAGTACCCGCAACGACAGACTCAATGGCTACGCACGTAATATGCATAAATTTACAAACAGTTAGATTTAATCAGGAGTATTCAGGCTACTCTTACGAGAGGCCTTTATTTCTAACCGTAATGTTAATATTGATATTGATATTGCCCTTTTTTGACCGCCCATGCCAAAAACTGACACCTAGATTTTATGCGATAAAATTGTTACAGGTCTACGCTGATAAGAAATGCACGGATGCAGATAAAGTAAGTACTAAAAGTATGTGCGTATACTTACTGATCACCAACCTAAAGATATAGTCTACTTGCAACATTTTTATTGAGGTATAAAGAGATTTAATTGTGGAAGCAATTTAGTGAGCATGATTCGACTGCTGACACCCACCGTTCAATTGCCTGCGCCCAACGTTCGACCGCCTATGGAATGCCCATGCTTCGACGTACCGCCGTACACCTACAGTATATGAATGGATTAGCGCTCGTGCCATGATTCGAGCGCGATTCGAGTGCGGTAGTCAATATTCACGCTGTGTGAGAGATTTGTGTTCACATACGCACAGTACAGATTCAATGCACATACATATATGTTGAACAATGGCGAATCTCGCAAATCTTGGCATGGGTGGCAAGCAATATATAAATAGCGCTTAACGCAGAAGCTACATGTATCTCAGAAACTGCTGCCACCATGGCTGTAGGTGCACACGCTGTACACTTTCAATACAGATAAACTGACTAGACCTAGTAACTTCGAAACTTTATACCATATAACATTATACTGTTTGACTTTGAGTGCATAAACACGTTTAATCGAATCCATCAACATGAATGGCATCAAATCTAGTGTCAATGAAGTTCTTTTCCCTGCATAATTAAATTTAGTTAATGTCATGGACTCCTTGTCATAGATGTCATAGATGCTATGTCATACTCTGAGACGATACTGTTGATGTCATAGACAATGCAGTATTTTAACATGTTTGCACTAATTGTATCAGTGAAACTGATATCTGTCAATAATATCACTTCAGCCACAATAATTGAAACATACACAGGTGCTTTGTTTAAGTGTAAATGTGATTTCTGTATGATTCACCAGTTTACTTGTCAGTAAGTCATTTATCTCATTCCCCCACTTTGCATTTGATTTAATAAAAGGTACTCGCTTTCGGCCACTATCACTGGAACTCCCGAAGCCATTGTTTCCTGTTGCTGGTTTTCCCATTATATACCACCACTTGGAGGCATGCAGCAAGGTAACAAATGCTTTTTGTATGCATATATATATATATATATATATATATATATATATATAGAAATATATATATATATATATATATATATATAGAAATATATATCTTAGAAATATATATATACATATATATATATATATATATATATATATATATATATATATTTCACTTTGTCTTTCATTCATTTTGCATATCGGCCAAGGGAGAAATTTCCATTCTTATCCTGGCATTTGTGCAGTTTTCAATTGCATGTGCTCAGATAGCAATATATACCAGCAATTATGTAATGACAGTCTGTCGAAAGTCAAGAACTTAAAGGACAAGTTCACCTTCATAAACATAAGGATTGAGAGAATGTAGCAATATTAGTAGAACACATCATTGAAAGTTTGAGGAAAATCAGACAATCCGTTCAAAAGTTATGAATTTTTGAAGTTTTTGTGCAGTACCCGCTGGATGAGAAGACTACTGCAGTGTATGAATAACTTAGATGTCACATGCGTACAACAATATAAGGAAAATATAAAGAGAATTTCACAAAATTCCATCTTTTGAAAAAAGTACACATTCCCCTGACTCGTTACCGATAAATGTTATGGGTAATATTATTCCCCCTGCCTTTAGAAAGAGGCAAGTCAATTGCTCTTTTATTATGCGAAAAAAGTGAAAATATGTTGAATTTTCTTTTATATTTTCTTTATACTGTTGTACGCATATGACTCACAAGCTGTAGTAGTCTCCTCATCCAGCGGTTCCAACACAAAAATTAAAAAAATTCATAACTTTTGCATCGATTGTCCAATTTTCCTCAAACTTTCACTGATGTGTTCTACTAATATTGTTGCATTTTCTCAATCCTTATGTTTATGAAGGTGAACTTGTCCTTTAATCCATTCTCAGTTGAATGCTTAAAGTCACACAGATTTTGATTTGGAAACGTCAGGTGCAATATATGCACAGGGGTAAAAAAGACTTTATTCTCTCTTGGAGAGCATCAGTGAAAGGAATTTTTATTTGTTTACACATATCTAAACAGAATTGGTGGCGATAATGTCTGGAGCATTTTAGCAAAAGGTTTAAATAGTACTGTAATATCTAGTAAAATTGTATTAAGGAAGTTGCTGCAAGAGTATTTCAGCTGAAATGGCATGTTATGAAGACCTTGAAACAGCAGTTCTGATCATGTAGATTTCAAGTGATTGGCAAATAAGTTCTGATATTAAAGGTTCTGGGAATGCTAATGCAGAATCTGTGTCACTTTTCTTATAAATTCAACCAAACAATCAGCTCTTTTGTCATTGGGTTGCATATTATTGTATTATTGTATTACCCGGTATCCATGAAACAATATCCCCAATAAAGTCATAAAAAACATATTAAACAGCTCACATGGGGTGTAAAAAAAAGTGTGTGAATTCACTATAAAAAATAAAGTGCTTATAGAGTATGTGTATATTGTACATAATTGGCAGAATATTTTTCTTCTGACATGTTGCAAGTCTGATTACCACACCACCATCATATGCAGCTGTTTACTCTGCTAAAATGTTATTTGCAATTTTGCATTTGTGATGTACTGTCCTTTACAGCTGCCAGACCTACAAGAAGTCATGCTAATAGGGACATACCAGCCCACAGATTCCCTCAACAGATTCATCGCCTCAATACAGCGGGAATTCAAATTCAACGTAAGGTGAGTGAAAGCAAGTGTTGAGGAGGATTGCACACACTTTGTCAACATGTTGAGGATGAGTCCAGAGTATACTCAGGCAAGTGTCTATGGAAAATGAATGTTGAAGCAAAATCAGCCCGTCCTCAACGGGTTAATGTCCAAATTTCAGTGGGATTATATAATCCTAACAAGTATTCATGAATCTGTTTCAATAACCCAGTGTATAATTAGAGTACATGCATACCAGTAGTTTTACTATGGGTGGTTACTGGAATCTCACATTCATGCATTATTCATGACTTCCAGTAAGTATGCAGGTGTTTCTCTGGCACTTTTCCCCTGTGTTGAGTCTTTGACAAACTGGCAGGGCAGCCACACTATAGTATCTGGTTCTCTCATTTTTGCTGAGTCCTTCAGCTAAACCACATAAAACACACTTCATTTCTGTATGGATGTGATATTTCACGGTTCTAGGGCAATTACCCCCTGGGCAATTACCCCCTGGACCCTTCCCCTGACCCTAACCCTAATCTTAATTCTGAACGTAATCCCAATCCTAATCCTAACCCAAACTCTAACCCTAAACCTAACCCTAACCCTAATCTTTATTCTAGCCTCACTACTAACCAGTATTTAGCCAGGGGATAATTGCCCTGATAGAGTATTTTACATGCTTGTACAATATCTTAGGCTGAATATTGCTAATGCTTTTTATAAAATGGGTAGCGAGAATCCTGCGATCTCATTGGTCGAGAGCTATGTGTCGATTTTTACTGGCTGCACGCTGAGTCACAGTGGTAAACATGTTATCGCGCACTTGTAGCAAGAGTATGTGTACTTGTAACAAAGGTTCGTGCACTAAGCAAGCGTTCGCGCACTCAGTACGAGACGCCTATTGGCTAAAACAACCATGCATCAGTTTTTACTGATGCATGGTTCTGAAGAGAAACCATGCGTCCAGTAAAAACTGATGCATGGTTTTCGGGCTCTGATGCATGGTTTCCGGGCTCTCGTCTACAGAGACTCCAACCCAAAGCACCTTCTGATCTGGAGATTCTCCCGCCTGAAACCCCTAGCAAACGGGAGACTCCAACTTGATGTGTGCGAAGCGCTAAGTTCCTAGGGTTCTAGATGCTCTCTTGTGCTATCTGAGGCTTATTTTTTCAACATACGATAGAAATAAGTAAGAAATCCCTTCCAACGGGAGACAAAGAGCCAGGGCGGGAGAAATTAAATCTCAAACGGGAGAACGGGAGATTTTGCAAAAATGGGCTTTCGGCGGGAGATCTCCCGTCGAAAACGGGAGAGTTGGAGTCTCTGCGTCTATGGCAAGCCAAAAGGAAGTGCATCCAGTAAATTTGTCATCGGGTAACACGATAGAAAAATGGGTTTTTGGCAAGAAAATTACCAATTCTATAAAACAGATGACGCACATGTCTTTTCGTGCATCAGTCGGAATATAGTGTGCATGCGGTAACTATGGAATTTAGCCTAAACCCACTCGGCTTCGCCTCGTGGGTTAAGCATTCCATAGTTACCTTATGCACACAATTCCGACTGACGCACTCAGACCTGTGCGTCATTTGTATACTGATTTTTCCTCTCTCGCTATGCATCTTCTTCACTAGGTACCTTCAAGAGTACACAGCCCTTGGAACGGCAGGCGGACTCTACCACTTTCGGGACCAGATCCTGACGGGCCAACCCAAGGCGTTCCTGGTCTTCAATGGCGACATCTGCTGCAAGTTTCCCCTGGCTGAGATGTGGGCCTTCCATGAGCAGGTTGCTGAGGGTGTCCACTACACCATGCTGTCCACAGAGGTGGGTCACTGTACTTTCTGTTTACTGGGGGATGGGGTGAGGGGCTGGTAGGGGTGTAGTATTGTTGATTTGTGTACATGTGTTAATGTATTGTTGTTTGTAGTTGCCTCCGCCAAGGGAGGAGGGTATGTTTTCACCGGTGTTGGTTTGTTGGTTTGTTTGTTAGTTTGTTTGTTTGTTTTTCCGTTTGTCGATGTGCAAAATAACTCAAAAAGTTGCAAACGGATTTGGATTAAACTTACAGGGAAGGTTGAGAATGACACAAGTGACAGATGATTAGATTTTTGTAGTGATCTGGCAATTTTTATGGATTTTATGAAGGATTTTTGATATTTTAGTAGGTAGGGTCAGTGGATTTGGGAGTTCAAGCAGCACATATTTGAGATTTGCATGTGCATTTGAGGGTTAGACATGGAACTAACATTCCATGCGTACATGGGTATATCACCACAGATTTTTGATAAGCTTGATGTAACTTCAGCTATCAAAAGGTTTGATATTGCATGTGGAAACACAGTATACAAATTTTCTCTGATCATATCATTTCATTCCAGTCATTGATGATACTGTTTTTGTTGAATTGGAAAATGTTTTACGCTGTCTCTCCTTGTTTTCCGTCATTCCATGTGCCAGGCCACGAGAGACCAGAGCTTGTCCTATGGCTGTTTGGTGGAGAATGAAAACACGCACGAGGTAAGATGCTCATCTTCAATGTATTACACCGATTGATAGTATTAATACCATTGATGATGATGATGATGATGATGGTGATGATGATGATGATGATGATGATGATACAGGTGATGATGATGATGATGCAGATGATGATGATGGTGATGATGATGATGATGATGATGAAGATTATGATGAAGATGATGATGATGCAGATGCAGATGATGATGATGATGATGATGATGATGAAGATGATGATGCAGGTGATGATGATGCAGATGATGATGATGATAATGATACAGTCTTTATTATCCAGGGTAGCCTTTTCAGAGTTACCACTGCTCTTCCGAAGGGTCCTTCCATTATCATTTCTGTAGTGTTGCCAGGTAACCATTTATACACCTGGGTCAAGAGGGACATGATGATTAAAAACAATCTTGTCCATGAGCGTAGGCACTTGATGGGATTTGAACTCAGGACCTCCAGTGAAAACTCGGAGAGTCCTATCCACTCTGCCACAGTGTCCACACAAACACCTCTGAAATACAGCAACACTCCTTCACAGCCATTCCTAGATTCCTAAAAGTCAATCTGATAAAAGAATGTGGTATCCAACCAATGGATATGCATCACATTCGAGGTTATTCTGAGCATCTAAGCTGTTGAGTTTGCTCCTAATTTCAGTGTACTAGAGTGAGTAAGGGGTGCATGGGGAAACAAAAAAAAAAATGGCTATGGTCTCGTGAGTGCAATGTAATATTCACAGATTAATAGGCATAAAAACAACAGTATGACTCCTGTGAGTAAACATGAACCCTGAATCATGCGAGTGTATGTGAATGTTACTCATTATATTGCCATGTGAGATATACAGCTAAATACCAAATTCTACTATTTGTTCATTTGTTCACAAGCATTACAGACAGAAAATACTAATGATTTGAGAGGAAAAGGAATGTATTGGCGTCATTGATGGAACTGTGGAGAAGTGGTGCTTGCACTCATTGTAATAAGCCAAATGTTTACCCAACAATTTTCTTTTTTTTTGTAACAGGTGATGCATTATGTTGAGAAACCTCAGACATTTGTCAGTTCCGTCATCAACTGTGGACTGTACATCCTGCAGCCAGAGATCTTTAAGCACATTGGAAAGGCCTTCCAGCAAAACCAGGATGAGGTGTACAAGTGAGTACTCTCTGCTGGAATAATGCCAGGGCCTTTGTGCCTGGAAAGCTCTTGATTGCATGCATTTACTATTGAAAAAAAGGAAAATAATAATGAATGAAAATGCTCCATTCTGATTGGTAGAGGATCAAATTTTGCTTGTGTGTTTAAACTTTGCTTTCAACCTTGATGATAAATGTGGTGCTGATTACAATTACATAATTTTTGTTATCATTTGAGAACTTGCACAGATTTCTTATGTTTGATTTTCTTACGACCAAAATCATGCTGAGAATGATCACACAAAAGAAGCCATAAACTAATGTTCACTAATGGGCACAGGTTACTGTAATCCAAAGTATAAATCCACCGTGACACGTGTAGAATCCAGACGTTATGACATCCGCATCCAGTCGCTGTGTGAATAATAATCCAGCAAATAATATCCAGCTAGGAATCCAGCCCATCACCACTCTGACATTTGTGTAGCAATGTCCACAGACATGAGAATGGAGTCTGACACCAATTGTAGATGAATCAATTCTCTGCAGGCAATTTGTCTCGCAGGCCTATCTCCACTAATGTAGCAGGTCAGCAGGTAACACAGGACTGACGATAATACACGTAAGTCGCTTCAGAGCCAGAAGTGACATGACTCTCAGAGCAGAGATGTTGGGTACTCTGCCTACTTCAGAATTTTTGTGGCTTATCTTACATATGTGACAAGAAAAAAAGTAAATGAAATCGATGAATAGAAACAATCGGTTCATTAAAGGGAGTATCATATCAAAATAAAAGATAGACACCTACTTCATGACAAGACATGCCTCTCAGTCCTTCACAAATGTTCTGCTCATTGTATTTTGTAAGTTATGAATGTGTTTGTGTATTGTTTTTTTTTTTTTTTGCCTTATATTGTTTGGGATTTGTATGGCAAATAATGAATGTATAGTTTACTTTCAAAGAAATCATTTTATCATCTGATTTCTGATTTTTTTTTTCTTTTTCTGAAAGGTGTTCAAAAGTTGCTTTGATAACCTCTAGTAGTGCTAATTTGTTATTTTTCACAAGCATGATACAAATATGCTATGGTGTAACAATGTACAAAACATGCACACACATACAACACTACGCCCACACACACATTCAATAGTACTTATTACATTCCATTCACATGATACGTGAGACAGTAACTCAAACTGGGATAACTGTATAGAGTGACAAAATTGTATAGTGTGGTCACAATTGTAACAAAGCTGTCCTTTCTGTGTAGTATTTGTGTACAGTAAAAGTAGAAATCAATATGTTTCGATGATTGAAGCACGTGCACACACATCCACACAAACCCACCCATAATATGTGCTGTACTGATAAAGGATTGTAGGTGTGTGTCTACCAGGTATATTTTGTCTTTCTCCTACAGTGGGGATCCCCTCTTCCCATCCAAGGACACAATAAGACTGGAGCAAGACATTCTTGCACCCCTGGCCAGCACAGGGCAACTCTTCACCTTCAAGACCAACAATTTCTGGAGCCAGATAAAATCAGCAGGGTAAGACAAGACTTGTTATAATTATAAATAATATGGAATATTTCTGGAAAGAAAAATTCTTTGTGTGACAGATGACATCGTAAAGAAGACCAGAATAATGTACTGCTCCAGATTATACAACAACTAAAAAGATTTGAGCTATCTGATTAATTGACTGCTCATCATGTGACATGCAGGTAAAGTACCATTGCACACTATTGCTGGTCAGTGTGCAATTTTAGTTGATCAGTATACAAATGATGCACAGGATAGAGTGCGTTAGTGGAGGCGTATAGTGCACTCGAGGGTATTTACAATTGTGCAACATGCACTCGGCTTCGCCTCGTGCATGTTTCACAATTGTAAATACCCTCGAGTGCACTATACGCCTCCACTAACGCCACGAAATAATCCTGTGCATCATTTGTTTTATAAAATGGGTCGAAAATTCGAAAACTAACAGCATTTTTCAGCGTTTTTCACGTACCTTTGTGGGTCAAGACGTCCGAAGATGTTCGTCCCAAACATTTACGCACGTCGCACTCAGAAATACCGCACATACAGTATAAGTATGATGGGGGGTTGGGTTTCCGGACACTTAAGTTCCCGCATGAAAACTTACTTATTTCACATAGAATATGCACCCTTTACCTTAAAGACTTGATATAGACTCCTCATATAGGCCTACTAGACAACATACTCTGAAAACGGCGTGAGAATTGACTTGCTAAATCGTTGGATTTGCCCTTCAAAGTGACTCCATGTACGCGTCCGGTCCCACAACGCTTGGTCTACTGTACACTGTATGTATGATACGTACGCCACACATGTTATGCACAAGGGAAGAAAGGCTGGCCGCGCCGGCCGGCAGTCCGAACTAGAAGTTGTTTACAGGATTGACGACAGCGCGTATGCATGCAATTCAAAGGAGCCACCGCGCGCACAGACGATTGGCAATAGGATTTAACACGCAGTGCAATGGGACTGAGTAACCAAAGCACACGTGACTCATTTCAGCGCTTCCTATTGGCTACATTCTTGAACCCATTTTATAATTGTGGATATTGCACTCTGATGTCACCCATTTACATTTACTCCCATGATAGGGTCATAACCAACTCAAAGTTTTGTACCGTTGCATGCCTCTGACATCACAGTATACAGACATTTGCTGTGCATATTCATTCACTTGTTTACTGTCGACAATGTCAGCCGATCGCTTTTGTGTACAACTCCGTACAATTGCCTCACTCTCTGCCTTTCAGGAAAAATGATTGCCATTTACGTATTATTTTCAAGAATCGGCATGGACTATGTTATGTTATTCTATGAAGCTGAACATGTGTGTTAGAATAAAGTATGATTGACAATCACCTGTCTTGCCTGTCTAGGTCAGCAATCTATGCCAACAGGCTCTACCTAAGCCTCTACCACGAGACACATGCAGATCGGCTGGCAAAGAATGATTTGGAGACCGGTCCGGAAATACGAGGTGACGTCTACATTCACCCCACAGCAAGCGTGGATCCATCATCCACAGTGAGTTGAACAAACTACACATTATGCGCACATTCAATATTCATATCGCTCTTCTCCGGCAAAGATGTAAAGACGACTTGAAGAAATTAATCAAGTTGAAGAATGGACACCCAGTAAACGTGATGATACAGAATGTCTGTGGATGAGATATCTTGATATTAATTGCTTTACATAAATAAATACTGGTAGGCAATTGGTCATAATACAATCACATGACTAGTGCAGTCAGGTTCAAAGTCGTTATATTGCGAGCAAAGACGTCACATCCGGTAATATGATTCCAGTGTTTGATTGGCTGCCAACAGGATTAGAATGAAATGTAGTGTATTTATGTAGACCACATGATGTAACATACTGGTACTGCCTTGACTATTGTAATGGACAGTCCTCAGGGAGTTATACCGTATGTCAAAAAAAAAAAAATTACAACGGGACCTTCCGCAACGATATCTTTAAAAATAGTGAATCAATCTAAATACAAATTCTGAGTATGAAACTATAACTCATTGCCCACATATTAGAGAAAACCCCATTCGATTTGCTGCAGTGGTCAAAGAGAAATAAGGAATTTTGTAGAGGATGTCAGGAATCTCTTCCCTCCAAGTTCTGTCTGTTGTATTCACACACAAGAGCATCGAAGTGCTACACTTGGAAGAATCAGACTCATGACATGCTTTACAACAATCCACATTTCTCTGTGACCGCTTAACCAAATTGAATGGGATTTTCTGCAAAATAGAGCTAAGATGTTATATTTTAAGACCCTGAAGTAGCATTTAGACAGTTTAATCATATTGGGTGATATCAGTGCAAAATCTGATTGTAATATTTTTGGGGGACATACTGTACAATATGTATGTTCCTTGTGAGACAGTATTTTCCCCCAGCTTTTCTTTTGTTATGCCATTGGCTATGCAAACTTTGAAATCAAGCTACTCATCGTTTGCAATTTACTCAGTAAATTTACTTTCTGAGGCTACATTGCTGGCACATGGTACAAGCTAACAAAGAACTCTTACTTCTAGTCTTTTGCATGTAGAGATGGTATGCTAGAAGCATATCTACTGGTAAATCCTGTTACCCACACCCTCGAGGTTTGTTTGGATTTTGTCTCTCCTAGTTGGGTCCCAATGTGACGGTAGGACCGAATGTTACCATCGGAGCTGGTGTCAGGGTACGAGAGTCAATTATCCTGGAGGGTGCTACATTACAGGTTAGAAATTACACTACTTTCATACTGGACTGTTGCAACTGTTTGCTTCCTTTGACCTGAGTTGCCGACGCTTTGTGGCACTCGGTGACACCCGCCGACACGCTGTCTAAACTCGTGATTGTACACCGTCGCCAAGCATCGCTGGGTGTCTTTTGATGTCGGAAATTGAACGAAATTTGCACCGCGTCTGTCTCGCTGCCAATTTACCAGATACGCCTTATACTTTATGAGCTGAAAGTTTTGGTTTTATTTTTTGTGAAATTCATTAAATGCCTTTAAACTGTGAAATAACAATGCCGGTAACAATTTCCCGGTATGCCATGCCAGTACTGCATCACACACAACTACTAGCTATGTGGGTCCAACGCACTGTGTGGGCCATGACAGCATAGTAGCATTATTGACAGCATCATGCTAGTACAATAATTCATATGCAGAACACGCTACTTGTTTATGTACAGGAAATCACCGATTGAAAACATTTGGTATTAAAGAGTATAGTTGCTTGTTGCTCATTACTGTAGATTTATTTCTTGAAAGGTGAAGTAATGGTTACTGGACCTTTGCAACTGTGAAATTAACAACACAAGAAAATGTGACAAGGAGCAATTCATGGAAATATGTGTATGCAAAAATTTTAGCTTGTACAGTGTATTTTTTTTCTTAGTGCATTTTCTGACCAGATATGTATGGACACATGTACATTAGTTTTGATAGTTATAGTAACACAACACATGCTCAATACTGCTTGTTACGTGTGGAGATCTAGTACTCAATTTACGGCAAGTCTAATGGATGAAAATGAGGTGACTTGAATGTGTATGTAAATTTACAGGGAAATAGGAATCGCATAATTGAAGGATTCTCAAAATGTTTGTGTAAACTTGATAGTTTTGACTTGAAAACAATGAAGCAGCTTTGGCTTGTGGTATTCAATTGGAAACATCCACCAACTATACTTGCCAAATTTCTGGGGTGAACTTTGTAAAAAAATGAGGAAATCTTCACAGGTTTATATTAGATCAAAAGAAGTCACATAGTGCATTGCACAGACAATCACCAAAATATGTGCCCCAAACTTACAGGCCATGACAAATGTTAATCTATCAAAAAAGTATTTGTCTTATATCGTTGGCATGCAGAAATTGTTACTCTTGTTCTTCTTTCCCGGTTCCAGGACCACTGCTGTATTCTTCACAGCATCATTGGCTGGAACAGCATGGTTGGGGCCTGGTCTAGGGTGGAGGGCACTCCAAACGACCCCAACCCAAACTTGGACCATGCCAAGATCGACAGCGGCACGCTGTTCAACGAGGAAGGCAAACTCAACCCTTCCATAACCATTCTGGGTAAGTGTTATCCTTGTATCTGGTAAGATAGAAACATGTGCATGCGTGCTCATGTAGACGAGTTATATATTCCTAAAAAATAATAATTAAAAAAAAAAAACAGCGTAGTTTTTAAAAGATCACAGGAAACACATTGAAAGGAGAAGTATGTGTGAAAACCATAAGTTATGAAGAAGTCCTGTAAGCATGTAAACAAACAAGGTTTAATAAGGAAAGAAAGTGGCCTTAAAGCAATACTTCTGCAATTAGATTTGTAAAGTGGATTATGCTGCTACTATATTTTCACATGCCTAGATTATGTGTATTTGTTGGCCCCTGTATGCACACATAGTCTCAAGCCAGTATTGGTGCTTTTTACCTTCATTCACTAGCCAACAGGATAGAATGGGGTTCTAGAAATTAGGGTATGGCATAACCAGCAAGAGAGAAAAATAAAATGAAATTCTCTCACCAGGTAGATGTTAGGTATATCTTTATGTCGTACTCACTGTGACTATAAAACAGATGTTTTTGAAAATTCCTACCTCCTTTCCCCTCTCATTCACTGAAAGCATAATTCTCTGAACATTTCCAAGCAACACAACCTGATTGTGCACACTAATCCCTCCAAAGCGAAGCTTTCCTTTCTACATCCTGTGGGCTTGCAAAGAGTTTCTAATACTGGGTGATTCATAAATGCTGAGATTCTATCATGGTTTCATATATCTCTGGGATGCTCATGAGAATCTTGCTTCTGTATGGCGCTGAATGATCATGCAGTAGTCATTTCATTTCTATTTAACCCACTGAATACGATTTCATTCTGTCATATCACATGTTTTCCTTTATACCAGCCTGCAGTTTCCTCATGGCTGAGCCTGCTTGGGTTAATCATTATTTCAAATACTGTAAATATGGAAAATTTTGTGGTGTGGAAGTTTTTGCCAATTTTACACTTGACTGAACTTGTGCAAGAGTATTAAAGTATTATTATGCAGATATGTGTATGTCTGGGAAATATTTGATATTTACAGAAATACTCTCACCTTTGACATGATGGATAAGTAACAAATGCAAACAGAGGAAAACTGACCAGAAAGTGACGTTCTTTGAAATTGTGCCAGAGTGACAAAAAAAAGACTCGCCTAAAAGTTTCAACATTACAATTCATGCAGCAGCAGTCAAAATGGTGGAATAGTATTACATTATACATCAGAGAGTGGTATGGCATGGCTGCTACAGTGTATATCTGATGTATTGTGTGTTATACACACCTTGTCATAGGGACCTACATGTATATAAGCAGTTTGAAGTATATGTGAATCATAAAACATGACATCGTGATGTTCACCTATCCCGTGGAAGCTTTGCCTGGACCCCACTGGGCCTGTGATATTTTACTAGTTCTAAGAAAAGTATTTTGTTGTTGTTGTTGATATGATTGATTAAAACATAGGAGAAAACAGCATTTTTGTATACTATAGTGATGGTTTCTCCAGACATACACATCTCTTATCATGGTTGTGGCAATATTCAGAAGAAGATATTTTTGTTCCTTAGATAAATAGAGTTCTCATCTGTCATGGTACCATTTGCTTCTCATGATACTCTACTATCATTCATTCTCATGCCTTCATATTATGTATGACCCAATTCATGATCGAGTGTGCAAGTTTATGATACACCTGTATAGCTGGATTGCAAACAAATATTACAAAAGAAACAAACTGAAAAATTCTTCAGCATCTTAGCCAAAATGTACTATCTAGCCAATAAATCGCGTCAATGTGTTGATAGTGTGGTAGTCATTTACTGCGAGGTGTAAAGTGTATGGTGGCCGAAGTGCTTTGGCCCAATGCAAGAATGACTTAACCCTAACTAGGCCGGGCTATTTAGGAAGATGACAGAGCCGGGGGGGGGCCTCCCAGGCCCCCCTCTTGATCTCGGCCGTCGACCACGCGATCGCGACGAAAATTGGCGCACGCATTGCCTATGATGTAATCTAAAGTACCATGAAGTTAATTTGTTCAAAAATCATCATTTACACTAAATTATGCTAATTTATGCATAATGGTGCATGAAATCAGACAATATGGTATAAATCACTAAATAAAGCTCAAAACAGGCACATTTTTGGTGTAAATATTCCTTTTAGTGTCCTTAGCAAATGTGAGAGAAAAAATTGCACAATCAGAAAAAATTTCGTAAGTATTTTATTGTTTTTTGAATTTCTTATGTATTTCTTTGTTTTTTTGACTTTATGTTTTCATTGTTTTTTCGATGAAATTTGTCTGTGACATTGTTCTGAACAAGAAAATGCGTTATTTATTGATTTTAATTGATAAACCCTCAAAATAATCATGCTTTTATGTAATTTGCCTGTAAACACAGTTTGCATTGAAATTGTACACAAATTCACGTTTTTGAGCAATTTTTGGTCTGACATGCACGTGCATATTTATGCGCAACTTCGGAACCGCGCACCCGGGCATCGCAAATTTGGTGTCAAAAGATGCGGGAGACTCGAAAGAAAAAAGTCATGAAACGTCGCGGTGATAGCTTCTCGCGATAGCGATACATCGCGCGAAACGTCGAGGGGGGGCCTCGGAGGCCCCCCCCCCAGCCTAGTTAGGGTTAAGAGAGTGGGTAATCAAAGAGATCTTAAATAAAAACTGAAAATAATAACTCTGTACAAAGTTTCTGAAGAAGTATATTAAAAGCCCACTTCTTCTTTGCAATGGATGGTTTAACCCCTGTACATATATGTGCTGAGGCACTATGCTTTATTGCAAAGCCTGTACATTAGCATTGTATAATTTCTCCAAACTGAATTTAACCTAGTTGTACAGGAAGCTGTGCCCACTCAACCGTGGCAATGTGCCTTGGTCCAAGGAGAAGGCCATGGTGGCACAATAGGGATTAGGGGATTAGATTATCTCCATTCATTGAGAATTACGTTTCTAGACATCTGTGCCGATGAAGCACTCCGGCTTATGTGCCAATCGGCAAGTGAAACACAGTAAGGGTGAAGCCAGTATTCAAACTTACTGAATATTCCTGTTTACATTTCATATTTTGATCAATCACAATATGTGTGCGTGAGCACTGTTATCACTGTCATGTCTAGTGTTGGCTGGGTCTGAATTTTGGCTAGTATCAGATTTGTCTCATGCTAGTTTTTGACTACATTTCTATTAAGAAAGTGCCTTTGAATTAGGGAGAGAGCAGCATACCTGTTAAATGTCTGGAGTGTAAAGCTAACACTGAGCCAAGCAAATGCTATCTATCACGAAAACACCACTTACATCTATACATATCTTCTTCTTGTGTAACCATGGTTTAATGATGGTTAAATAAAAGTACTGAAATCTAATCTGGTGATTGGGTTTTAAGACTATGGGCGGCTTGAGAACCAGATTTTAGAGGAGAATGTATTAAAACCTGCAAGATCGTTGATTACTACAGTAGGACTTGAGCATAACTGATATCCTGACAGTTAATCTAGATACACTTGTACCTGGGATCCACTCTATAGCATTGCAAACATTGATAGTTTAATGCCTATCAGCTGCTTTGTACAAGTCGTATCACAACTTTTACAAGGCAGGGAAGAAAAAGAAAGAAAGAAAGAAACAAACAAATCTTTGCTACTTTTCTGGAGATAAATACTGTACACCAGTACCTCGGACAATCTTTGTAATCATCTGCCAAAGTAGAGGAAGTAAATATTTATGCCTGCAAAATTAATCAAATTTAGTAATCTCTTTGACAACACAAATGATGAACTATGCAACAGAAGAGATATTACACTCTGATGATTAAACAGGACAAATTTTACCTGTCCTAGGGTGACAGAGGTCATCAAGTTCCAGCATTTAAGCTGTCACTATAAGCCATTTCAGAGTTAGTGTGTGTACACATGGGTATGAATGACCTTTCTTTTCTTCAGTTGGTCAGGCACATCACTCGTTTCAAATTGACAGAATGCAATAGCTTGCCCGACATAACAATTTGATGGAATTCATCAATCATGTTCGAAGGATGAACTTTCGTTGGTCAGGTGACCAGGATGGTCCATATTAACATGTGGGAGAGCTTCCATTTCATTGTATTGTTTTGAATGCATTAACAAACTTTTTTTTTTTTTTTTTTTTTTTTTTTTTTTGGGGGGGGGGGGGTTAATATTGCCAAATACCAGGCTTTCTGTCAGGCAGATGTACTGGCAAGCACCATTTATAAGAATTACAGGAATGATTAAAATTACATCACAGATGCTTTACGGTAATATCTCAATGAATTTAAAGCCAATGTGTCTGTCACTGTAAATTACCTTTTTTTCTGCTCATGTGCAAACTGGAACCATGAACTGTCTCATTTTCCTTTGATTTGCCTGGTTTTTGCTTGGACTTTCACTGATCTGATGCTTGCCGTCATGGTTTTCAAAAAAACGAAAACATCGTGGGGATTGATATTTCATTGTTCAATATCTAGGGATGAATGCACTGTACAGTATGTCCCCAAAAAAATTACAATCAGATTTTCGCATTGAAAACTCCCAATATGATTAAACTGTCTAAATGCTACTTCAGGGTTTTAAGATATAACATCTTAGCTCTATTTTGCAGAAAACCTCATTCAATTTGGTTACGCGGTCACAGAGAAATGTGGCTTGTTGTAAAGCATGTCATGAGTCTGATTCTTCCAAGTTTAGCACTTGGATGCTCTTGGACTGTGAACACAATGGACAGAACTGGGAGGGAAGAGATTCCTGACATGCTCTACAAAATTCCTCATTTCACTTTAACCACTAAATCAATTGAATGGGGTTTTCTGTAAGATGTGGGCAATGAGTTATAGTTTCATACCCTGAAATTGTATTTGGATTGATTCACTATTTTTAAAGTTATCATTGCAGAAGGTCCCATTGTAAATTTTTTGGGGGGGCATACGGTAGTGGTCATCTAATACTATCTATAGACTTACTAGACCCACTGAGCAATGTCTTAGTTGATATTTAATCCTCGCTCATTTATTTTTGCTACTATTAAAAGCAACTCTCTCACTCACTATTGATGCTGGGTTGTTGGTTTACTGTGCATTATCTTTTTTTTTCAGATACAATTCACACTTTTACTCTGCCCTTTTTCCCCTGCAAAGCATATGGACAAGTATGATACGCCCTTGTTTATTTTATCCTTTGAATGAAGTAACATTTACATTTTGCCATTCTTTCTCCATAGTGCAATTGGCTAGAGTTCGCAGCAATAGTCTTCTCTGTATTGTGGTTCTAAAACAAAACAAAATCAATTATTTCAAGCGTGTTCAACACAGTCATGTCAAAGTTATCAATACCTTGATTATCAGACGGAAAACGGCCTGTCAAAGATTTGTCATGTAAATTTCTTTTTTTTTTTTTCTTTCTCTGAAACAATGCTTCTTAATATATTATACAATAAGTGTTTCTGATATCAAAGATGTACATTGTGTGTACAGGGTGATAGCTTAAATGCTTTGTTCCACATTCCAATATATGCAAATTAGAGAGTATGTTATTCTCACCCTACAATTTTATTGAGAAATATGTATCATGGTCATTCATCATTATTATTATGAAGCTTTCCAGAAAAGTGGTCATATTGTAGGATTATCACTATGCTTTGTCATGTATCTGTCTTGGGATGATTGAAGATTTCAGTGTGTATATTCATCAAAGGGTTCCCAAATTTATGGGATCACATGCAGTATCTGTCTCATGAAATGTGTGACTATAAGATCTCCTGACTAACCTATGACTAACCCGTGTGTAGGTGGGAACGTGGTCATCCCGCCAGAAATCGTCATCCTCAACTCCATAGTCCTGCCGCACAAAGAGCTGGGTTACAGCATCAAAAACCAGATCCTACTCTAGGTATGATGCCTCGTTGCCTGGTGACAGTATCCTAGCAACCCTCCTCCATCCTGCCCTGATCCCTGGTCCAACTGGGTCCTCTGGGCTACTAAACACACCAAAATGCAAAGTTTAGCAAGCATACATTACACTTTCATCAGTCTGATACTCTATGTTAGTTAATACCACCTTCTGGGCAACTAAACACCAAAATGCAAAGTTTGGCAAGCATACTACATTACATCTACATTAGTAATTGCAGTTCGTATCAAAGCCTTTTACAGTATCCACCTTCTTGGGTACTTAACACACCAAAATGCAAAGTTTTGCAAGCATACATTGAATCTACATTAGTCCTTTACTTGAAGTTAGTATCATAGCCTCTTACAATATCCATCTTCTGGGCTACTAAACATGCTAAACATATTATGCAAAGTTTTGCAAACATACATTACATCTACATCAGTTTTTTTACTTGGTGCTAATAACTTAACAGCCTCTTACAGTATCCACCTTCTGGGCTGCTAAATACACCAAAATGCAAAGTTTTTCAAGCATACATTGCATCTACATCAGTCTTTTATTTCAAGTTAGTAAGCCTTTTACAACATCCATCTTCATTTCTGACAAAATTTTATCTGCAGTGGGGGTTTGGTATTAGAACAGCATGATACCTCAACTGTGGCAGAAGTTTAATAGCAACAAATTAAAGCATTTATACATCACCTTTGACCATTCATAGTCATTTGGTATCTTCCTATCTTGCTCTACTAAAATTGTCTAGATCTCATTGGCTAAAACTTCATCAGGTCATATGAATTTGATATTTGGATATATCTGGCTTTTGAGCTGTCATTTAACTCTTCTTGCAATAGTTATCTTTCTCTTCTAAAGAATTTGCGTGTATTGATGCCACAAATTTGCCGCCATGACCATTAATGTCTTAAGCTTTAATAGTATGCAATCAACCCATGTCTGTTTGGGACCCCAACCTCCCCCAGTTTATTTCCAATGTCACAACTGCTGTATTTCAGACTGTTACCTGTCATTACATGATTGCATTATTATGAACAAACAAGGTGAAAGATATCAAATGAGAAAAATAGTCTCTGTGACGACACCATGGTACAGCAACAGAAACTGAGAGGAGGACTTATGACCCATAGTCAGGGACCCAAGTTTCCCCATCTACCATTCCCCCTCACCCCCCCCCCCCCCCCCACACACACACACACTCAAATGCACACAAGACACACACACCGACAATTTTACGCACTTGTGCGATAATTCAAACATCACTGAAAATGTTGAAAATGGTTTGCCACTTGGACTGCTCCAGGAAAAGTAAAAAGAAAGAGAAACACTTATATCAAAAAGAAGAAAAAATACAAAAGCAAAACAAAAACCATTCCTATTTATGAAACACTGTTTTAAACTCATCTGTTGAAAAATAGCAAGTCCATCAATTTGAAAAGGAATTGCCACGGTGGTGTTGTGATTGGTCCAGAGGGTTGGGAGAAATTTCAAGTTTGTGGGTGATGATTTGAAGAATGTTAGAGTTGAAGCCAAACAAGGTAACCATCTTGCACATAATAAAGACGAATCAGGGTTATTTTGCAACCAACTTTCCCCACATACTCAGTATTTCATAAACTTGGAAAACAGTATTTAAAATGAAATCTCAGGGGACTCTTTGTATGTATATATTAAAAGGAAGAAAATGAGTAAAATAAATCAACAGCAAGAGCCCACTCCAGATCCTACATCCCTTCTGCCGATGCATGTCTCTGTGGATGCTGTATCAAAAGATTTGTTACAAGATTTGTTTTCAGTACAGTCGCTACGTTTTTGTGTGTTTTTATAGATTTTATTTCCGAGTATATATTGTATCAGTATCAGTTGGTCATTGTTTTTAGATTGTAATTGTTTTGCATGCAAATGTTTGCTTTGGTTTTTTTGTTTCAGTTTGACTCAAGTTGTGTTGTATTAAGTTTCATATCTTGTTAATTCAATGCTAGCTCTAAGGACTTTGCTTTGTACATACATAAAGAAAAGTGCAACATTGTGATGTGTGTTTTAGAGGAGAGCATACATGTATTAATGTCCTTGTTCAGCAACTAATACTTTATTCTTTTTTCAAAGCCCTAGAATAGTAACTTTATAATAGTCAGCAGTTTTCATCAAATCATAATTTTGCCAGTATTTTTATGTCAAAGTCACAAAGCTTTTGGTAATTTGTTTCCCTTTTTTTTTTTATTAGGAGCTTGCGTGTCATGTTTACGAAATACCTAGCTGTTCAAACTTTCTCTTTGTATAGAGTCATGGGACATTTCATATACATTGTACCTGTAGATATATCACAATCTTATTTGTATTATTTTGTTGTGTTGTACTTTACATTGCAAGCTTTATAAGATTGACAAAAATACATGGCTGCTACAAAGTGAGTGGTCTTTTCCTGTACTACCTGTGATGCACATTGGAGCATAGAGGGGTAAAGACTTTGTAGCAATGACTACAGGTGAAGTAGCAACTATCATCTTTGGTACAAATTTGATCAGAATCACTTGGAACTTTCTGATGGCAAAACTTTCAACATCACATTTTCTATGTAACAGAAAGAATGTTTGTAATGCGCCATGGTTTTCTGTATTTGATGGCCAAGTTAACATGTATAGTGTCATTATTGAAAAAAAAATGTTATTACTGCAATATTACAGTACACAAGCACCTCTTTAGCTTGTCTTGGCCAATCACATCATGGGTGCAAATGTGGCTTTGTGTTCATCTTTCTACCATACAACTTCACTCAAGTGAATGTCAGAAGCTGGTTTTTTCCTTTGCTGTTTCTGGTGCTTTTGTGCTGTTGAACTGTCTTGGTGATTAGAAATCTATGTTTCTAGGGGTCTAGGGCAATTGTGACCCTGCACCACAAAACAAACAAAAAGTCGCCAGACATGAATTTTTAGTTAAGACCATATTCTGAAAGAGCAGACTTTAAGCTTTAAAATGATGTATAACTCAAATCAAATGGACTCTCCTAACCTATCTAGATATTGGAAAGAAAGCACAAACTCAGGAAAAGTGTGAACTGAGAAAAGAGGCTCTGAAGTACGGTGTCTACTTAAGCGCTTAATCTTTACCAAACCGTGCTGGCTGTGCGATGAATGGGACAAAAAACAGGAAGTAAACCACCCGAGTAACAACAATGAAGGGATTATCAAATTAAACTGAAATTTAGCATGCCTCATTAACACATTCTGTCCATAATTAATGCCAACTTTCAAAGCAGTAGCACTATCCTTTCAAAAGTTATTAGAGTTGAAAGTGAAGAGTGTGTACAAGGTTTTTCAGAAATGAAAAAAGGGACTCTAAAGACACACCTAATCACCAAAAATGTTCGAGATAAACTGCTAAAAAACACACTTTCCCGCCCGTTTTATGATCCCAAATTTTAGCATAATGTAAAAGAAGACTTGCTCTTTCAGAAAATATGAAAAAGTCAAGATGGGTTAGGTTGACCCATTTCACTTATTTTCAGTCCTCACGCAAAATCAGTGTGTGCGACTTTTTGTTCGTTTTTGTGATGCACGGTCACAATTACCCTGTGGACAATTACCCTAGTCCCTTCCCCTGACACTGACCCTAATCCTAATCCTGAACCTAATCCCAACCCAATCCCAACCCTAAGCCAAACTATATCCCTTAACTTTATCCTAACCCTAATCTTTACTCTAACCTTATCACAAGCCAGTATTTAGCCGGGGGTAATTGTCCTCTGGGGGTTATTGCCCTGATGTGGTTCCTAGTCATGTCTGGGAAAGAAAATGTGACAATGCTTATTTAGTTTGCATACATACATGTACATGGTCTGTGTAAAGATCATATTACACGTATGTGCAGCTTTGCTATGCTCATGTTCATTTCGCAATGAATCTGAAGAGTTTGCTTATAGTCCTTCATCTTAATTACCTTGTTGTTGTTTTTTTTCCATTTTCATATTAACATCACCTTTAGTGGAGTGACCTTTTCACCTGTCTGTGCTTCTTGTTCATATCATGCTGGCACTAACCCACCCTAACTTTTAAAGCATGTTTCAATATTGATGCCTTCTTAGACAAAACTGTGGAGTGTGAATGCATGTTGACTTATATTGATTCATGATCCCCTCAACATCACCTACAGTATGTGGCCGAAAGAATATCTTAATGTGTTATATATGTTATTTATAATAATTTTTTTACTGTTTTTTATTCAGATTATTTGGATACGTCCATACAAAACTTCCCAAACCAAGATTTTGCCAGTGACAGCATCTGTCAATCATTGCTATAGTACTTATATGATTGACAAAAGACATCTGGATGCACTTTTCCCTTGACTGAGCATAATGTGCATGTTGCCATGTCACTAATTTGATTAACAAAATATGTCATGGGAAACATGCAGATCAGTCTATAGGGTAAGGTGCATTTCATCTGTCTTGTGATTTCGATACACTTTGCATATTAGAGAAAGGCAGTGAAATTCAGAAATGTCTCTGTAATGATGACAAGATGATGAATTTTGCAGCAAAATTCCCCAATCAGGACTCCATGGATTAAATAAATTGATCCAGGAGGCCAGCCCCCTGACCATTCAACCTATCTATGTTTGGATGTTTGTGATTTAGTATGGACAGAATCACATATTAATGCACCTGTTATGCAGTTCAAATTATGCAAGGCCTCACAAAATTATTTCTTTCCCTCACCAAATGGGTATTTGGGCAAGGGTCCTGAACTTATTACAGGCAAATGCGTACTCACATTTACATGCCCAAGAGTGGGTTTTAGTAGCCCAGGGCAAGTAGAGAGAGGTGGGTCTGATTGATGAATCTTCACATTTTTCCCATTCCACAGGGACCAATGTGAGTATACCGCCGGAAGTCATGGTCCTGAACGCCATCTTGCTGCCGGACAAGCAGCTCACGTCCAGCTTCAGGAACCAGATCCTCCTGTAGGGAGGACCCAAGAAGTGGAGTCCAGGCTCATCTGGCTCATCTGGACTGACCATCATCACCGAGAGAGAGGGGGAAAAATCTTAACTGGAAGTAGGAGGAGCAATGTGTGACAGGTACCATGGCAACAACTGTCATACCTTTGCCTGATTCAGAGGCGGATCCAGGATTTCCGTAAAGGGGAGGCACCTTCACAAAGTTAAAGGGGGTGCAAGAGCCCTCCATCTTTTTTTCTTTTGATTTCTTTTGTTTTGACAAAAAATAAAGGGGGGGGGGCATGTGCCCGGTACGCATCCTTCCCCCCGATCCGCCACTGGAGAGAGAGAGAAAAAAAAAAATCTTTTAAAACAGGAAGTGGGAGGAGTAATGTGTGGCAGGTACCATGGCAACAACCATCATGCCTTTGCCTGATTGGTTGTTATCATTCATGATATCTGCAATAACTGCAAATTGCAATTGTAAGGTTCTTGTGAGGTTGACGGCCAGAGTCACCTCTTGTCTAGGGTATTGTGTCGATGTGTGCTGTCAGTACGCCATGTGATTGATAACTCAAGAGGAGTACAGGATAATCCTGGTGGGATGAAATTAAGCATTAATTTGTCGTAGGAATTCAAATGAGTGAACAAAGGAGAATGCGGCTTTGGAGATTTTCATCTCCACTTGTGAGACGTGAGATACCTGTGAGATGATAGTTCTGATGTTGCAAACAAGCTTTAATGTCTTTTGCATTTTTTCCCCCTCATACCACACTCTTGAATACTATCGATGTCACTCAATATGTGTCATAATCACAACCATACCCTCTTGTTTTCAAACGCTCAGACCAGTACTGTCTGTGGTAGCCTTTTCTTTCATTATTTTTTTCTCTCAAAATAAATGCTGGAAATAAATTATTTCATGCCCCACCATTTGATATTTACAACGTAGTCTGGCTTCCAGACCTTCTGCCTTGACCATTTTGCTTCCCAGAATATATTAATGCCCTTTAATGACGACAGAAGTAGCAGGTTGAGCTGGATAGTCCCAAGAACCATCTGAAGTTCTATATCCTGTATTTTGTGGAAGGGACTACAGTTGGCTCAGGGTCTGGAAACCAGACTAGGTATAAAGTGAAAATGAACCATGAATGATATATTGAGGAGAGTACAATCACTAAAATGATGTGAATCCTCAGGGTTACTGAGGCAGTCAGTAACCCTCAGGTTACTGACTGAGGTTACTGACTGACCGTTCCTTTAGTTTGCTTCAAAGGATTTGTATAAATCATAATGGTGAGAATATTGAAAGGAGAAAGATGGTACACTTTTTGGACCGTGTAGAACATGCATTTGTGTTTCATTGTTGATATATTTTTTATGATGACAATATTGGCATTATAATCTGTGCGTGTCTGAAGGGTGAAATTTTTCAACCACCTTAAAATGGGCTTTATTACTTACTCTACTTCACTTTTCCGGAATGATGCTGTAGGTCAGAGCCTGTTCATCGATCAGGCTTGTATCCTTGGCTGCTCTTGATCCTTCCAATTAATATAGCCAGGAGCTAATCTCATTCAAACATGTCGCCTTAGAATTAAAAAAAGAAAAAAATCGATGGGACCTACACATGGCAGGGAGGGGTGAAAACTGCTTGAGACCAAGGACTTATACATAGCACTTAGTCGTAATCAAATACACAGTTCTTCCAGTGCTCGTCCAGCTTGTTCTTAAAAACAGAGCATGCCGAGACCTGTTACGAGACGTGTTACCTGATGGCGTGCCAGATGGTCATTAACACCATGAGTACTGTGTGCCCCATTTGTCCTCAAATTATCAATGTAAATTGGTCTTGTTAAAATATATACATAGTATATATGTATAACACTCTGGATCCAGCTTTAGGGAGACATTGTGTAAATTGGCAATGTCAGCAGTAAAGCATGCGATTAAATGGGGTATAATATAGCTGGAGACGTATAAGAGACAAAAATTAGAATTGTCTCTATAAGGTACTGTGTCTCCTCAATAAAGTAATTATGAGCATGTAATGTCCCCTCAAGCTGGATCCGTACTTTAATATATAATGTATATTGTATATGTATGTATATATATATATATATATATATATAAAGACGATGAAGACAGACAAGTTGACATAATGCATTAGATTCCAACTTCATTTATTTGTAAACCAAATTTTCGACCCTTGCACGGATCTTCCTCAGGGTAACAGTGCAAGGGTCGAAAATTTGGTTTACAAATAAATGAAGTTGGAATCTAATGCATTATGTCAACTTGTTTGTCTTCATCGTCTTCATGCTCTTATTCCAACACGCGGATAATAATACCAGTATCTATGTGTGTGTGTGTATATATATATATATATACATACACACACATGCACAATATATATATATATATATATATATATATATATATGGGCCGTGACGCGAAAAGTTTGAAAGTTTGAAAGTTTGAAAGTTTGAAAGTTTATTTACTCACAACCCAAACTCTGGGTATCGGAGTCCAATGAAAAACATATAGCACATAAAAGGGCCCTTAGCGGCGCTGCGCGCAAACGCTAGAAAACGGCGCGAAAGTTTAACAAAGCAATACGCGCAAAAAAAGATCAACTGGCTAACTACGTGGAAATGCATAGACGCATCAAAAAGTGACAGGATTTGGACAAAACATGCTGTTTTGAATGTCGTAATTGGAGCATTTAGGAGTGGAATTTCAGACAAAGGTTTGCATATCCAAATACGTCAGAGTTTCTTCTACAATATGGAGGTGAAAACTCATTTTCGGTATATAATGCTCTAAGGGCCCTTTTCTCGCGTCACGGCCCATATATATTTCCGTTGTTCCAATGACTATTTTTCTTTTCTCTAAACGACTGAGAACATCTCTTAACATGAAATTACAGTATTAATAACCTGATTTACTACATTAACTATGTGCCTTTTGCACAATGTAACCCACATACTCTATCAGATAGAGAGCAGTGTGTCTTCTGACTGATTTGTACAGACAGATTACATGTACGTGGGACGGTGGGACTAGATTATAATCTGTAGGCATAATACCAAGTGTTGCTGAAAGAAATTGATACATTTATAGTACAGTGCATTCCCGTTATATTGAAGTCGTCGGGACCGGCGGTTTTCTTTTGTTATATCGAAATTTTGGTGTAACAGAAATTTTGTTGTAACGGAACAGTAAAGTGTATAAAGATATATAGATGATAATACTGTAACCTATACTTTTACTTCATTTCGTTATTACAGTGTTCGTCATAACGGAAGTGCACTGTAACACATTTGTAAGGCATTTTCGAATACATGTGTATATGAAACTATGTATTTTTCATGTGATGTTGCTGATCAACTGGATTTCATTTTTTTTCTTCTTCTTTAAGGATGAAAAGAATGGAGAAATCTGGTGTTGAAAATGATAGTAATGCATAATTGTTTACTGCGATGGCATGAAGTGTGTTCCGTCGGTACTGTTGTATATTCTAAAGTAAAACTATTGACCATGAGAATCATCACCATTATGATATGCAGATGAATATAATTTATTGAATTGTATATGTTGATGTATGTGAACGATTACTAAATTTGATACCAAATAAAAGGAAACATTTGTCTTGTGATTGTCTTTAAAGGGATGGTATAGTTTTGGTTGGGATAGTTCTTCAGATTTCCAACTTTTTGTTGTGCGAGATAATGAGAAACCTCTTATATGAAATATGAAAGAGAGTCCTATTCTAAGATGAACTCAAAGTACAATGCATATTCTAATATTGGTTTTGAAATGGCCGAGATATCCAACAAAGAGGACCGAATAAAAGGTAGGACATTTCTGTCTTACTTTAAGTTTGGATATCTCAGGCATTCTAAAACCGATTGCTATCAAATTAAATTTGAACTTCTCTTAGAATTGCACGCTCTTTAATATTTCATAAGTGATTTCTAATCATCTCGCAAAAAGTCCAAATCTGAATCCCTCCTCTCAACCAAAAATATACCATCCCTACAAGAGTGTTGAGGTAATAATTCCGTTGCATTGGGAAGCTGATGTGGCCGAGTGGATAAAGACCACGGGCTGTCAATTACTAGATCCCAGGTTCGAGTCCCTTCAGCGGCTGTGCCCCTAGGCGATGCTCGATACCCCTATTGCTTATTTCTTCGAAAGAGTTTTAAATGCTACGGTCCCCTGGTTGCATGCTTAGCGCCCAAATAAAAGAAAAAATGCAGTGTACTCCCGTTATAACGAAGTCTTCGGGACTGGCGATTTTCTTTCCTTGTATCGAAATTTCGTTATAACCGAACAGTGCAGTGTAATTATAAATATTATTAGCCTACATAGATGATAATTTTGGGACCGGAATTTTTATTTCGTTGTAACGAGAATTTCGTTATAGCCGTTTCATTTATAACGGGAGTGCACTGTACTTATATCAAAATCATTCTTTGCATGCACTTCACTCGCTGATGTCTTTACAGATACGACGCGTTTAGTCGAGATACAAATATCACAGTGCACACAAGTTTACGTTATTTGACCTGTTTTTTATTACATTTCAGAAAAAAATAATACATGGACAACTCATACACTCTGATTACTATATTTTGACTCCAAAATTAATACAATGAATAAGTTTGTGATACACATGCATAGACTTCATAGAAAACAAGGGAGGAAGCAATGCGATCAAAAGTACCCTTATCTGGGAATATAAAAACACAAAACGATCTTTCAAAAACTGAACAATTAAAACACATTTGTCCAATACGTATGATGTGTTCGTAAATGCCAAGGCCTGTAACACACGACACAAGAAAATGTGCCAATACATTTGGCAATACATGTACATACCAATGATGCGATGTTAAAATTTCGGAAAGCTTCGCATCACTTACCAAATCCATGCTGTATAAAAATGTTAGCTGCTTGAAACGGTGTTAATACGCATAATAATGCTGATGAGTATAGTGCCAAGATATTTAACGTTTGCGTTTCGTTGGTAACATGAACGGAATAAAAGCTTGAAATAACCAATTGAATTCTCTGATATATCAAACTACACAGTTACACATGTCAAATATAATTTTGTTTCTTGATAAAAATAATCATTACCTGGTAAATGGAGAATAATTTCTAGAATCTACTGGAATATAAGCATTATTTACACTGGAACATTCTGGAATGGCAAATATACAAGTTGGTCCTTACAAAATTCGCACCAATGTGTAGGAGTAACAATAATAATGATAATATATATTATGTATAACATGAATTAATTGCATATACATGGATACAATCCGTATCTCTATGATGAGTATATGTATCATACACTTGTGTATCATTCATTGCAGAATGTCAAGATGCAATATTATTAATGACTATAATGCATATAAGACCAGTTTTCGCGATATCGTCTGTAAGAAGAAAATATATTTAGTGTGGCACATGAATAAGATTATTGATCATATCTATTCATGCACTGATGTGAATATTTCCTCAGTCAATTAGCGCGTAAATTTTTCAGTATTAATCCACATACATACCACTGGTAGCCATAATAAATGTTATACATTACCAGGTTGGATCAAACATCAATGCACTATGAAGAAGGCATAATTATCATAAAACTCCCGACATCCCAAAGGTCGAAATATGAACTCTATAAGCCATGTATACCATAGTCTATAATCTTATTACATCTCACTACGACACTGGTCTGGAAAAAACAAAACAAAACAACTAAATACTGACGGCAGGTAAAATCTGGGCCAAGTTGTTCCTCAAAGTCTGCCTTTTTTTATACCCTAAATTTGATCAGTTTTTCTTTAAGAAATACTATGCATAGCCCCAGCAGTCCAAGACTAGCTAAATATTATTTACAACGGATACTGCTCAAAGGCCCGTAATACAAAATAGACACAACTTTTCTTTTTGTGCGTCGTGTTAATACATATTAAAGTCTTCTAAGAAGCTCTGGATAAGACCCAATTTGCTGTTAGATGTGACTCGATATTCATCCGTCAAGAATGATATCAAAGAGCAATTAGGCCTAGCTGGATTAAACCAGATGTGGAAACACTCCGTTTTGTTGTTGGAAGCCATTACATGTTATCGTTTCGTAAAACGCAATACACAATGGAGCTAAAACAGTCGTCTCGGATGCTGCGTCCGTGTTTTACCTTACAAAACACTAGAAAACAATCATACAATAAGCACAATCTTATATCTATACAAGCATACAAGTGCGTAGATTTTACACACTTTGGCAGCTGAAGTCCATGTTCTATAAAACGATAATACAAAATATCGTAATGAATACATGTTTGAATAAGTTACCTCTGGTAATATAACAAAAGTCTCAAATTTTAACCTGTAGTTTGATGTGGCTGAAACACCATTCAAAGAAAAAGAAAAGAACATTCCGCCGCATGTAGGATAGGTAAAACAAGAATATTGTCAAAAATGTATTGACGTATTATTTTGTTCTCATAAGAATAAAAAGATATGCAACATAGGTTCACCTTATTCTCCATAAGGTAGACAAATGCTCCTTTTGACACCTCGCTCTGCTCCTATCGAGGTTGGCTTGTAACAGCAAACTGTTGTAGATCTTTCCAAACTGGGCGAACCCCCTGTCCGGCGGTGTATCTTTCTAGCCCTGGGAAAATCGGACATTCCCCGCGCTGTTGAAGCCACTCAATCTTATCTACTAAACAGAGTCTTATTGCTGTTTACTTTGCTTCTGTGATTAGAAAAAAAAAAATCGCCATTACAAAGTTAATTTCGGAAGCACCAATCATATCTTTCAACTTTGACTCGACCCTTGTGCACGTGGTCTGCAGAAGAGCCGCAAAGCCATATCCAATTTGTCTGTATCTGGCTGCGTTCTCGCAGAGACATGTAATTGTCATTGCTGTAAGCTTGACCGCAGTTATTGCTGTTTGACGTCACAAAGGACATAGCACAACAGACATTTGCCCACACTACTTTCGTGTGTTATACTGATTTAACGTCCATGCGCACATTAGATCTTCAAGGTTTCATCTGCTGATAATGCCAAGACTAAACTCTAGAACCCATCCACCAGTAGATCCGCCACACATGTCGCCTCCCCCTTGCTGTTGGTTGCCATGATCGAATACTCCCCCTCATCGTCCTCCTGGATCCTCCTGATGATCAGCGAGCACAGGCCGCCGTCGTCGTAGTCAAAGATGAATCGAGCGCTCTCCTCGATCTCGACGCCATCTTGGAACCACTTGATATCCGGTTCTGGGTCACCTGCCACTCGGCAGTCGAAGCGCGCGCTGTCTCCTTCGAAGACCTCGCAGTCAACCATCTCCTTTGTGAAGTGAGGCGCTCCCGGAATGTTCTGGTTCAAATCCTTCCTCAGACCATCAACCTCGTCTCCTTCTTCGTCAGCGCCGTCGCTCGCCGCTTCCTCGCTAGCCTTTTTGTTGTCGTTTGCTGATCGGCTGTCATTTAATTTCACATCCTCTACTTTGGGTTGCGCATTAAGCTTCACGCTATCCTCTCGCACGATAAGCTCGCTCTCGAGTTTAGTGTTTTCGGTCTTCGCCGTAGATGGCGCTGCAGAAGACTCGGTCTTTGCTTGGATGTCGCTATTGGGAGGCGTTGGAAGCGCCGCTTCACTTTCCACCTTCTCCTTCGGCGACGGAAGCGCCGGGGACTGGGCCTTGGTGTCGGCAGACTTTTTGGCGCTTCCGAAGAGCGAAAGCGACGCCATACGCCCGATGGCACGAACGGCTGTGGCAGTTTTCTGTGGAAATGAGATGGTGTTGATGACGATTAGTAATGTATTTAGAACCTAGAATTGATGATACATATCAGCATTGGTCTCATTCAATCGAGAAATGACTGAGCAGTGAAGTTCAGTTGTTGCACTTGTTCTTCAATGATACTTGGTTCACGCCACTCTGTATACTGACGAGTTTTTCTTTTCCTTGATAAATCAACATTAATTCAAATTAATGAAATATGTTAATTCGCAATTCTTGTTGGCGTAATTTGTAATTTTAAACAGAATACGAGTTTTTGCTTTCCTGTGTCAGATCTGGGTTCTGCATACACCAGTTGCACTCCAAGAAATTTCAGCAATTTATTCAAAATTATATAAAAAAATTATGATAATGATGCTCAAATATGGAGTAAAAGCATTAGATAAAACGAGCTTAGAAATGTTACATGAGTGACGTCATTGGGTCAATCAGAATATGAAATTAGAAATTATTATAGTAATAAACTGAAGCATCACTGCATATGAGGTATGAGTTAACAAGGCCATGAGTTGTGCTTACGTGACTAGCCATCTCATAAATGCCCGAAATACGTCAGTGGCTGATCTTTAGAAGTGCTTCCTTATATCCCGTCCTCTTTCCCCAAAAAACGTGGCTCTCACGAATTAATGATAGATTCATTTATTTTCTCTCATATGAAAGGGTCGAAAATTAACCTTGAATTCCAATGTTTTATTCGATCGAAATATGTCATATCAGAGCTTCAAATGAGAGAAGAGCTACAGTGCACTCCCGTTATAACGAACACGGTTATAACGAAATTCCGGTTACAACGAAGTAAACTTTCAGGCCGCAACATAATGGCTCTCTGTTTTTTATTGTTTATTTGTTCGGTTATGAAGAAATTTCGATATAACGTTTGAAAACTGCCGGTGTGGGTCCCGAGGACTTCGTGATAACGGGAGTCCACTGTATAAAGGTGCATTTTAAACGTTTATTTTAAAGTCTTCAGTTTTATCTTTCTTGAGTGTCTACGAGGCATCAGTACGATGCGTGAAGATGAGCCGTGACGACCTAAAGTAATACACTGTTACGTCATGTCTCGGATGGTGACATTGATTTGCACCCACGTGACTTTAACCAAGACATATTTATCATTCCTATCCCATTATATGTATACTTTGAGAGACTCTTTAACCCGTAGATTAACCGTGATTTTAATTGCGTGCATGTCCAGTTTATTAATATACTGACAAATGAATAAATAATGATTGAGCAGGTTATCGATATGTAAAGCACAAAATTATGATTGAATGCAACGACGGACGATAATCATAATCGCATTTATGAATGATTTGTGAACACTTCAAACCTCAGTCTTGCATAAAAAATTCAATCCCACTCTTAAAAGGAAAAGATGAGCTATTAGGTTTATAAACAAAAAAAAACTGTTAGTAGTTCCTCTTCGCAGATGATATAAGATATGAAATAACCCTCGAATATTAGTACCACGCCATTGGCTATATTGCGCCCCAAACCACTCTGTTTTGAATAATAAAAGCAAACATGTTGTTGGTGATTGTTAGTATTAGCACCGCACACAAAAAGCGAGCACCGTATACCACGTGTACACGTACATCGTCCGTTGATTCTTCCACATCAGACGAGCTCGAATCTAACTCGTTTGATCCACTCTGCTTCAACAGAAAGATGTGAAAACGATTTCTACCCTTTAACTTTGAAAACTTGCGACACACATGAGTAACATTCATAACAAAAAGTTTATCAGCCTTTGGCAAAAAGCTCTTTTGAACTTTTTTCTTTATAAGAAAGGAAAGAAAGAAGACTCCGTACGAAGAACAGGTAAACGAACAAACAACATGAAAGACGGGAACAATAATTAAGAAAACATACGGTAGGTCCATAGAAAATAGATCAAGATGAAACATAAATAGAGTATAGGCTACAGAAAGAAAGGAATTTTTTATGCCCCCTCAATAATAACAACCCCCCTAAAACATATCTTATGTCAAGTATTCTTCAGGATAAGACTTTCAAATTGGTAACCTGTTCATGTGCTTTGTCAAAGTTTATCCGGTAATTTTCTTTTAATGTTGAAAAGGAGAATAATTATGCTGCATGAGTTGCCATTGGAACCCTTCGGTATTGTTAAAATAAGACAATAAAAGATACCAACAAACATTATATATTATATGCAACTCATTTAGATCTGTTATAAGCCCGTTTTGAGGTATATACAAAGGTAAATAAGCAATATATACTCTGGTGTCGACAGAGAGTACATGTATAACTTGGGAGATATCTATACAAAGAGAAAGAGAAAATGGCTAAAGAACATAAGAACAATCTTTTGATTAACAAGTATATGGAAAGCGAAATTCCCCCAACCATCCCAAATTTATCACCAACCCTTTTATATGGCATGTAATGATTACCCAAGGAAAAGATATCCACCACATACACACATATACATATACAGGATGTTACGAACTTGAGGGGAGATGGGGCTTGGGGGGGGGGGGGGAAACAAGAGGGAGATTATACCAGACTATGACATAAAGGGAAATAGATATCACAGTAATACGTACACAATGACAACTACCAATGAACGAAATTGAAGAAAAACGAATATAGATATGGAATTTGAAAGCAACGGAAGCGACAAAGGGGAACAAGGGGAAACTTATTTGAGAAAGAGAAAGATACTCTCTTCCGAGATGTAAAAAGCACAGCTTTTTATGCACCAATTCCCAATAAAGCAGCTTTAAAGAGAAAGCCATCTTGAAAGAAATCCACTTTAATGAGAGCAGTAAAAAAATACAAAGATCGCTGCAGCACTGGGTTTGCAAAATTCATTATATTTCCTTTTGTTTGTATAATCATTTCAAGTAGCCCTCAAAGACGGTGGCATCATTTGAGTATTAACATTGGTAATTCCTAGCAGTGCTGAACATGATTTACTTGATGACCTTCCGCATTTTAATTGATATGCTTTTTGTTGTAGTTGGTTTTTTTTTTGCATCGCCCTCAAAACTTGGTAAATCCATCCCTTCACGATAAATTCAGCCATGATTGGTTTAGGAATATTCTAGGTATAGGTGAACGTACCTGCCACCTTCTCCTTGCCACAAAGTTCTTGAGTTTGGCAGTGCTGATCTTGTTGCTCTTGAGGTCACTGGAGTCGTTTCGCAGCCACTTGTGTTCCAGACACCCATCGGCTGTCATCCTTTCCCTGTAACCATGGATACGAAGAAGTTATCTACAGTCTACTGCAGTACTCATTCCAATTCCTTTTTCAATAATCGAACCACAAATTATCCTCATAGAGACAAACAATACAAAACGACTATACAAAAGAAGCATAGCACTAATAATATTGACACCCCCCCCCCAAGAAAACAAAACAAAATAGAGCATCCCATGTAATGGCATTTTTTGAAGTATAGATTATTATTCTGAAGTTTAAAGGAAGGACTGTAGAGTATTTGAAAAGGTATGTTTGGGAAATAATTAAGTATTATATATTAATTTGTTTTTTTTGAACAGGAATACGAGACTAGGTTGAAGATGTATCCATTTTTTCCTCCTCTCTCCCCAAAAGTAACCGAAAATGATCTATGTTTCATCTTCTAAGTAACTTGAAATTACTCTTGAAACTGAGCTATTGACACCGTCTAAACCTTTGATGTCATGAATAAGAACCAAGATAAATCGGCAGTAAAGTTATTGCGTTTTGAAGTTAAGGAAAGTAAGATATAAAAGCGTTACAATAAGTGTATGTATGACGAGCGGATCCTATCACTAAAATAGCAATATGACATACAACATTAAAATCAGCTCGAGAGAAAAACAAACAAACAAACAATGGATTTGCGGACTAACTCTTTCTTCTGGATGAGCAGACCGTCGATGAAGCTCTTTGCGTCCTCGGAGATGGCGTCGAAGGCCTCGTCCTCGAAGTCCCACTCGGCCAGGGTCACGTTGTTCAGCGTCTCGGCGTCGTTGTCGCCCATGAAGGGAGACAAGCCGCTCAACCTGGGGGCGGAAGGCGGACGAAACGATAATCATAATGTTACATCAGCGATCACGAGGTTTTCACTATCTATGCGTGTATATCCAGATAATGGACTTTATGATAAAAAAACAACTTACTGCTCAGACGTAGCTACACAGTGAGTTGGAGGTAGCTGAATTGGGCATGGTACCCATACCGCACCGCTCTACATCAACTTGAGAAGTAGAAACTCGGTAAAGTATGATATATATGTAATGCTCTGATATATTATGTCGGTATCCGTGACTTACCTTGGCACAAAACTATACCAGAAAAATATGTGGAAAAATTGATTAAGATGTCACACAAACACCTCTTCACATGGCATAGACTTTTCTTTCCTTTATCATAAACCTTTCTTTATCCCCCCCCCCCAAAAAAAGAAGAAATAATAATAATAATAATAAATAAATAAACAGATAAAAATCGCATGTAATATCAATAGATAAAGTTTGAGAATCTTTCTTCGGCGAGCACTCACAGAATGTAGCAGATGACCCCGACGCTCCACATGTCCGTGGTGAAGCCGATGGCGTCGTAGTTGATTACTTCCGGGGCGACGAACTCTGGCGTGCCGAACATGACCTTGGTGCTCTCGCGGGGGTTGAACGCCCTCGCTAGGCCGAAGTCGATCAGCTTGATGCGGCTGCCCGTCTTGTCGACGCAGAGGATGTTCTCGGGCTTGAGGTCCAGGTGGAGAATGTTCTGCTGGTGCATGTGACGCACGCCCGTACTGATCTGACGCATGAACTTGATGACGTCACATTCGGTCAGGCAAAAGTCGTCGTCGATGACCCGCTCGAACAGCTCTCCGCCGTTCACACTGCGCCACACATACACACAAGAGGCAAATTATAACAGGTCACATTGACAATTTTATCAACCTGAAACCTTAATAATTGATAGATTGACAAAGAAAAAGCTGATCGGCTACAAGTGGTTACGGACAGCTGGCATACAACTATTGTTTGTTGCAATAACTTTCGTTATACTGACAATTTTTGATATTTCAGAATTTTTCTGTCCACGTGCACATTAAGCTCATCACTTCCTCTAAGTTACACTTCAACTCTACTCGTTGTGAATAAATCTGCCTATCAATATTTCACATTTATGAATTCAATATTGGCCCTGGAGGATCTAGACTTTCGAGCTTCTCATTTCATTATGTCCTCTGCAATGTGTATCAGTACACAAACACAAATAAAACAGACAGACACTCCCTGTGACACGCTCAGTCTCAGAGACACTGACACATACACGGACACGGACACAAAAAGAGGCACACACAAACATAGACATATACGCACACACAAACACGTCAGCCATAAACATTGTAGACATACGCACGCAAAGACACTAGGACATACATATAGACACTCGGACACACACATAGACACCCGGCGGACACACACATGGGTATTATTTAGGTCCATATACTCACATCTCCAGCACCATGATCATCTGCTTGGGTGACTCGAAGGCGTCGAGGCATTGCAGGAGCTTGGCGTGATGGAGTTTGTTCATCACCTCGATCTCGTTCCTCACAGCCTCCTTCTCGCTAGCCTTGATGGTCTTGATCATCTTAGCGGCGTACTCCTTACCGGTCACCTTGTCCACGCACTTGTGTACTGTGCCGAATCGACCCCTGGCAGTGCATCGATAATTTATGGGTCAGATCATCCTATTTAATACACCTGTTTCATGTCTTCAAATGTGTGGACATACCCCCCCTCCCCTGCATGACCTGGTAATGAACTATTATTATAATATAAGCAGGTTTGCTACTGTATTTAACTCTCTATTCTATCCCTCATCTAAGGACTTTGTAACAAGCTATTGCATCCACCTGTATACTCAACTTATTTCTATACCGGCAATGTATTTTGTATGCATTTAGTTGTTGCCATGACAGACAAAACTATTGTAGGAGGAAAATCTAGGGCAAGCTATACGCGATAGTCGGGGACAAGCTTTATTAGGCAAGTTTGTATAAACTTTGACTCTCAGAACTTACTTTCCGAGAATCTCCTTGATGGCGTACTTCTCCGAGAACTCTTTGTCGGGTTTGATGGTCACGTGACGGAACTCGACCTGCTCTGCATCTTCTACATTAAAGAGAACAAAACCAAACGAAACAAAACAAGACAAATTACTACCATTTTCCTTGTCTATGATATGTCGGTGGCAATTACAAGTCAACAAAGCACCTCTAACAGCACATTTTTAGCATGTATGCCAACGTTTTCATGATTATGTACCATGAACTTCCAATCACAGACGAAACGAGCGAGCTTTAGATCTGCGACGCGAACAGTAAGACGACGCCATTTTGGCAAAAAAATGGTGTTCTGCAAATACTCGAGACAGCTGTTTCCCCGTCCGGCGGGGGTCTGCGTCGCCTTCGCGTTCGCGTCGCAGAACTAAAGGTCGCTACTATCATCGCAAAGGGCGGTAATAGATAAGCATGGTTTGTATGGATGGGTGATGAAACTCGTTCACTTTATGCCAGTCTCCGACTGGCTAAAGGCAAAACCCGAGATACGATGATTCTGCCTGTGGCGATAAATCTTCACGCGACAATTTCAAGTCTGTATACTTAGACTAACCAATCGCTCACGCATCAACACCCATGCGACGTATATGCGGCTATGCCCATAAAAAAAGTGTGCTACTGTACTATGCTGATGCTTTAAAGTTCATTACCAGTAGGTGTATATCACAATCTGAAGTATGATAATAAATAAAGACACGTACGATGTATATCCTCAATTCAACATTGTTAGGACTAACACATATCATTCATTATCACACTAGTGTTTGAACAAACGACAAATTTAGGGATGAATCCTGACATTACTTTTCAATCACATAATCACCTAACTTTGAATCTGTCTTCATCCTTTATTTCAACATGGATTTTTCTCATTTTCAAAATTAATCAAAGGCACTCCGCCACAGCTTCATGTGTTTCTTTATCTTCTTTCTGCTTATATTCCTTTCTATACAACAAGCAGCAATAAACAGGAGTTGGCTTACGATCGGAGTCAGACTCGGATTTCGCTGGTTGCGCTTTACTCTTCTGCTCCTTCACAACCGTCAGTATCTCATCGGATTCCTGGCCCGCTTCGCTGATCCCAAACTCGTTCTCCGAGCTGATCCGGAAGATGTATGTTGTTTCCGCTTTTAGGTCCTCCAGACAGTGGGAGGTGTTGGAGACGGTGGCCACGCGTTGCCATCCCTCGGGTCTGTCCCCAGCGGTACGCATCTCAATGACGTACCCGGTGATTCGGCTACCCCCGTCGTAGCTGGAGCCGGTCCATGAGAGAGTGAGTGACTCGCGAGTAACGTGTGAAGCGATCGGCTTGCCCACCGGCGGGTCGGGTTTGTCTGGAATCGAACGAAGGGCAAAAATTGCATCATATCACTGCTAACACCACTGTCAATTTCAATAATGATCTGTGCTGGTGACCCCTAATGAAATTCATTCATTCAAGCGTATGGCACAATGTGCCTGGTTGATACCGTTTGCTGCCCATTGCTAGTCACAGTGGGAGAACCACGACCGGCTATTTCAGTAAATCCAGGGTGTTTCATGTGAAGAAAAGAATGTGCATACATTCATATTTTTACCATTACAGATAGGTGCTATAATGTATTAATATTACGAAATGAGACAAATCTTTGCTGATGTCGAACACCACCCCCCCCCCCCCCCAATAAAAGTCAGCATCACCACCAACACAACCATCACCACCGCCGCCACCACCAACAAAACAACAACAACAGACAAACAAACAAACAAACACAAAATGCCGGCTTGGTCTGTCGTCTCACCTAGTACGCTGACGTTGATGGTAGCCTCATCGGAGCCGAGCTCGTTCTCCACCAGCAGGGTGTAGCGGCCGGCGTCGGCGTGCGTGGCCTTGCCCACGATCAGCGTCGTGCTCGTCTCCGTCTCGTCGACCTCGATCCTGTCGTCCTCCTTGATGGTCTTGCGGTTCTTGCTCCACACCACGACGTCCGGCTCGGGGATGGCCACGAAGTTGCACGTGATGGTCAGATCCTTGCCAGCCATTGCCTGGACGGAGCGAGGGGCATCCTTGATGCTGGCAGGAGCTGTAGATGACGTCATAATGAGACATTTTCGATTGTAGTCATTTACAGTACAGTTGTATTTCGTTTTCATTATACTTCATTTATTTCCACCACCGAGGTAAAAGAGTAAATGTACCAGCAAACAATACACAAGACAGTATAGTATCATATATTTACACACAAAAAAAAGAAGCAAAAAGAAAGCAATATAGTATTCTGTGTCGGCTGCTGTTCAACGACATGTAAGGTGGGATTGAAATTATAAATATTTCATTTCGTGAAATGCCAACTGGAATCTTTTTTTTTTAAAGTAGAGATGTACGGCAATATTTGAGATAAACTTCCGGACATAAAAAATATTACACTTTTGTTTTATCCTTTGTGTGCAAGGGACTTCAGACAATGTGTTCAACGATGTGGGATTTCTGTATGTGTCAATCGCCACTCAAAGGGTTAATTTTCCAGGAACAGCCTTGACAGGTCAATGACCTTTGGATTCTTTCCTCTCTATGACTCTATAATGTCATGATTTGTACACAGTAAATATGAACATTGCAAATTTAAGTATCCTTAAATACTACCATTTTGGCCTGATTATTGACTTCGCATATATGTTTAACATGATAAAATAACAGCCCAATATTATGGCTTAAAGGACTGTTTTTCATTTGCCCGTCATTAAAATATAGAAAGTTCATGCCATCACTCAGAGATATATAATTACAATTTTGAGTAATTGATTCATAAACTACAGACATAATTCACTGAAATCATACGACTGAGTGACAAACTTGATGTACATGTATATGATTATTTTAACGTTGCAAATATGTGATACTAAATTTCGTCGGTTAATGTTTTGGCAAAGGATAGGCAGTGCGTAAGGGACCGGACCGATGGTTTTACGAACCCGTAAACATGCCCTCTTATTACATGCACTAATACGCTCCACTTTAAATGTCATGGGGAGTACAGAATAGGATTATGCGGCAGACCGTTCGAGATTACCGCCTCCCTTTTGAGGTTTGTTCTTGTCTGCGCCGTGACATTTCAGAACACAAACTGGTTTGGCATAATAATATTAGACTTGATGATACCCTTGGTCTATTCTAAGGTAGTGACCCTTATTTGCTGGAACATCTTTTATGTCCCCCCCCCCAAAAAAAAAAAAAAAAATCGACCTCATTTTAGCTGCGACTGATGAATTTTTCAAAAGGTATACTATATAGGTCAAGCAAAACGTCTTCATTGTGGGTAATGTGATAATATTTATACAGTATTACGTAATTGCGAAGAAATGCATCCTATATTCCTTCCCCTTGGATTTTATGAGTGATGACCCAATATCTGACCGAGTGCCGTATTAAAAAAAAAAAAAAGGAGCATTGTGGGGTTTGTCGACCAAAACCGACCGTTAGCTCCGGACTTGTACTTAATTGCAACGTTATTTCTACAGAGGTGCATTTGACGATTTTTTTTTTTTTCAATTAACTCCTCGTCCCTCGTCATTGACCACATTTATGCTAATTAGTGAGGAATACCACGGAAACAAGTTAATCAGACGTACCTCTGGACCTTACATTTGGAAACAATATGAGGAACGGTGTTGTGCATGGGCTTAAAATCCAATCACGCCTTGTATACAGAGCTTTACAAACAGGCGAAGTGTAGACGTATTTACTGTCGCGATTACAACGGTGATAATGTACACTTAACGTATGTACGCTGTGGTGTCCCCTTGTTTGTAACTGGCAACAATAAAATCGTGACAGGCTGATTTTTTTTTTTTCGAGTGTAGAGCGTTAACACAACACACCGATGGGTCAACGTATACAGGTAGATGAACTCACCACATACAAAATTGATAATACCACATAATGTAAATATTGTGTGATTTGGATGCGATTCATACATTCATTGTTAGATTGCTGGTTTGTGGCAAATTCTTTACAAAGATGCATGTGCTGTACATTTCCCGTACCGATTGTCACATGAACTTTACTTTGATCTAGGATAGTTGGTTTTCAGCTGACAGAGTTTGTTCCCATTTGACTTCTTACGACGTTGTAATTCACATGACTATTTCATATCACCTAACCATTATAAATCAATGTCTTGTTAGAACGGCGCATGATTTTGATAGTTCTGAACATGTTTCATATCTTTCACAAAGCATAAATGCACGTACATGTATACATCTATGTACCCACTGTCTCATTTTTTTCCATTTTCATTTCTTTGGTCAAATATTTTGCTTCCATGCCGAAATTATGATTATTAAAAACCACACTACTGTATAATTAAGGCATATAGAATCTTTATTCACATCAAACAGTTTGCTGTCCTAAATTTACCTCATGTAGTAAATTTATGTCCAAAGAATGCAAAGAAAAGAAAATTTAAACTTTTAAGTGATATCATTCTTCCTTTACGAAATGCTCTTTGTGTCTTGTTGTTGTTGTTGTTGTTCAGTAAAGGAAAGATAGACAGACAGAAAAAAGAGAGAAATATACAAATATATTATTATGTACTCTATATCTGCTCATATTATGTGTGCGCGTATATTTCTTTGAGAGATAGACAGAAAGAGAAGAAAGAGACAGCTATGAAGATAGATAGAAAGAACAGACAGACGACTCGATCGATCGATCGATCGATCGATAGACAAAGACAGAAGGGCAATTCCGTATGGGAAGGGCAAAAACAGCAAAATTAAAAGTTAAGTAAATGCTCAGAAATTTAAGTTTCCCGTACAGACGGATTGTTGTATTTACGGAAACAAAAAACCCTTTACCAATAACTTTCCTCGTTTTTGTTGTACACACTTTTGAAGTTGGAAGACTATTTATTGTATTTATCTAAAATCTTACAATATTAAATGAAAATTTAAAATGAAACAACTTAAATATCTCTCTGCTTTATCCATACTTCCACATTTTTATTCCTATGCTTCAACAATCACATTTAATGAAGCATTCAGTCACTCTCATTATGATATTTTTTGGAGAAATGTTCAAAATCTACTGACAAATTGACGTAATTCCGTTACCATAAAATTGAAAAAAGTTTTCTCCTGAACAAACTAATCACTGATTTTTTCTCCCCTTGTAAATTTTTTCTCTACATGTGACTCCCTGAAAAGTCACAAAACATTTTGTGAAATATCTCCTTCAGTTCTTCTGTAATTGTGGTAACGGAATTACATGGTAACGGAATTACACGCACATCTAATATGGAAGAGAATGACATATCCTACTTTCGTGCCAATATGTATGTGAACTGTCCATGAAATAGCTTCAGGGCATTATTATTGAGCTTAACAGTGTTAGTGATTGGCAGTAAAGGAGTGAAAGTTGAAATAGATGTATGGTATGATACACTGACATGACTCAGCATACAGTGTAGCTGGATACCTCTGACAGTAAGTCCTGACATCAGGGTACACGCTTGACAAGACTTCTTGTGCTGAAAGTCTCCTCCCTTCCTTCACCTTCTCTCATGTACAAGAACTACATGTGTACATGGAGACTGTGCTAACTGATAACTTTATAGGGTTTGCTACAGATACTCATTCTCAATACTGAATTCTGAGATATCAATTTGTATATTTTCTTGCTAAAAAGTCTCATGGTTTCATACAAAATCTAAGTATAGTGATGAGGGACTATTAAATGGGTGTGATGCAGCATAAATTGAACAAAGGTTACAAAGAAGAGGAAGGACATAAAATTTCTTTAAAAGGAAAAGAGAGCACTGCTACTGACAGAGAGAAATGATTTTTGTGAGGAAGGATCAAGAATTTAAGAGAAGGATCATACACAATGTGATAGAAGTCATTACTTGACACGGGATGCCCACTGAATGTGACACCTTTGATCTTTCTGTATGCTAAAGGCTTTATTATCACCAAGTCGATAGTCTGACCTTTTATTGAACATGTCCTGTTTTCATCCTCAAGTCCTTTATCTTTAATGGTAAGTGTATGACTATTACCTTCTTTCATTTGTTTCTTAGATCTTTCCTCCACAGAGACATGTATTTTGATTTTCATGCCCATTTGATACAGAGCATCTGCTACCCTTTGAAATTTGTTCTTTAATCCTTTCTTTTTAAAAGGAATAAAGACAAAAACACCATTTGTGATGAACATTTACCCAGTCAGTAATTGTGATACAGCTCTGAAATGTAACATTTAAGCCTATACTTTCCAATCCTAAGAAGATTTTAAATATTAAAGTCAATGGGCTTCTGCTTCTACCTTTACTCTTCATGTTACCATTTGCTGTACAATCCACTTTCCTTTCATACAAGTGCCATTACAGTGTATTTACAGTGTATTTTATAATTTGCTTTCAGGCAGTCAAAATTCAACTTACTGCAAAAGAGAAGATGCACACTTCTTGTGAGTAAATATATAGCAACACTCAGGATGAGAAAATAGACAAAGTCAAAGAAGAAAGACAGAGACAGGAAACTTGTAGGAAAATTATAGGCTTAGTCATGATTGTGTTTCTGAAGACGTCATTTGGAAATTTTGTGTGGTAAGAAGTAAATACTAACATTATTCACAGGTTGATTAATCTATCTCTAACACAGTGAGCTGCAGATGGATAAAAGAGGCCCTCTTACCTTTCTATGAATTAACAGAATTTGGTGGACTCACTCTAATGGTTCAAAGAGTTGTAGTTTGTCAAAGTTATTTTGCTGTTTTCTATTTCCTTTTAGTTTAGTTCATTTTATTTTGGTGGGCTTAAGTAGGACTTACACTGTAAGGGAATTATCAAATTATGCACTACATTATATACCAGGGGGCAACTTCAGCTATTAGTAAAATGTCACAAGTTTTTAGTGATTAATATATGCCACAACATATAGATGATAATGATTAAGCACTGGTGCAGTACCATATAAGAAAATTTTCTTTTCTATTTATGATTGAATTGTAATTTGTTATACTTGTCATTGAACCACAACTGCATCTCTTCACTTTCCAAATTAAAAGTTTCAAGCATCTGTAGCGTTCATCCTTAATATTAAACATTGTGTTCAATGATGGGGCTGCACATTGTGCTCTTGCACTGTAAATTGGCACTTTATGATTTAGATTTAAATTCAGTGTCAATCCGGACAGTTTTTTATCATTTTCTTATGCATGTGCACATCATATTTATGTAGAATACCTGTAAGTAATTCACACATATTGTCAATTATTGGCATATTTAGGAAGAAGAAACAGAGAAATCTGTCTTGCATGATATCAACAAAAGAAATACAAGAAAATTTGAGTATTGTTGACTGGATTTATAGAATTGTACTTGTGTAGGGCTATTCGAGCGTAATTCCGTTACCATGTGTCTTAGATGTCATTTACCTGCAGAGTGTGAAATTCTTAACTTAAAAGTAGACAAATTTTGATGGATGTGGTACTTAGAAGTTACGAGATCTTGATTGACATAGTTACAACTTCAATTCACAGTCGTTAGCATGAACATTTTATGTTTTTTGACAATAAAAACTCATTTGGCACCTATACACTTGTAGCAGTTCAAGGTCAAAGGCTAGAGAGTACTTATTTAGTGGTTATATTATAGCTAAAGGCATAAGCAATCTTTATCAAGACATTTCAAAATACATGAGTACCAAGAATGTGTATTTTTTCCAGTGTATTTCAGAAGGAGTAATTCCGTTACCATTTGTGTAATTCCGTTACCACTGACTTTACAGGAAAAAAGCGTGCTGCTTGGAAAATGTGATGAAATATTTGAAAAACAATACAACCGAATTGAAGTCGACACAATCAAAGATGAAATCAGATAACAAACTACAGTGTATGTGTTATAGATTTCAGAGAAACAACTCCCAAAGTCAGAGTTTGAGTTGTGACTAAATTCTCTGGTAATTCCGTTACCATCGCACATAGACCTCCTTTGTAACCAACCAAGTGAGAACATTTAACAAATTTGTATTTGGGGTGACAGTGTGAGTACCTCTGCATCTTTTAAATGTATCAAGAGAAGGCAAAGTAATCAATCCTGTATACAGGGTGAAAGAATATGAGCCAAAATTCTCTAATTTGTAATTCCGTTACCGCGGAATTGCCCAGAAGTATCGGTATATAGAAAGACATGATGAGAAAGGGAGAGAAGGAGAAGAAGAAGAAGAAGAAGAAGAAGAAGAAGAAGAAGAAGAAGAAGAAGAAATGAAAGATGATGCACTTTTCTGACAGGGGTTACTTTGCTCCCGACAGACCAACTAATCTTCTCGGCAAATTAACCGCAAGTGGAATTAAAAAAAAACTGTTTTACATGCCTAAGTCCCAACACGAGCGAAACTTCTCGCGGTAAACATGACATCATCAAAAAACAATTAAATCAAGACACAAGGTGAGTTGACATGAGCGAGAAATAGGCCACAGAGTTAGAGGATTTCTTTGGACATAATACTGGATTGACATTCATTTGTCATTCACTGTCTTCATTTGAGTTTCATCTCTTCTTACCTCGCCGATCTATTTTCCTATAATCATTTCCAATTTAAGACCTTTTTCTCAAGCAAGTTCTATATCAGTTCGCAATGGATTTTCCGCGCCGCCTGTAACGAGAATTTTATCTCAATCTTTGCACACTGTATGCTAAATATTATTTTAAACATCTCTTTTTCGCTTCCATTTGCAATTCTGATAAGTAGTGTTAACCCCCACCCCTTTTCCTTGCTCCTTTTCGCTTTCTAGGTAAAACTCGTATGATACACTACTGGAGTCAAGTTGTTGCAGATACATAATCACAATTGTACTTATTCCCATCGTACAATGGTCTACTCCAGCCGTTGTTTTCTTTCTAAAACAAGATGTTTACACTGTCAGATGTCCATCTAAATAGTGGTAGATGTGTTTTCACCGATAACAATCTTTATGGCAGGTTGTAGAACGTACGCAAAGCAGAGATGCATACTTTTTTCGTTTAGCCAGGTGCATATTTGTTCTGCGATAACATCAACACGAAGACATGGATGGCGGGTGGGGAAAATTTTGTCTACCTGAAAATCTTAGATTCAGGAGCCTTTATACGATACATTATGACAGTATCTTGATTCCTTGAGTTGTTCTGCTTTCGTAATCATATACAATATAATTAATACGGTATAGCCAATATTTCAACTAGAAGGCCATGGTCAGTGAATGAAACTTACTGACGTGACAATATTTTGCATGCAATTGTCACAAATCATCTTGAATTTCGGCATCTCTGAGATTCAAAGAAAATTAAGATTCCAAACAATAATCTCAGCACTCATTGTGAAGAGTAAAAGTGAAGACAGTTTACACTTGTATATCTTAAATCTACCACGTGCTTTCATGAATGCGACTGGACATCTTGGGGTGACATTTCATGGGATTTGGGGAAGCGTTTACCGAAGACAGCCACTATCCTAAAATAGATGCCTTAGACGTCGGATTTTAATAGGATCACAGGTCTCGCCTTCTCCGTCACAGACAGAACAGTGCATGAACAATAAGGACCTTTAAACATGGCCGCAGAATACAGTAATGTATCACCTGACTTAAAGGTCCCTCAAATACAATCATAACTTAAGTGTGGCATGTATTTTCCATACCATGCAATAAACATAACTTGAATAGGACATAAGATGGGCGCGCATTATGCAATGTGTATGAAAATGCCCGATATTGCATGGTCCATCCAGAAATGTAGAAGAGATTATTGTATTTAATTCTTAAAACAAACGAACAAACGAACAAACAAATGAACTATTCCAACACAATGCATTGACTTGATAACACTGCATATACTTCACATCTTACATTTGTTGTTAATCAGTGTTGAAATTAATCGTGTAACACGAACACACCTCTCCATACCATAAACATACACGCCATTGATGATTGTATAACTGGAAACTTATGGACGACGAGTACACGATATCGAGTCTGAAATTCACTTGCCCAAGCTAGAGAAACATAATTTCCCTACCTACATACCCAAGTTTGATATCATCAAAATGCAAGATATTACAATCTCCCCCCCCCCCCCCCCATGAATACACAGGCGAAACCGGAGTTCATTGGGGTTAGTGAAACTAAGTGTCACCAAAAATCAATTCGTTAGTTTCCATTGAGCGTAATCAATCAAGAAGATGATCGGTGCGACATTTCTAACTGACCACTGGTTTCATTTTCTGCTTGGCTATCGTAAAGGTGAGCGAATGAAGTACTTTTGATCCGTAACAGTTGGTTGCACATTATTCGCACGAACATGCATATCATATATTCCCATGCTATTAGAATTTGCTTGCATCGTTTCAGCTGTAAACGGGTCGAAGAGAGTTATATCTAGGACTCTGATGTGATATTGAATGATTACTGCCTCGTAGAAAGAAATAGTCTCTAGTCTGATTGTCATAGTGTGACTAACATTACGCAACCATCGTCACTTGCATCATAAAAGGGCTCTTCACTCCGAATTACTGAAGATTGCACACAATCAAAACATTTGAAAACGATGATAAGTACGGAACTCTACAAGAAAAAAACAAAAACAAGTTAAAAACGCGTAATTTATATCGCATTTACGGCAGCATCATGGCACGGAAAAAGTGTAAAATTCAATCTCCTGAACCAAATGGGCACTTAAAACCGAGATTAGGTGTCATCTTTGTAGTATCTTAGTGTATAGGGTTAAATGAAAACAGTGGTAATAAAAATAAAGAAAAAAAAAGGGGAAAATATATGAAAGGTGGTTGTGCAACCCCCCCCCCCCCCCCCCCCCCAAAGGCGTTTTTAATCCTTTTTATGTCTGGGAAAGTGTGTATAATGCTATAGGTTTTCTATGCCAGTCTATACTCAAGCATACAAAGAATTAATGCGAATATTGAACTGACTTACCTTCTACGATGATCTTTGCGCTTGACTCTGCAGAACCACACGAGTTAACGGCCTTGCACGTGTACGTCCCCGCGTCGTCTAGGGTGGCCAGTTTCACGATAAGAACCGCGACATCGTCATCGGGAAAGCTGAGTTTGTACTTGCGATCGTTCTTGAGTTCGACGTCGTTCTTGTACCAGTGGATGTCGGGTTCGGGCTCGCCGACGACTTGGCATTTCAGCATGGCCGAGTTGTCCTCGAGCACCGTCACGTCGCGGAGTCCGCCCTCCAGAAAGGCGGGCGGCTCGGATGCCGGAGGAGAGCGATCGCCGTTCTGAGCTGCGTGATCCATGACTGCGTTGACCGCGGCTAGTTCTGACTTAGACACGGGCTCCACCACCGGAGCGGGCTTTTCTGGCGACACGACAGGCGGAGATAGCTCTACTGGCGCCGAAACGACCGCTTTATTGTTATTGGTGTTCGTGTTAAGCTGTACCGCCGTTGAGGGCTCGGTCCCGTTTATCACCTTGGACAGGCGCACATTGAAAGTTGTTGCGACTTTGTCCTTGGTAGAATCGTGCTCGATCACACTGCGAGTTCCGTCGCTAGATGGCGCCCTTATCACAGCTTCCTCCTCACATACAGCCTTCTCTACACTGAGGTTGGATTCGTCATCTGTGAAATAGCAAATCATCAGTCAGAAATGTCAATTGCTAGGACATGAAACAACAAAATAGAGATAAGTTAAACACTAAAAATATTTAAAAAAATACAATAATAGATAATTTTTTATCCTCTTTGCCTGTCTACCTGTGGGTCACTTTTGTTTCTTTTTCTTCGTCTCTATCAATTTGGATGTATTATACACTAATATCCATTTTTTTAATATCTACATATTATTATTTGTTTTTGTATCTACTTATCTATACATCTATCTTTTTAGTTATTTGTCAAACTATGAATCAGTTGAACTCTCTTTCTATCAATGTATCCATCTATCAACCTAACTACCTCTACTTACGTACCTATCCACCCATCTGTTCTTCGGTAAATTTGCATTACCTTTGACTCTATTTTACTTCACTTTGTCTATCACTTCGTCTATTAGTCTATCAGAGCATTTATTCATTTATCTATCTACTTATATCGTTTAACCCATCTTGCCATATATGTATATATCCCTCATCATGTCTCACCATCTATCTATCCACCCATATATCTTTCTCTCTACCTATTCATCAATCCGTCTACTATCTATCTCTATCTACTTATCTATTCATTTATTTATTTATCTATCAACCTATCTATCTGTCAATATATCTACCTACCTATCTATCTATCAATATATCTACCTGTACCTATGTATATGTATGTATATGTGTGTATGTATGTATGTATGTGTGCATGTACGGTATGTATGTATGTATGTATGTATGTATGTATGTATCTATCTATCTATCTATCTATCTATCATCTATGCATCTATCTATCCATCTATCTATGTCCATCTATCTATCTATATGTTTATCTATCTTTCTATGTTCCTATTTTTAATATGTTTAACAGTCTATCTAAACTCCTCATGATTATAATATCTTGGTCTTGGTACCTTGCACAGTAAGGTCTGCACTGCAGGAGACCTGCCCCACGTCGTTGGTAGCCGTGCAGGTATAGTCCCCCTCGTCCTCGGGGAAAGCCTCGGCGATCAGAAGCTTGGCCACGTTATCTGAATTGGAGAACAAGACATAGCAATGTGTTCAGCTATAGCAAGGTGTTCAACTACGACAGGTGGTAGATTCACGGGGTGTTTTTTTTTTAATGAATATGAAGGGAGACGTCACCGTTCGAGCAGTTGGCATAAATTATAATCCGTAAGTATAACACGTATTATTAAAACCTTCGACTGATACCCTATTGGAAAAAACTCAACACATTATGCCGTAAACCAATTTCATATTTTTGAAAGAAGGGAAGTCGATTGTCCTCAATTTTCGTCTAATTTGTGCGTGTGGTTATAGACGACAATTTCTTGTCAATGAAAACGTCAGTCTGTCGGATTTATTTGTTGATCTCTTGCGTACTAAAAACAAGCAAAAATTCAAACAAAGAAACAAACAAACAAAAAGACAAACACACAAACAAACAATTAAACGAAACGAAGACACCGAGTCGGCAGTGTACAGCCGTTCCCAATCCCGCAATTTTGATGTCAAAGTCAAGTTAATATTCCTCGACCCATTTGGCCACCTAATGACGCGAGGCGAGATTGAGGCTTGACTATCAAAGCTGTTCATGGTTAACGAACAAAATGTTGATGAAATCAAAACAAGCAATCACTGTCTTCCTTTTGGTTTGTTTGTTTTTATACTGAGAAGGACTGCGTACAGACTTCGACTGAAGATGTGTTTGCAGTATGAAATGAAAGATTTGACATGATGCATAATACATTTATCGTGTGCTATAATATGGATAAAACATTAATTTCTTGTAAAATTATATCACTGATGTATATGAAAACATACTCCACTGTTGGACAAATAACTCCAAATTTCTAATTATGTGCGTTGATAATTCTGTGTCACACTTCCGATAGTTTCAACAAATAACACTCCAAAAAGGTTTGAATGTGCGAATATGAGTATGCATGTCATTTCAGCTTACCCTTTGAGTTCAAGTTCAAGTTCAAGTTATCCTTATGATTATGTACACTGTTAAAACGCAGACGAAACATAGCAATAGCCGCGCCCTGTATACATCGAATCACATCGAAATAATGTACATTGATTTTGCAGATCAGCGCAGCGATACGAAAAACCCTTCTGATTACAAAGTACTTCAATCAACAATTCAAAAACAAGCAAAAAAAAAAAAACAGCAAAGAAAAGAACAAAACAAACGAGACTTAAGTGGACATGTCAACAAAAAAAACAACAACAAACAAACAAACAAACAAACAAACAAACAAACAAATATGAACCGACCGATGTACAACTCTACCAAAATGAATGTCGGACCAGCAGTGATTGATTTTGTTGACTATCCAGAAAGCAGATTTTACTCTTGAAAGCGATGAATCTCAACTCACAACAAGACAAAAACAAACAAACAAACAAACAAACAAACAAACAAACAAACAAACAAACAAACAAACGAACAAGCAACCACAATTTTACTGATATTTATCATGACTTACAATTTCGAAACTAATTGATCCCGGTCTGTTAGCGCGGCATCAACATGAAACAGATGAAAATTCATAAATATTTTCCCTATTACTTGACAATCAGCGCAGGTAGTCATCTAAGATTTCTTATTCCAACTCAGTTCAAGGTCAAAAGAAGAATCTTAACTCCGAGTAGAGCAGAGGAAAGATTGTACTGCGAGCAGTCAAAAGAAACCCGTCCATTCTCGTCAAATTCTCGCTCAAGACTCGGCTGTTATAATAAGTGATGCCTTCACTGGGTGGTATCACGGGGAGGGGGCTATCTCCGCGTTCCGCTCGGCTGCGGAATATACCAGCGCGCTTAAAGGACCCATGTAATCCACAACGCTTTGTGCTCACTCCATTACATTTCTTCAGATTTCTTAGATACATCCACAAAAAGAAAAAAAATCCTTCCAAACAAAGATACTGTCAATGACATCATCAGGCAATCACTGCTACAGCATGCCTAGTAAGATTAACTAAAGACAACGGAATGCACATTCCCCGAGACTGAGCATAACCTGTATGTTACCAAACAATGTATTTTGCTCATCATGTTAGTAACATGGGAGCATGCAAGATATGCTCAGATTAGGAGAAGGTGCCTTCCAGTGTTTTTTTGTTAATCATATTAGCAATTTAGCAGTAACCGACAGATGATGTCATCAACAGAATCTTGGCTTGGGAGGCGTTCTATGGGCACATCCAAGTAATCTGAAGTAAAATAGTAGAAAATTATTGTACAATATATAGCACATGCTCAGATACTCGTATACTCGTGATGGTCAGAGTAGCATAAATCATCAGTGTGCCTTTTCATTGCATAGATCCTTTAATGGGAACGTTCACACTTCATTTAATGTTGAGAGACAGCATCTCGGGAGAGCCCCATTCGAAAGCAGACGTAAAACGATTTTAGTGCAAACAGTGACACTAGTTCAATTTATCATTTAGCGTAAATAACACAATTATGACTCTACTTGAAAGTGTTCAAATCTATGATCATTTTCGTAACTAATGGTAGACAAACGTGGTAGTAGGTCTATTTGAACATTATTGTAATAATTTCTTTGACACTTCACGACATTCACGACCCTGCAAACATCAATCCTCTCGTCTTTATGGTAGCAGACATAGCTCTTGATAAGTTGATGGTCACTTCAGTTTTTGAAAAATTATAGCTCTCATTTAACGCAACTTATATTCAACTTCCATTTTTATATCTTTCTTCTTAAATACATTACTCAATTTACTGAGCACGACCAAATCAAATAAATCAATACCTGTCAAACAATAAGAATATTAAAATGTCCCAAGTGATAGGATAAAGCAAACTTTCTTTCAGTGCAAGAAGGCTTGATGTGATTATTTGATCAGTGTCAGGCGATGTCGGGTGTGAAATATCTCCGTTGTGATTCAAAATCAATTAATTCTATCAAGCGTTATGGCAGTAATGCTCTCTTTGCTAGGGGCAGTATACTTTGTGTGTGGTCTCCTTCGGTTTTTTATGACATTCTATATTCTACATTGTACACCGTACGTGTCTGGTATGTGTGTGTGTGTGTGTGTACGCTCGTTTTCCGTGCAGAACGCGCTCAATGATCCGCCGCCGGGGATCCAATAAAGTCGCCCGCTCGGTCTCCACACATGACTGCACATACATATTCTGGGCCGGTAGGGGAGAAAATGGCGCCCCAGGGGTGTTTCTACCTGTCACCCAGTGTGGGGCTGTGAGGTATTCATTTCGTACGCTGTGTGAGACACAATTAAATTTGTTCAGCGCGCTCATAACTGACTTACAAGGCAGATAATGCGATCATGCCATTTTCTCCCTCGAAAAGAACACCTACCTACAGCGAAATTTATGAATATTAGGACGGAGATTTAGGCTGAAAGTCTGGTGAATATTTCTACAGATGTCCTCTCATTACTGTATTGGTTGTGATGCTGCAGCTGTGCCCTACGTTTGTGCGTGTTTTTTTTTAGTAAGTTTTCTTTTTTACGCTCTGTATCCTTATGCAGGAGTAGCCCTGTACCTTTAGTAGCCTTATTACTAGGAATGACATACTGGCTGTGTTTTTAACCACAGACATAATAGCCTTATGATGCTGGCATTTGACGTATAATTTGCTCATTAAGAAATCATGTAATAACTGTCACTTGAATGTTGAAAAGTGTGACAACGCTATTACACACACCCTCCTGGAACGAATCTCTATTCAAATTTCAATGTCAAAATTATTGCTACTTATGATCAAGTGGTCTTATCTCAACTTTCACTGCTCCTCTAAGATTTTGTTGCAGCAATGATCACGGTACTTTCTCTATTTTACTAAAAGTCACTGTACTTTCTAACTCACCCGAAAAAACAGAAGTCGCTTTACTCAAAAAGTAAAACAATAAAAACAAAGACACGATGAAATCAACCTTTAAAATGATAGAGGGCGCTAACCACGTTTGTGTTCAGGCCATAATTGACAGTTCCTTGTGGAGGCCATGCAGTCCGATATCACGACTTTAGCTACGAACGTTCAAATGTCGCAATCCGTTGACATTTTCTTGCTATGGAGCTTTAGATGTTCACCATGTGGACAAAATATTCTGCGTATGCTCAAAATTGCTCATCAAAATTGATATCGCGTCGTCTTAGCTTTCATGGTCAGTTTCGGGCCATTTTTGCTTCCGCTTACATTTACGACGCAGAGAGCTACTTGATGCAATAATGATACGGGAACATAATTTTACTTTGTACTGGCTGCATCTCCGTGAAAGCTACTTTGCAACACAATGCAAGGAGAGAGGAGAATGGCCAACGCATTCGTCGTCTCAACGTCCGCGTCGAAAATCTAGAGCTCCCTGTGACAGGCAGAACACGCATCTCACCCGACTTGAAAAAGGTGTTTTGATCACTAAGCGATTTGAGTGATGAAATGTACAACGGGACAACCCAATGCTCACGCTGTATAAACACTATCTCACCTGTGTAGCTCATTTGGAAGTACTTGGATTCCTTGATCTCCTTCTTGTTGAGCGTCCACGTGATGATAGGGGGCGGGGACGCGTCCACGTGGCATTCGAAGCAGGCGGGCTCGCCTTCCATCACCTCGAGGTCAGTGAGGGGACGGGTGAAGACCGGCCGCTTCTTGGTCTGCACGTGGCGCGTGAGCACGTGACGGAAGTCGACCTGGTCCACTTCGCTTCGGTCGCTGGAGATGTTGTTTGGGGAGTTTGAGATGTTCTGGAGACGGGGTCTGCAGTGGAATAAATAAACATTCATCAATGATTCACAAGCCGAATAATATGTGTAGCAGCCCTTGAATCTGTGCCTCCGCCATCTGTAACGTTTTTCATCAAACAAGAGCGATAGAAATATAGGCGTCACACACTTTAAGCAGCAGTCCACTTATCGTGAGCAGCAAAAAATAAGCAAGTTTCCATTACCTCATTTCATTTCATTTCATTTCATTTCATTTCATTTCATTTCATTTCATTTCATTTCATTTCATTTCATTTCATTTCATTTCATTTCATTTCATTTCATTTCATTTCATTTCATTTCATTTCATTTCATTTCATTTCATTTCATTTCATTTCATTTCATTTCATTTCATTTCATTTCATTTCATTTCATTTCATTTCATTTCATTTCATTTCAATTTTTATTTGCATTTGCATTTTCGCCAGAACATAACATACACATCATTTAGATATTCGATGTGTCTCCCAGTCACCTTATGATGATTTCATTTTCCTTATAGAAGTGACAAATGAGCAATTCACTTTAATGTCGTAATTATGTTTTCTGATGAAATGTCATCTGACCGTGAACTCACAGCGAACTAAATGCCGTCAGTCTCTTGCACGCCTATAGGCATTTGATTATACTCGAACATTCATCTAATTATCACTCAACTATAAACATAAAAACTATCTTCGGCACCTTACGCAACAAAGATGCCGACAGGAAAAAGACATGGTGAGTCAACATACCTGGATTTCAGCAGTGAACGGAAGTCCGTTTGTTCCTCTTCCAGGGGTTTGACCACCACCGACACACTGCACTGCTCGGTCCCGAACTCGTTCTGCAGCACACACGTGTAGCTCCCCGCGTCCGTCGACAGCACCGTGGGGATGTTGAGCGAGCGCGTCGTGCCGGAAATACCCGACGACTCCATCTTGAATCTCCTTCCGGGTTCGATGGGGCGGCCGTCCTTGATCCACGTGATCGTGGGCAGCGGCTCGCCGTCGATCTTGCAGGAGAGCGTGACGCTGCTCCCCTCGTCGATGTTGATGGAGCGAGGCTTCTGGAGGAACTTTGGCGGGCATCCATCGAAGTCGTTCTCTGTCAGGTCAAATCAAATCCATGCATTTCGTTGAAAGAAGACTAGTGTAAGGTAATAATTATTGACTTGTATTATAACCTCAGTTCTCTATTATACGACTGAAAACTGATTTCGACACGATGTTTCCGGCAAATCTGGTACTCCTTCCCTGCAAGTCTTAGAAACGAAGTCTTCCTTTGACTTCATGACAATGCAAAACCATTCTCAAGAAGGATTATTGCAATGCACAGAGGGAGGGGGGATTTGTGAAATTTATCCCAATCAGTAATTTCACTTAAAAAAGAAAAAGGAAACTAGTAATAACCAATCATACGCATGTGTAAACACGAAATTTGATACTAGCAGGTGTCTTCGATGCCACTTCAGACTATACATACTCAAACACTAGCTAGATGGCACTCTTCAGGGAAGAAACAATGAATTTTGATAACAAATGTAGGTACTAATGTACGCAGCACACACCTTGGACGAAAACTTTCGCTGAACACTCGTCCGCTCCGGCTGCGTTCGAAATCTTGCAGGTGTAGACGCCAGCGTCATCGGGGTAGACCTCGGCGATCACCAGCGAGTATCGATCACCGTCTCGTACGAACTTAAAGTCGTCATCTTCCTTGATGGCTTCGTTGTTGAAGAACCATCTCACTTCGGGATCGGGAGAGCCTAATAAGACAAACCAAAGGTTCAGAGCAAATGTTATTTTGAACCTATTCTCGGTAAGATGGCGACGTAAGGTTAAAAGTCAGTATAATCTACATTGAGCAAAGTAGACAACACCTCTCTCACAGAAAAAATATCTACAAATAGGTATCAATACACAAGCTACCACCATTGATGCATTAAGAATATTTCATCGAATATATCTAAATACAAGGGTATATGTTATCGACATAATGGTGATAAAAACACCGACAAGAGTCTCACCTTTGACCCTGACCGGAAGTGAGAGGGGATTGCCGTCGATGGCTTGGATGTCTTTCAGCTTCTGGACGAACTCGGGCTTGGTCGCCGTGGAAGCCTTGTCGACCTCGGTCGCATTGTTGACAACAGCAGGTGCAGCTGTGACAGATGATGGAAAAGGGTAATTATAATAACGACGATGAACGAAGGTGGCCATGATAATGTGGTCAGTAGTGAAAATGACGGTAAGATTGTAAAAGTAGTAGTTAGAGTTTTAAAAGTGGTGATGATAACAACATATTTGTTTTCTTCTGATCATTATCATTTATCATTATAATTGGCATTATTGTTGTCATCATCATTATCATCATTATTCTTATTCAAATCATTCTCATTATTATCATTCTCATTATCACGATGACGACGACGACGACGACGACGACGACTACTACTACTACAACTTACTATCATTATTTTTACTGCTACAACTACTTCCACTTCTAACTTTTTTTTTTAACTTGAATGATCCCTATGATCATCATCGTCATACCAATATCATCTGTTTTCTTCTCTAACTGGTACTGTTTGTTCTGTGCAGTACTTATGTTCCGATATCTAGGTCTCAACAATTATTTCTGTCACAAGACTTCAGAAACGCTTCAGGACCTGTCTTCTCCTGAATGTGTTAGTATACATTATTTTGAATGGGTTGAATATGCCTTTGATTGAAATTTAGATTCACGATCAATATATTCATTCATCTTTTTTATTGTAATGGTCCCATGCTCATGATCACTGATGTATACTAATGAAGCAAAAAGTGTTATACTCTGCCGTTGTGTGAAACATGAGCAGAATGTTACGTGCACAAATGAGTACGTATCGTAATTTATATTTTCAGCATTCATTATAGATGCTATACCTTGGTAAAAAAACAAGACTCTGCTCACCATGAACTTTGAGGTTAGCCTTACAGCTGGCTTCTCCGTTGGTATTCCGAAGTTTGCAAGAGTACTCGCCCTCATCCTCGGGGAGGACTTCGGGGAGGCAGAGCGACGCCGTCTCGCCATCATGGAAGAGCTCGTACACCTCGTCGCTGCCTACGATCTCCTGGTTGCGATAGAACCAGTGGACGGTAGGAGGCGGTATACCCGCCAGCTTGCAGACGAACTTTACAGAGTCTCCATCTTTTACCGTGACGTCAGAAATTTTCTCCAGGAATTCGGGGGCTGAGCCTTTCGGTGCAGAACCTGGCAAAATACAAGTGATTTGTAAACATGCAGATGATTTTTCACATTTTGTCTGCAGTAAATATAGGGCTCCAGGTGTGACGTAATTTGATGTAAAGCGTATTCAGAGCACACACTTCCAAAACAAAATAAAAAAAAAGACAAGAAAAAAAATCATCTCACCAAAATAAATTAGAATAGAAGGACATTAGGTGTTATTTCTCTATCTTTAAGGACTACGAAACAAACGGCATTAAAATATCATGCACACTTTTACTCTTCTCATTAAAGTCATCTCAGCCGGAAGTGACATGTTATTATTAGTCTTAATCAAGGCGTTTCTCATGTTCACACTGTGAAAACGCCAGGTTTGTTCTTAGAGTAATGCTTCCTCCGTGGGCTGCGATGGGCTTGCGGTATACTTCAACGGGGATCTCCCCCGCCGGGGACAAGTACATCGAAGGAACATCCGCAGACTTTAAGGCTAAAGAGATTTCTAAAGCAGGGCAAGCTTGGCCTCCAGCCAAATCAAAATGGGAACATTGACTCGTGATTAAGGGTGCTTTCTGACTCAATTGGTAAATTGGAAACGTTGAAGAAGGCTGTAATCAGTCGATCTATTTCAGGATACAAATATTATATCCGTACTCTAGTTTATAATGCATCGCGTTAAGGAACCCTTGTAGTACCCCTTGTCTGTTTTTCCGTTGGTGTTGTGTACTCACACTTGTTTAACGGTATCAACCTGGCACAATGTTCTATACCATACGCTAGGAAGACACATCTGACTAAATATTTTTTTTAACGTGTTATGTTTGTAACCATGGTAACCAAAGTTTTCAACCCACTCTAATAAGGCTGAAAAGAGCTTCCTGCATTTACCTGGGGAAAAAAGTAAGAAACGGAGGAACTTTTATATTCGCATGCCATACCCCTTTATGTTCCCTTTAGATATAACAATGGCATCCAATCTTGCAATACAGTATGTCCCAAAAAAGATTACAACGCAGCCTTCCGCAATGATATCTTTAAAAATAGTGAACGAATCTTAATCAAAATTCAGGGTATGAGACTATAACTCATTGCCCACATCTTATAGAAAACCCCGTTCGATTTGCTTCAGTGGTCAAAGAGAAATACGGAATTTTGTAGAGGATATCGGGAATCTCTTCTGTCCAAGTTCTGTCTATTGTTCACACACAAGATCATCGAAATGCTAAACTCGGAAGAATCCGATTCATGACATGCTTTACAACAATCCACATTTCTCTGTGACCGCTTAACCAAATTGAATGGGGTTTTCTGCAAAATAGAGCTAAGATGTTATACCTTAAGACTCTGAAGTAGCACGTACACAGGTTGATCATAATAGGTGTTATCAATTCGAAAATCTGATTGTAATTTTTGGGGCGACTTACTGCAGTATGTCCCCCAAAAAATTACAATAAGATTTTCGCATTGATAATGCCCAATATGATTAAATTTTTCAAATGCTACTTCAGGGTCTTGAAATATAACATTTTAGCTCTATTTTGCAGAAATCCCCATTCGATTTGGTTAAGCGGTCACAGAGAAATTTGGATTGTTGTAAAGCATGTCATGAATCAGATTCTTCCGAGTTTAGCATTTCGATGATCTTGTGTGTGAACAATAGACAGAACTTGGACAGAAGAGATTCCCGACATCCTCTACAAAATTCCGTATTTCTCTTTGACCACTGAAGCAAATCGAATGGGGTTTTCTGTAAGATGTGGGCAATGAGTTATAGTTTCATACCCTGAATTTGTATTTAGATTGATTCACTACTTTTAAAGATATCATTGCGGAGGGCCCCGTTGTAATTTTTTTGGGGACATACTGTAAAACTGCACTTTAGGAACATTGAAGGCATACGCATGTTTGATTTCACTCTGGACACATTTTCAATTACAATATAAAGTCAACTGGAATTATGATCCAAAATGGCAAAACTTAAAGGACAAGTTCACCTTCATAGACATGTGGGTTGAGACTACCAGAGAATACGGTGTCATGTCTGGACAGCAGTATAAAGAAAATATAAAGGGAATACCACAAAAAATCATTTTCATGAAAATTACAGATTCCATCAACTTGATACTGACATGTCAAGGGTAGCAGTTATTCCCCTTGCTTTCTGAAAGCGGTTAGTCAAGTGCTCTTTCATTATGCTAGAAAAATGAATTTTTGTGGAATTCCCTTTATATTTTCTTTATACATATTGTTGTCCACACAGTATATGTCATAACCCTCATCCAGCAGTTCCAAAACCAAAACTTTAAAAATTCATAACTTTTGCACGGACTTTACGATTTTCCTCAAACTTTCACTGATGTGTTCTACTAATGTTGCTGGTTTCACTCAATCCACATTTCTCTTTGGGTGTTCTTTCCTTTAAAAATCCTGTCATCTTTTTAGCCCCAAAGCGGGCCCCCGTTCTCTTGTTTTAATTATAAACATAACGCACGTGCATCACGCTCAACACCTTTTATATCAAACCGAAAGTGGAAATAAATCGTCTCGGGGTCACCACGCGGTCACGTGCTGAAGACTAGCGGGGACAAAGATTATAATACAAGGCAGGTGTTATCCATTCAGTTCGTGCGGAGAGTTCTATAGCGTCGTAAGTGAAGCAGAAGATCGTTATGATGCACAGTCTCTATGACATGTTCAGAATGACAAAAAGACAGTTATCGATAAAGATACATTGACTGATTGAGGTGTAGGGGAACGTCACACGGCGTCCAATGCACTCATGCATTGAAATTAGGGATATTTTTGGCTCCACTGCCCACTGATGACTTAATGGCTGCACCTGCTTCTTCCGTTTCTATTTTCCAGTGTTCGAACCATCTCTATCTACTGTGGTTAGGCCCGGCACAGATTTCATAAGCCATGGCCACAAGCAAGCTGCGGGTTTCCTGTAGAGATTAACAGTGCTAGACAAACGAGACAACGTGGAAAAAAAAAGAAGAGATTTCCTTACAGGACACTCTACGCGCGAAAGCTAGTATTCTGTCAGGGGTAATAGTCAATCTAGGATATACAGTCAAACCTGCCTTAACGGCCACCTGTCTAAAGCGGCTACCTGCCGTAAACGGCCACCACCCCTCCCCCGTGAAAACCGTCTATAGCGGCCACCTATCTATAACGGCCACCTTGTGTGACCGCTGTAGACAGGTTTCACTATACCCGTATGTCTCATTCGAAACTGTGAGAGTGTTGCATTGTAAAGTATCATTTTTGTTTCCAGTACGATAATGATAATGAAACACGTTTGTACATCAGTGTTTTATTAAAGCACCTCAGATATTTATTTCTTTTAATACTTAACTTCCGTCTTTTCAAGGGGATAGCATTTCTTATTATAGTTACGCCCCTATGTAGGAAACTGCAATGTCCATACGGGACATTAATGGAAAGCATCTGTTAGCTGATCGTTTTAATCCTGTGTAAATGTGTTTATATACCTAAAATGATGTTACATATTTCGTGAAATTGACTTTTTGTATGTGAAAGATATGAAAATTCATCCTCATTTTAAACTGCTAAGTATGCTAAATATTTACATACATACAATCTGCTAAGTATTTACATACAGTCAGTTTCTCCTAAGTCGACCTCACACAAGTCTAAAAACTGGCAAGCCGAAGGAAAATTCGACATGTATGGATATAAACACGAGGTAATTATGTTGTTTAGGTAGAAATTCACGTAAGTCCAAAGATTTTTCTCCAGTCCCGTATGATTCTATCGGGGTGAGGTTGACAGTATCTGGCATTTGATCTCTTTAATAAGATTTCCATCTGAAGTGAATTGCTTACAAAAATTATGCTTGTATGGAGCGTATATTCATCTTTTGTCTCACACGATAAATTATGGTGGAAAATTTCCTTGTGATTCTTCTGCTAGTTTTTGACACATCCATAATATTTGTGGTTCCCAATACCTCGCTCAAATTTGTAGTTATAGACTCCTAAACCGTTAAGAATGACGTGTATTGTTTAATTTTCTTTCCGTCCTTGGCATTTAATATGGCAAGTCATGGATAGCACGTGATCTCTAGTTGCTATTTATGTTTTCTGTCATTTTCTCTTTTGATATTTTGACAATTAATGAATCTCGGTTAATCATGGGTTATTTGTGATGAACCTATTTTTTCCAGCAAATTTGTGAATGATGTGGAACACATTGTGGGAGGTGGGTACCTTTGAATGTTTTTACTGATAAATGGCGCAAAAAAATGCTTTTTCATCATCAATATCATCATCATCATCATCATCATCATCATCATCATCATCATCATCTTGATGCTTACTTTCCACCGTCAGCGTCGCCTCAGCGACCTTCTGACCAGCCAGGTTCGTCGCCGTGCACACATACGATCCCGTGTCCTGCGGCGTTGTGTCGAAGATCTCCAGCACGAAGTCATCCCCCTCCTCGTAGATCTCGAATCTGCCGGCGTCGCCGAGTACGACGCCGTTTCTGCTCCACGTCACAGAGGGCTTGGGGTCGCCTACGACGCGGCAGACGAACTTGGCCGAGTTGGGCTCGACCAGGGTTTGGGAGGACGGGCGGGCCAGAAACTCGGGCGGAATGCGAGACGGGGGCTCGAATTCTGTTGTCTTTGCCGGCGTCGGCTCGGGGATCTGTTCCGAACGGATGGAAGCCACGTCTTCCGAGGAGAAGACATCCTCCGTTCTGACGTCGGTCGACGACATCGAGTTCGTGTACGGTACCACCGGTGGCTTCTCTGCTTTCTTGACTGCTATTGGAAAATGTGATGCGAGAACACACATTACTGAAAAACGTGATCACTTCAACTTAATAGTCTACTACTCACACACTCAGGACTGTAGCCCAACACCTGACTAAATACAAAACTTCTGATCAAATAACACTGTTTATATACCTACCATACTAACGTTATTACAGTAAGAAATAAAAAGCTGGGCAATCAATTCCTCATGAACATGATGAAAGCAATGAATGTCATTCCACACTAAGCATCGAAAAGTCGTGACTGACTGATCAGTGTGCTTAGCGAGTGAATGGAAGCTGATATTACGAGGCCTTGTTGGAAGTCTTCTAAAAATTTGATATATCAATTGTTGCTATCTTCTGCATACAATACTGGTTTTCAATTCTATGTCTCTCCATAAGAACTTCCGAGATAATGACCCTTTACGTGGTGACTTTTTTAAAAGCTTTAATTATGAGACCTGCTTACCTTGAACGGTAAGCTGTGCACCCGTGGCCACTTTCCCTGCGGCATTCGACGCTGTGCACGTGTACATCCCGGAGTCCCCGGGCACGACGTCGAAGATTTCCATGACGAACTCGCCATGGTCCTCGAAGATCTCGAATCGTCCCTCATCCTTTAGCACCTGGTCGTCCCGTGCCCACGTGACCACGGGTTGGGGAATCCCCGAAACAGTGCAGCAGAAGCGTGCTGACTTGGTTTCGTTCACCGTGACAGACTTGGGGCGGGTGACGAACTGAGGAGCCGTATGCACCGGCTCGGGTGCTGCTGGGGCAGCCGACGAGATGGAAGAGCTAGAATACATGGAGGAAACGAAAATATTTGTCTTACTGGCCATCATCTGCACTTGACATATGACAGAACACTTTAAAATCTACAATCGAGTAGTATTTGGGGACGAAGTTACACATCTATCCTCTCTGGAAACTTTTAACATAATTTAAGAAATACTTATGCCCACTTATCAATCATTGAGCCCTGCAATATTTCCATGAACTTCTCAGACTCTCTGTCAAACATTTGGTTGACAAGTTCATTTGCGTTTGTTGATGTGCGCGGTGTATTTCGTAATACGAAAGCAAACACTGCACGAAAGACACTGCGAAATACGTCGCGAAATACCGTGGTATTTAGAGAATGGTAATTCAAACTTGGCGCCAAATAAGGATGCGAAATTTGAATTCGAATAGTGCCACGAAGTACCACCAACCGTAAAGCTAAAGCGGTGTGTTTCTCACGTGACCTAGACCAGGGAGGTGGAAGTTCCACCTCCCTGCCTAGACACACTTCCTGTCTTTTTCCCGTCTAGGAGATATGCGTATGCACAGTGCTTACCTCCGAGAGGTGTACTTCCGGACCGGGATTACCACGGTATCTCGCGAATGAGAGAACGGTACCACTGAAATACCGCGGTATCTATTACCTAGGTATCTATTATTACCGCGGTATCTATTACCGGGGTATCTCTTACCGTGATTTTACGGGGTATTTAACACCACGCTAATTCTATACATTAAAGTCAAATATGTGATTTTACAATAATCTTTCAAGGACGAGAGATGAATGATTATGACGCTCTTTTTTTCCCCTCTCGTTAATAATAATTTATTTGATGCAGGAAATAATTATGACCTGTTGAGGGATATACGATCCCACCGAATAAATCTTTTCACCGGGCAAGAAACGTGACACCTCGGCTGGGTAGAATTTATGAGGTGTACTGATCAGTTTACGTGTTACAAGGTTGCGAGGAAAGTTAGACAGACATTAATTGTAATATACATATCGTCACAGGTGTATGCAACGAACACCCAAATCTCTTTTTGAGGTCATCAGACGCTAATATAAGGAAGTATTGGTTTATTGCATCTCACCTGGGATCAATGTCTGACTCGTCGATATGAAGAGGGTTGTTGTTGAACACAGTGTTCTCATCGGCACTTTTGGTCGGTGGGTCGATTTCTGCAAATATGAAAAAACAATCGTGAAAACACCAATAAGAAATAGTCATATCAAATTTCCATTCATCTGCAATCTTTCTTCAACGCAGTATGGTAGCTGGAGAAAAGCTTAGTCTTTAAGACGAGCGTAATTTGGAATGAAACGGATGAACTCAGAGCAACAGACGGGCAAACATATCGGCAATGTCAGACAAAAATGGAGGAAATTCAACGGATAAGATGTCAGCTATCACGTGACACAATATGGTGCCCTTCCAGCAGCTCGGAATAACGGTCTATTAAAGTCACGTGACCTCGATGCCTTCACTTCCTAAATAGACAGAAATACCATGTATAATTACAATAATAATAACAGAACGAAAAGAACCACCTCATTTTTATATAACACGATGTGTATAAACATTAATTTACGTAATCTTCATAATCTTGCCTTCCTTTTTTTTCAAAAGGTCATGAACACACCTTTAATTTCGAATCATCCCCCCTTCCCGAAAATAAATGATACTTCCTCCTCAAGAGATGACTATTTTGAGGTGATCATTGACCATGTTGGTTGACTAACAATCAGAACAGAAGTAACGGAACTGAACGGATCATTCTGAAATATATTTGAATTAAATAATGTCCTCTGTATCATGTCAGTGTTTACTGATAAGACTTTATTCATCATGAATCATGCTTATGACGAATAGTATGATACTCGAAGGCTAACACAGACTGTTATTACTGAGCAACAAACAGGCTAGGTGACAAAAATGGTTGGCACATCGGGCTAGCTTAATGGCACCACAAGACTTACGTCATTCACGTCAAAACTTTATGCCTTTACTTAACATGCCAATTGTAGTGATAATTGTGGTTCGATCAGGACGGGGTAAAACTGATAAACAGTGATAGAAACAGGAAACGGTCGAATTATCGAAGCCGCCACGGGGCGACCCTTATCACTGAACGCAGACAACATAGAAGTGACAACTTTGTGGGGGAAACAGTAGCAGAGTGCATTCTGTATGATAACAGGGATGTACAGGATGAAACATTGCACAACCAAACCCTCCCTGCCGGTATGATACACGTTATTTGTGTGTACACCACGAATGTGGCTTGATGTGTGTAGGATTCTACAAATAAGGGCTGAAAGACAGAATTTACTCATTACATACGAAATGCCAGTCACATTTTTGGGGGGCATTCATAAAATTGGGGTATTTTGGCATTGAATTTTCACATAAGTGTTATCGTCACTGGTTTTAATTGTTTTTATCACTGATTTTGCGAATAGTCTCCCACCATCACATTCCTTCCCCGAAAACGACGAGGTAAACAAATCACTGAGTCGAACTGATTCATCGATAAACACACGGTCGCTTGTATTTGTGAGGAAACCACGCATCAATACAAAGAGTATGTGACATCATTTCTCTAACAGGCCTCCTCCTCCTCCTTCTTCTTCTTCTCCTCCTCCTCCTCCTCCTCCCCTCCTCCTCCTCCTTCATCTTCTTCTTCTCCTCCTCCTCCTTCCTCTTCTTCTCGCCCTCTTCCTCCTTCTCCTCCTTCTTTCTTGTTTTCCTCCACATCCTCCTCCTCCTTCTTCCCTTTCCCCTCTTCCTCCTTTTTTTCTTCTTCTTTTTCCTCCTCCTCCTCCTTTTCCTCCTCGATCCCCTTCCTCCGCCTTCTCATTTCTTCTTCTTCTTCTCCTCCTTCTTTTATACCATCTTTTCCAGTTCCCTTTCCTTTTCTTCCTACTTTTATTCTGTAGTCACGGTAAATCTGCCCACCAGCGTTCCATTTCTAAAAGGTCTCATAAAGATGGTACGCACATTCTGTGACTATCAAAAACCACATTGGATTCCCTACTTTCCCTAAAGATGGGCCCGAGAAAGTTAGTGACGACACGTGATACTCTCCTCAAAGCAAAAAGAGAGGTTGTTGTAGCATAGATACGTGGGACGCAAGAGAGTTAGGGTGTCACGGTATAAAAGATAGAGAGAGGAAGAGAGGGAGAGATGGAGGGAGACAGACAGACAGACAGACAGACAGACAGACAGACAGACAGAAAGACAGACAGACAGACAGACAGACAGACTAATCTTCACATTTACCTTGCCACATCTGTTTACCTGCTGTAGTTACCCCTAATGTATTGCTGAGGTCTCCTACAAAAGTGTGGGCGTTGTAACGAGTCCATCAGTTTAAAGAAGTGCTGTCAAGTATGCTATTCATAATTATTATGATCGAAAAGGAAGTGTATCTTTATCTGTTTACCAAGGACAAGCTTAAATTATGTAACGCAGAAATCATATCCTTCCGCCGTACTGTAATATGATCTCAGGAAGAAAAAATCAGGTCAAATACAGTGACTAACACAGATACTCGAAAACGGCAGCAAAGACGGAATACTCCTGACAAAGCTACAGATCCGGGGGTTGATCACTTATGAAAAGAAATATAGATGGAAAAGGTGTACTACTTTAATGATTGCCGTGATGCAATTAGTGATGCATTATACTTTAAGAGGCATTCCTTACTGAAACAAAAAAAAATCAATACAATACAAAGGAGACTTGAAAGCCACCTACGTAGTTAAAAAAAAAACAACACTGATTTTTGTCTTGCTTTGTGTTCTTTTGACGGTCAGGGCACTCCATCTTGCCCTGATTGTGATTAATTCTACCTGACGGGAATCTAGCTTAAAACTTTATAGGCCTGTACGTGTTAGGTTTAGGGTTAGAGTTAGGGTTTGTGTTCTTTTGACGGTCAGGGCACTCGATCTTGCCCTGGATTGTGATTAATTCTAACTAACGGAAATCTAACTTAAAACTTTATAGGCCTGTACGTGTGAATCTGATAAACCTATTCCAACAGAAGCACTCTATAATCCATCTTCTATCTCCCCCTCTGTTTCTGAATTTTTGCGTGTAATGTGCGTGATTTCGCTGATGATAACAATACTAGATTCATTAAGGTTTCAACCTACCGACTATGAGTTCTGCGGAGCTGGAGACCTGACCATGCTTATTCTTGGCCACGCAGGTGTAGATGGCGTCATCGTCCTCTGTGACGTCATCAATGATGAGGGCGTGGATGCCGTTGGCGTTGCGCACGAAGTGAACGCGGTGGCTTTCCTGAAGGGCTTTCCCTTCTTTCATCCAGGCCACCTCCGGGGCGGGTTCCCCGTCCAGCTTGCACTGCAGTCGCCCGTTGGCTCCAGCTTCGTGCACCTCGCAGTCGGAGAGCTTTTGTAGGAAGAACGGAGGTCGCTTGGGCTTGGCTGAGAGGGGGGAAATGGATGAAACGTGAGAACCGAGTTAATTCGAAATGTCTGATTCTGGATAACGGTTCAATCTCGTGGCTTATCCACTTAGGATAACATTCAACCATTCAGACATTAGTGTGGATGCTTAGGGTATGACAGTGAAAACGATATTTCTTTCAGTTAACTCTAGTTTCGGAGAATGAAGACCATGTCACATAAAACTGTTGGATGATTCATCATACTCTCCTTGGAAAATAATATTTTATTTTATTTCATTTACAGTTTCAATTCCCACATTATCCTCATTATTTGCCGACTTACAATATGATTAAACACGTCTCCACATTGTCCTCTGGAAAAAAAAAAAAACATAACAGCCAGAGAACCAATGAAAAATAGTTACACAATCAAATTAAGACATTAACCAACATACATTCACAAACTCCGCACAGACATAATTGGTAACAAATTCATGTGCGAAGTCTGACGGAGTGTGATCATTAGTGTGACAATGACAGGTCCGGTCCTCTGTGAGTGCCATGGTAATAGACCCACTGGGTAAATAAAACAGCGCCCTCTTTCGTTCTATGATGATGACGATGACTACGATGTTGATAATGATGATTTCTATCATCACTATTAGCAATTTAATTCCATGACATCCTTATCATCCAATTGTATCATCATTATCATCATCATTATCATCATAACATCATAACAATCATCATGATCGTGAATAGCCATTGACGGCAATGTTATATTTCAGAAGTTCCCTGTCACAAAGCTATGGTGTTGGTTTCTGTATTGGCGGGAAGACGCACACTTCGTTGTCGCACCATGGTTAATACAAAAATTATGGACTGCATTGAGTAATATTGTTATCTGAATGTTTTACTGGTGCTATTAACATTAGGGAGTTTTCATCACCAATATTACGCAACGAGCCAGAAATCTAAATCTCACTTGTTTTGTCCTTTTGAGTCTTTGTGTTACTGTGACCTACGTTTTAAGCCTGAAACGGTTTGCAATTGAATGCAAAACACCTTAACGAACATGAAATCACACAGTCAATTAACAATGCGGCTGATATGATTTGCACTTGAACAAAACAGTGCGAGAGATGATTAAGATGTAATTGGTGACTAATTTGAAAGTCATGTTGCGTGGACGTGATCAGGGGCAAATAACGTAACGATAATGACTAATGTCCTATACATTCATTCACTACATTCGTAAAAACAGTCACAGCGGAGAGCTTAACATGGGATGATACATGCTAGGCGACCTTTAGCAGTTCTAATTGTTCAACCTAGTTGTCTTCGTTAAGTGTTTTTTTTTTCTTCTAATGTTTGCTTGAGAGACATCAACCTTGTAAAAGTGCGTGCTCGCGCGACCGTGCCGGCTAATCGTATTACAGAGTTAATCATTCTCAATGGAGATTATTCTGGTCAAATGCTTAACGCTGCTCGCGTACGCTGTCACTCGTACCCAGTCTCATCGTTTGTCTATACATGGGACGAAGGTACAGTATCCGCCATGTCCGCATTCTGTTCCGAGACTTTAATGGGCGACTTAATGCCTCCTTAATGGGGGAGAGATCACCCCTCTTCAAGAGTTTTATGGTGGTTACCCCTCTTCAAGAGTTTTTATGGTGGTTATTCCCAGCGACCAAGGATGGAATGCCGTCGCACGTGAATCATCCCCGCACAAAACAAACTCGCACCCCCATTTCATTGTTTTCAGGGCATTCCTCGTCGGTTACGCCAGCCTTTAAGAAGGTTTCATTCAAATTAATGCCCGCATCAGAAGTCAGAAATATTCGTTCAAGAGGTCAGCGTATGTATTTCTGGAATGTTTGCTCCTTAGTCACATTCAGTAAGTGATGAAGGAGAAATCCCCAAACAAGGTAGAGGATGCAGAGTAATAAGATAGAAAACTACATGCAAAGAATACCTGTACTCAAGAAGCTTTAGTTGTGGTTTGTTGTTCGAAATGTCCCTACTATACGAAATATTTGTACTTGCGGTGTAATTGATCCTGAGAAATCCGCCAGTCTGGACGAATGACTAATAATTGGTCACACTCAATGCTTGACCACTTAACAGAACAATGACAGGCGATGACCACACATCGCCGGGAATAATATGAGATGAATTCCAAGGACTTGACCAACGCATCTTTATCATCATAGGAAGGAAAAGACTTGGGCCCTACTGGACAAACGCCGATACAACATTACCGAACGTGATGAATACCATCGGCAATAACAACTACAAAATTCAGTATTTGAAGTGATACTAAAATTAATTATGATATTTAAGTGGTCATAACAATAAGTGCAACTCAATAACGAATGTGTTATGGGAATCGCATTGTAAGTGGAAGATGTACCGGTACGTGGTAGGAACACCTTTGCAGCACCCCCCCCCCCCCCCACACACACACACACACACACACACAAATTGCATAGTTTTGTGTCAGCGAAGGAGGATAGGTTTCGTTGAACTATTCCAGAGTTTTTAATCCAAAATTGATGTGGAAGAGCCAGGTTATGAAGGCTAAGACATCAGTCTAAACACGAAGAACAGGTCAAGGGAAGTGGCATTATGACTTACAGTGCCTATTTTTTGCGTTCTTCATTTTTAGGCCAAAACCCTTTGTCGCAGCTGCATTAGCAGTCCTCTGCGCATTACGATGGTCTGAACAGAAGTTGACACCGTCTCGTAGGAGACGCAAGCAGATACCCAGCGCAAAGTGTACTTGTACGAGTTTGTCAGAATCTATTACCACTATAATCATTGGGTTTTTGTTTTTTTCCCAAGAGCACGATCACATTTCACTTTTTACATGATTGACAATAGCATCTTACCTCCCCTGGAAAACAAACGCTATAAAACGATCCAAAGTTTTCTTAATTTTACACAATGTGCTACCTCAGCAGGAGTTAACTAGACTTAAATTCAACTGCAATTGTTTTCAACCACTAGCTCACAAGTACACGGTGTTTCATGAATGGAAAATCAGTGCTCTACTACATCATGTGGTCTAAACAAACAAAAAATCCATAAGCTGGCCTTCTCCGCTCGTGAAATCTTCTGCAGCATGACCATCTTTGGGATTTGGGTGCCAGGCCGTTATTTTCATGCAGCATACTGTAATGTCGACACTCTTAAGATATAGGCCTAGATCACATAATGTGCTGATGATGATGAACAACGCTTTCCAACTCATCCAGTCTCAAGGACAACATACTTACATACCATGTCAATAGGCTCCTATATCAGTATATGTCGCTGACAGTGAGACGAGTAATCTGAATACAGTGTTCTTGTCACTGAAATAACATTTCCTGTGAATCTTAACTCGTAAGTGCCTAGTTTAACATCTACAATATCGGAGAATGACGTTATTATTCGACACAGATTACTTCCAATATATCAGCCAGAGGCGACCATCTTCCATTAACTGAAAATGCAGGATGCGAAAGAGAAGTATCAAACACGGTCAGTTGATGAATACAATACTGTTAATCAATAAACAATAAACATATAGGCCTACAAACATTCCACAATAAAGGCCAATTAAAAGTATGATTTGTGAAAACAAACATTTAAGCCTATCTATTGTAAAACTTATGTAGCATGACTAATAACTGAAGTTTAGGAACAGGTAGGGCCTACTTGTTATCTTTCTCTCCCCCTTCTGCAGTTTTCCGTTTAACCTCCCCCCCCCCCCCCTCTCTCTCTTAACATCGCATTACATGTATGTAATGTCATGTCATGTCATACAAATCTGCATGTATTTGTATTTGTAGTTCTCTCTGATATGCCTCGTACAAATTTTCTTGTCAGAATGTTAGACTGTGTTGAGCAAGCTACGTAAGGTTTCTGGATTCTTTCTGTTTAGCCGAGCTGCGTATCGGATTCACTCGCTGTATAGGCCTACTGACAACAAATTCACAAAAGACAGCGTCAATACAGGCGCCCCAAACCAACGTCTATAGTTTACCCCTATACCCTATAATCTCCCCATTGCAATGTCCCAGCATGTTAAAACAGTGGAGGTGTGGTCCCCCAAGGGAAAAACCTTTTCACACCAAACTGATCACGCCTATGTCGTCTGCACACGTAAAAAGAAGACCTTGGTATCGAATGGCTTAACACCTGAGCATAAAGAGAGTGCGGGCCATTCTTGGTGGAAGTTTTTTGATTTCTACTCGTTCCATGTTTGCAAAGCGCTTTCACTTTACATAATAAAACAGGGGCATACTTTCTCGAGTAGGGTCGAAGTTGAGTCGAGCATGTCTCGCTGAAGTCATGGCGTTGGATCTCCGCCATGGTGGCTACCTTCAGAAAAACTCTCCATTGCTGAAGACGACTGGTGGGTAAACAGATTTGGAATGTGAGGTCAAAACATTTACTAGGTGGATTTAGAAAGGCGACAATAGGGTGAGTGTGAATGCAACCGTGTAGCGAGAAGACTTGAGGGGCCTGTCCGCATTTAGAGGAGGAGACGGGGCTCGAATTCGAATCAATCACATCGCGGTATCCACTTCCAAACATGAATGGACAATCATACCTAAGAAGGACGATAGAAATCGAAATAATTGCGATATCCATCGAGAGAAGGATGAGTCAACAAAAGACGGGACCTGTTGCAAGGTGGCACTTGTAATTGATCGCAAAGAATATGTTACAACTAGTTGAAATTCGGTTACAATCAACTCCGTCTGCGAATGTCTGCCGAGGCTCTTAAATTGAAATAGAGGGGAAGGGGAATCAATTATATACAGTTTGTATACTGCATGCCCCTAAGCGTGAAAATCTGTGCTGTGCTTTGTAGTTGCGGAAATGTTTGCTTTATATCTGTCTCGAAATGTCGCCGCCAAACAACATTTACTTTGATTCTATAATTGTGTTAATTGGTTTTTTACGAGGCTAAAGATATACGGAGCCTCTTCGCAAACCTTATACACACAATAACACATCAATGTTATCCAGTCTATTCAAGACAAAGAAGAATCGGGGCAGCCAGCATTAGATATATTCGGTGTTACCTGGCTCCACGTCTTAAGGTGATGAATCAAATCGTTAGGCACTCAATTCCCTTGTTCGTGAATTTCTTGTTTGAGCGCTTGTCACCCCCCCCCCCCGTGCTGAGAATATATCATCTGCTATATTCATTGGATATCCTATTTAAAAATTCAAACAAACGGACAAACAAAATGTCCAGAGATATTCGAACCCATGATCTACTGCAGGTACAAGACTAGGATAGATAGGAGTGTCACTTTGAAGCTGAAATGGGTACGTATAAGAGTATAAAATCTTTATAAGATTTACACATGTTTTGAGTCGCCAGCCGTTTCCAGCAGTTCGAGCAGGATGAAGGGCTGGTATTTCTATTACCTGATATAATGAGGAGCACAACAATCCCTATTGGAGATGTGAACAACCCATATGTTATTCAAAATCGAATTATTTATCAGAATATCAAGCTCGAGTGAATACTTGGCTTATTTAATTTGTGTTTTCACACTTTATCGCAGTCGACTTGCATCCTAAGCCTCGTAGTTTATCTTGTCTACAGTATGGGCATTTCATATGTAAATCAATTTGTAGCATTCAATTCCTATAATCGATTGTACACATCGATCGATTTATGTAGGTACCCTAATCATGATAAATGTCAACTGGAAAAAAGAAAGTTTTGTGTCACAATGAATTCAGGATAAACTAATGTATGTTATTAATTGGAATGGTGAATAGTCTTTGAAACAGGTTCTATTTGACAAACGCATCCACACACAAACAAACAAACAAACACACGCACACACACACACGTCTATCCCTTTAATGTTGACAAGGCTTGTCAGTGACTAACCCTTTACCATGGAGCTCTACGGAACACATGATACCTCCTCTGACGGCCTTCAACAGGCATGTCTGCATCTTTTGCCACTTGTGTGAGTATGGGTGTGTGTTGGAAGTTTGACTCATGAGGGTTCCGTGAACTTCAACATAACCACGTCCCCACTCATCCCCCCACACACAAACACCTGGTAAATGGGTGTTGAGCAACCCCATTAACATTGGCACAATACATCACAAGATCTATCAGTCAGTACGTGTCTGAGACTGTATACATTATTTGCAAGATTCGATATGCTGTAATTTTGTCTCAGCCCCAGGTAGGAAGATATATCACTATCATTACACTAGGCCTGCCGAATCAATCATATAAATGAAGACAAGTTCAATGAACTGGTCTGCAAGGAGACAAATTAATAAGTAACCGTCAAGATTTCATTGTGGTTCCTTTTAATAATGTAAGCCTACATGATGATGTTCAAGTTCTTTATACAACTAGCAACAATGCCTATACAACCTGCAAACACAATGTACTTTAACGTCGACTGATCTCTCCCGAATCTGTTGTGTTTCCAACATAATGTCCTTGGCAAAGAAGATGAAAGTAAGACACGCTTCTCGAAAGGTGCCTCATTTTATTGCTCCATAGTGCAGGGAGGGACAGTTGGGTGGCTTTAAGGACAAGTTCACCTTCATAAACGTAAGGATTGAGAGAATGCAGCAATAATAGTAAAACAATTTTGTGAAAGTTCGAGTAAAATTTAACAATCCGTTCAAAAGTTATGAATTTTTGAAGCTTCAGTTTCGCGATTTCTGGATGTGAAGACTACTACAGTTTCTGACGTCATACGTGTAGAACGATTTTAAAGAAAATACAAACAAGATTCAGCATATTTTCACTTTCTCTCGCATAATAAAACAGCACATGACTTGCCTCTTTCAGCAGGCAGGGGGAGTAATAATTACCCTCAACATACGTCAGTTACAAGTTGAGGGAATGTGTAGGCCTACTTTTTTTAATGATTTTTTTGGAATTCTCTTTATATTTTCGTTATATCATTCTTCGCATATGACATCATACACTTCAGTAGTCTTCTCACCCAGCAGTGACTGCACAAAAACTTTAAAAATCTATAACTTTTGAACGGATTGTAAGATTTTCCTAAAACTTTCACTGATGTGTCCTTATACTTTATATTGCTGCATTATCTCAATCCATGTGTATATGAAGGTGAACTTGTCCTTTAAAGAAATCGAGTACTTCTGGCAGCAAAGATCGCCCCGTGAGGTCACACGTTAACTGCTCTCTTCATGGTCAAAAATACGACATCAGGGATTCAGAAATGTTGATATTTCTTCTTTCCCCCTTTTCCCTAAAGGACCGTAAAACACTTTAACTATTCGGAGATGGTAATAAACAATATTTCAAGGACGGTTTTCATTTCTCTCAACTGATCACATTTTGTTAGTTTGAGCAGGGAGGTTTGACACAAGTCTGACGCATGTGACATTAACAAAAGCCACCGTAGAATGCAATGTGATGGAATAACATGGAAAGGGTGGTGGTTTTGAATAGGTATATCATGTCGACTGCTTAATTATACATTCAGTCCTTGCTGTCCTGAAGTCTGGCAAGGTTTCTGAAATCCAAGAACAATTACAGGAACGAGAAGATAAAGGACTATTACTACACGTTTACCAGTATTAGTGGCCCAATTACTTTAATGTTTATATCCGATAATGATGACGGCCTATTTGGGGCTGTTTATAGATGATAAATGATCCTTTGAAAATAAATGCCGACTATACACGTGAGAAGATAATTAACACATGAGCAAACTACAGCAACAATGGCAATCCCCTCAGAACTAACACCTCGGAATATCATCAGCACTGTGTTCCTCCTGGTTGTCATGGTAACGGAAGAGCTAAGTGTGTACCGTGTTTTGTCATCCATTGCCCTCTCCATCTCATTTACAGTGAGTGTGGTGGCTTTGAGGGGTAATGATTTTTTTTAGACTGACTCCTTAATTCGTGTTAAAAACGTGACACTTGTCTTCATATAGTATTATGTTCACTTGTTTTCACTTATCTTGCTGTTTTCATGGCTGGCGATTCCACATTTTCTAATGTACAAGATGTTACAGGCCTTCCTTCGTATTATTCACTTCGTAAATAGCAGCGTGCTGGTAAATGATCAAAGTTGAAGTACTAGGCCTATTGTTTCCATTCAGCAAAACACGCGTCCGAGATCAAAATCTTGGTGAAGAGTATCTTTAACATGACGACGCACGCGACGGGGGAAGAAAAAGCTCTAACTAATCCCTAAAAATTCGACTACCGCGTCTGGGTATACCGGGTATCGAAACTGGATGAAAAGAAAATAAATTTGAGAACTCTTAACGGCAAAGAAAAAAAAATCAACGTTTTCTCTTTCCCTAATTTTTCCGTTTCTTCTCTGCCCCTGTCCCCTCCCCTCCCCCTTTCCCCTGTGGCTGCATCGGCACTCGTAGGCTCAACTCCATGTGAGACAGGGGCATGACGTGGTGCTTCTTCAGCTGGGAGTGTGGCCCATTAAGGATGAAAAGTCCCCCCCCCATCTCCCCATTTTGAGGTTTCCCCTTCTCTCCTTGTATGCTACTGCATTCTTTTCGACCATAACATTTTGTCCCATCAATGGAGTACATGTGTCATTTCTATACGTTAACAATTACGACAAATGCTCCAAACACCAATACCAAACCCACTTTCTTTAGAAAGTAGTGTCATTACTTCCAACACAACTATTAGTTTTACTCATATTACAATACCATTACCGCTACATTTCACGCACTTTCCGTCTTCTCCCCACCCCTCCTCCGCCTCCGCCCGTTTCTTCGCCCCTCTCTTTCAAATCCCCTCTTTATTCCTCTGACAGAATAATGCCCCCATTCATCAGCTTATGATATTGTACGAAAACGACTTTTTAGGCAATTTCGCAAGTCATTTTGGCTGCTCTTGATATCAATGTAGTCATCAAGCCACATGAACTCTGGCTTGCTTTGCAATATATTGCAATAGGTGCGCAACTGTCGAATTAACTGTGGTTTACGCCATGGTGTGACTTGGTACAAGTCCCAAAAGCAGCATGTTTGGCGGACAAAGGTAGTGCCTTGTAAGAGGAACCACATGACGCAACCACAGAGTATGCCCCTGACGAAAAAAAAAAGGTAGGAGGAAGGGGGAGGGGTGCAGCATTGGAACTTGGTTGGGGCAGCATCCCTCTATTGACAATGTCAAGGCTTCACTTGGGAAAAAGGCAACAGCTTATAGGTTTTGCAACTTCCTATCAACCACAGTTTTAAGCAGGTTTTCACCACCCCCACCCCTCCGGATTTAGTCATTACTCAACGGTGATTTCATTATCCTACACGCTATGGCAGGGATACACGTTTATCTATATCTCTAGATGAGAAAATAGACATTGAACTTTTCAAAACGGAGCCTCGTGATGTCGCAAAAAGGGGCACATTACCTGACACCCCATCCTCCTCAAGGTATACACCCTTTGTTCGCTGCTATCATCCAAGTTAATCGAGAAATGACACGTTTCGGCTGGCGACTCGAGCCTCCCCATTTCGGCGGGGATCCGAAGGAGGTTAAACGGCATGGTTAGGATTACACGCAACATCAGAAATCTAATAACATCCATCAGAACATGTTGAATGGCTAACTTGGAAGCGAGGCATACCAGCCAGCAATTAAGATATTCACCTCCAAGTTTCGACTACCCTCTGACTTCTAGCCTCAATTCAAGCATTCTTGTTGTTTTTTCTCTTTCGTTGTCGAGTATCGACAATGTTTTAGTTTTATCTCGTATATGATAACTGCTATGTTGCTTTAAAACGTAAAGATTGAAACAAGAAAAAAAAAAGAAAACGCCACCAAAACAAAGCAAAACATAGCCAAAATAACATTTTTATGACTAAGTTCGTCAAAAAAGTGGAAACTAGCGTCTCTAAAGTTGTTTTGCTTCATCTATGTATGACGCATAATGATAAAACTCGTCAACGTGAAGATGAAGTCTACTCAGACAGGAGTGTTGTGTGACTCACGTCTTACAATACTGCCATGATGACAGAGCAAAACAGACATCGTAATTTATTTCGAAGAATAATGGAGTGAGGGATATTTCGTTCTTATAGCATAATGGGAGAATCTTTCATGATACACTGTATTATAGAGATTGGCATTCCAAATCAGACTGACAGTCCGTTTGTTGTTGTTTTTGGTTTTGTTTCAAGTCGTCATGCTGCACACACGGAATAGGTAAAATAACTTTTGCTCTATAACTGTAGAGTTTGACAAAATGCATTATACAAGTTACTGGTAACTGTATTTTATACTAATCATACCCAGGGCTTGCATAATACATTCTTTCTATCATACACATTGTAGTGCCCCAGTTGTTAACTGTTTCGAAATTGACTTCATCTAAAATCCTTTAAGCTGTCGTGTGTTTTGTTTGTCTTTACCTTCCCTCATAAGCGTAAATTGCTTTGTCTCGAGTTTAAACCACACAGGCCTACAAGCTGGATAGATTCGAATCGGATATCGTCTATTTCTCATTGACTGTCACTTTATGAATCAACAGACATGAGATGCAACGTACGAACATCGACTCAAAGGAGACAATCTAAAATACAAGACATTTTTTTTTTTTGACTTCAGCTATTTATAAACATGTCGAGTTTCATTTTGTTGTATGCGTTTGTGGGTGATCTACAGAGTGGATGAACACCTAGTACTCTAGATTTTTGGCTGCCTACAGGGATTTGAAAGGCGAGAGTTACTGAAAGAAAGGAGGCCAAGCCACTTTCGGGGGTGCCTGTCGAGCCCGCCCGATCTGACCTACGCGCCCGCTCCTGTACAACCACCCAAAGCACACTATTAACACCTGCGCGCTTCCATCTCTTCTCAAATATTTCAAAACCGTACGCTGAACTTGTCACACCGCTATGCGGACAGCTCGGCGTTTTGAAAATAACACTTCTTGGCAAATAACAAAATTCCATTAACGCAGTTCTGAAGATGAAGGTGTCTTTCGTTATCCTTGTCAGATATAACTTACTTGTCTGGTATCATTTTCTCGCTCTCTCTCTCAGAATTTACGATATGTCAAAAAATGGAAACCCGATTCTCTCAAAAGAAATAGTGTATTGGTAAGTTTCCTCCTGTTTATCATTCTTCAGATATCGCTCACATGTAACCGCATAGTTTGGAGAATTCCGGGTCGTCTATTATTACCACGTGCAGAATAGGAACCCCGCAGGCGTGCGAGATTTCGGTCGAACGTGAAAACTCGCAACTATTTAGTCCAGCCTCTCTAAAAACATATATTTCGTCGGCCAAAAGTGTCATACACATTCACGCACACAACAAACACACATATGTGCACCATACACTTGTACATACAGCCATACATCCCACCAGACCGCACACAAGTGTCAGTTCATATACATTTACATTCTCATGATTCCATCTAGTCTCTTTTCAGTCATTATGAGAAATATTCCTGAAGTTCAAGTCTAGTTCTTATTTCTCTAGACTTTGTTCCATGAAACGATCCATGGTTTGATGTGTTTAGTTTATGAACTAGAACGCATACTTGTTTTATCTGTTGGGTTTGAAAATTAATTTTAAGGGGACGGGTCCATCTAAAATTCGGGAGTTCGTAAACGCCATTTAACGCCGAGTACAGGGTGAAATAGGTTACTTGGATTCATGCTGTTTCCTTTGTTATAGGCCTACTAAATGCAAGACAGAAACAATTCCCTGATGTTTTGTGCGATGTTTTGTTTCATTAATTTCATCCGAGAAAAGTATAACCCTATACCCCGCCCCTTCCTTACTCACCCCCTTACCCCCTCTGACATATCACGCTCCATCACAGACCTTCCTAGGTGATTTACCCACTTTCGATATCGAACAAAGATGCTTTCAGGATCGGGAGTCCATTTGGGGAGGGAAGGTCGTGATACTCCCCATCGAATCAGACACAATGTACCTTGTCGGCTCGACTGTTTACCTCCAGCCGTTGTTCGCACACCCCATTCATTATTTCCCATTCGTGAATGACGACGGAGCAATAAGAACACGGCTCAAAAAAGTGGGTCAAATGCATTCAAAAGCCGACGCTAAGAGAGCGGTAACCTTTTTTGTTTCGTTACCATGGTATCGGGATTCCTTCTTGTTCCTACTCTCTTCTGGGGATATAGACTCTTGACGATAGAATACATCCGCCCTGTGACAGACGATAATACCAAGTTAGACCTAATGGTTCATTTCGGGTGAAAGGAGGCAGAGTACAAGTGAGGTGCAAAGTGAAGGACTCTGACCCTGATACGTTAAAAAGTTTTGAAGAAGGCAGGTGGAATTTTGAATCTTAATGAAAGTGCAGAAAGTCATGTAGGCTCTCTATGCCTATCCTGTCTATCTCACAAGGGTGTTTTTTATTTTCTACTTCATTTTCAACTCAAGTCCTGCCTAGACAACATGGATGTTGACATCACTTGGTCCATTGGTTTGTTTATTTGCTTGTTTGTTATATATTTTTACTTATATTATGCCGAAAGTTTTGTCAAAAAATATCATTAATCATGTACTTATGGGTAGGCCTATAACCAGGCCTACTCTACTTATGTATGCATCATCTTATATCAATTTGTATAGGGGCTTACATTTGGATGTGTCTTACGCTTGTCTGATTCATTGAAGTGAGTCATGTGATATCATGTCTAATAATTACAATGGTAATCATTCTCAATGGCTTGCGGGTTCTGTTGATCTGCGAACAACGCAAACAGTGCACTCTTTGACAGAGATAACGGTGGAAAAACTTTAGACAGTCCATTTTTTTGTTAGGTCCCGTGTATGTAATGTACAAAATACAGAAGTCATCAATTGCCATGCCAAGGAAGACGAAGATTGTCCTGCACACTAAAAGGGCTTATCATGACATATAATGGTATATAAACAATAACAGAACATTTCAACATCACTTGCAATCATAGGTATTTTCTTCCATTTCGCTAAAGCAAGTTTCTTTCCAGAAAAAAAAAAGCTGATGATCAAAGACAGTTAGTGACATTTGAGTTCTCCGTCCACCAATTCTTAGCAGATACATGGGGAATAGCCATTTACCATAACATTGAACTCAGCGAAATGACATTTCCTCAACAGTTTCCTCAATCTTTCTTTCATCGACTTTGATTCCATGTACCAGACTCTTTTCTGATTAGCAGTAATTAACTAGGCATGTTGTTATACTCACATGTAACAATGAGCTCCACAAGGGCCGAAGATCGTCCGGCCGAGTTGACAATACGGCAGGTGTATAGTCCAGCATCTCGCGGTGCCACGTTAAAGATCTCCAAGAAATGCGTGCCTTTCTCCTCGTAAATCTCATGTCGACCCTCGTCCGAAAGGGGCTTCCCCCTGTACAGCCACGTGACTTCCGGTTTCGGTTCGCCCTCCATCTCGCACGAGAACGTTGCCGATTCGCCCTCCGTTGACGTGAGCTTCATCGGCTTCTTGATGAACGCCGGCGGCTTTTCGCGCGGCGACCTGACATCGTAGCGCGACGAGATCGACGGCGACGTGCGCGAGGATTTCCTGTCCGAGAACGACGAGGACGACGAGGAGGCGACGGAAGACTCTGAATCGGAATTGATGACGGTTTCGTACCGCGATATATATGTCGGTTGTTGGCTGCTTGATGAGGAAGTTTTCGAGGCGGAAGTTGTTGGTGTAACAGTGGAGACTGGTTTGGATGTCTCCTTACTATCATTACTTCTTAAACTAGATGTGACGCTACGCGGAGAGTCTACCGACGTGGTTTTCGTCAAGCTGCTCTTAACGTCTATTGATGGGGATTTCGTGACTCCAATAGTCGAATGTCTTACAGGCGACGCTCTGGTGAACGACGAAGTCGACGGCGACACTTCCTTCTCCTTCGAGTCGATTTTGTCGAGGTAGGAAAACTTACCAGTCGACTGACGTACCTGCGTCGAGCGAGTGAACGGCGCTGCAGCCGTCTCTTTCTCCTTCGACGGCGACTCGAATTTCGATCGCAAGGACGACGTCGACGGCGTTTGCAGGACAGACGATCGTGATATCAGCGGCACGGGATCCTTCGCCTTACTCTTTGTCGATGACGCACTCGTGCTTCCATTTGCTGCGTTGCTGAATAACGCCTTTTTAGCATCCAGATTGGCATTGTACTTCAGATCCTTTCGAGGCGATGGTGAAGTGACGGACTTGGCCGGCGAACCGTTTGCCTTGTTCTGCTCGAACTTGGCGGCGAGCGAACCGATGCTCTGCGTTGACCGAATCATGGTTGCGTATGTCGCCAAACGCGGCCGCGGTCGAGGCTCGAAGTCGGACTCGTCAGTGCTTGAGGCAGTACTCGACCGCCTTCCCGACGAGCTACTGATACTGAAGCTACTACTCCTGTCAGCTGAAGCACTTCTACTGTAGCGATCCAAGTATAACGAAATGCTGGCCCTGCGCGGTTCTCGGTCCGCGAGAGACTGGCGTTCGCCCTTTCTCTTTTCGTACTCCTGAGTAAACGCCTCTGCCCGTTCTTTTAATTTGTCTACAGCGGACTTCTGCGCTGTTGTTTGGCCGGGTGACGCAGCGGGCGAGGCCGGAGAGCGATCGTCTGTAGCTCCGCGGAACGATGTTTTCCGATCGAACGACAGACCGAACAGTGATTGTTTGCTGCTAGTTGTAACGGGAGGTGAGGTGGGGGACTTGACTGGCGTTGCCGATTTGTCTCGTTGATCCTTATTTTTGCTGGAGCCGAAGTGCCAGAACTTCCGGCTCGTGCCGTTTGTCTTCGGTTCTTTGCTCTCTGGAGAGGGGCTGTGAATGGGGAAAAAAGGGGAGCAAAGTTTTAATGAGATTTAAAGTCTAAAGCCGTACGTGAATGCAAGGTAACGAATAACGCACTGCAAAATCCACCTGCGTCATTCAACACACCATTACGGATAAGTCTGAGGCAGCGTAAAATCAAAATAAACGTCTCTTTTGATTCTTTTTTTTTTTTTTTGGGGGGGGGGGGTATTCGTTACCATTTTGATGTCCTGGAATCATTGAGCATCGAACCACGAAAATGGAATTAAAAAAACACCAACAACCCTTGATTTGTCAAATTTAGAAACTTCAATATGTACAAACAAGGGACTAAACTTATAGGACCCTACATTTTCAGCTTAACAATACAAAAAAAAGTGCTGACTAGGATTACTTTAATCCTAATCTCATACTAATCTCATACTATAAGCAGAAAAGGGGCAGCAAAACTTATCACGTTATGTTGCAATGTAAAACTGCAGATCTCGTCAGGTATCAGTACCACAATGCTCGATAAAACGTCTGATCGAAGTTTCCATACATCATGAACATGAGCAGTTCAGGGCATATTCACCCATTTGTTGAGTTTGAGGTCATCACAGGTTATGGAAACCTCCAAACCATCCGAAATTCCGGTCAAAATGACAACTTTGAATAGCTTTATCAATATTTGCAGCAGTGATACGTCTTATCTACGTACAGAAAGCAATCGCAATGCCCATCATAATTACCCCCGGTATAATACACATCTCTACTTCTCTGTTTACGAGCACTTCGCTTTCTACTGTCGCTCACTGCGAGTTTCAATCAAACTTACACCTATCTCTCTTCGAATCAACTCATGCTGAAGTCTTTGGCTGTCAATCTATACACATTTCACAAGTAACGATCTATTTTCCTACACGGTTTTTTTTTGCCCTTCTTTTTTTTTTTTTTACTCCTCAGTCCAGACACGCATGTATTTGTTACACTGCCATCGAGCGGCGGTTCTGATAACACCTCCCCGAGCATGCTAGACTTCAAAATTTGGGAGGTCAACTGTTCCTGAAGTCATTTTACGCTCGACTCCCCGAGGCACTGTCGTGACCCGATTCAGGTCATCAAGACGGTGGAGAAAGAGGGAGAGAGGGAGGGGGGGGGGGGATAGAATGAGATTTGCGAAGGATACAGAGAAGAGGTATAAGCAGGACATGACAGAAACACAGACATAGAAGTATTCTAAATAGCAGATACATGGAGAAAAGTATCTAGACATGAAAACAAACAGGAAGTAATGAGGGAGGGGGAGAGATAGAGAGAGAAATGGGGCGGGTTGGATGCAGGAGGGGAGGGGAGGGCTCTTCAGACACCCAGAGAGAAGGAAAGGAGGGGTACTAGTATGACAATTTTGCAGGCGACTCTCGTTTCAGCGAAGTCCTCGGAGCTGGCAGTTTTCTTTCGTTTATATATCGAAATTTCACAGCAGTCAAACAATATAACCATAACAAAGATATACTGACAATAATCTTAGGACCTGAATTTTTACTTCGTTGTAACAGGGAGTCTCTCACCTCCCTGGTTGTAACGACAGTTTCGTTATAACCGTGTTCGTTAAAACGGGGAGCGGACTGTATTCCTATATAAGGACAGAAGAGGTAAAACATGAAGCTACTAAATTGGGGTTGAAGCTCCAACGAACAGGTTTGGACAGACATTGAAAACATGTAGGCCCCACCGCTGCTTTATTCAAAGAGCACGCTCACAATCATTCAGACAGGTGTATGGCCGCAACAAAGACATATGGATACACTAAATGAGGAAGGGGTTAATTGTGGGACTGGTTGATACAGAAAGAGAGATATTATGTATAAATATATAAAGACAGGTACAGAGGAGACAAATAGGCCTATTTATCATGAAATATGTTTCACTGGTGATTGCCAAAAACAATACACAAAACAAAACAAAACGAAATAAAACAGGGAGATGCAAGCGAACTGATGAGAAAACTACATTTTCATCGGGGAACGTCAATGTAGCCAAAAAATGATAGAAACCAACAAAATAACCAAAACAAAACAAAGATGTGACGAATCCAATGAGAGAGACGATTATGTGACACACATCATGGATAGGACTACAAGTGGCTTACATTGTCCTGTATCTATCACAACTGTATCCCTGACAACCGCACATGCAACGGACAAATTAAACGCCGAAAGAATGTTGTGTGAACACGAGCACAATAATCTCTTATGACTCATGCTGTGAAATGGTCCGAAAATATGCGAGAAAGACCATTTAACTATGTTCAAATGCATAACAAAGAAAACACTGATGGGTTCAGTCACACAGAGGAATGCGATCACACGCAATGTGGAGAAGGAAGTTGCAAGGCGACAGCGTCGAAAAGTGGGGAGAAACTTTAGAATTTGAAAGTGATGAAGGATGTGTAATGGGATAAGGGGAAAAAAAAAGAAAATTCAGCAAAAGTATTCAATGTTACAATCATTACCAGAACTGACGTGAGAGGGGCACAGGAATACTGAGTACTAGAAGTCGAGCAAGAAGAGATAAGTGACAAAAAGACATTAAAATGTGAGAAAAAAGAGCGAGATAGAACCATCGGTCACACTCACTCATGTTCACAAACCAAGGTCACTCAAACTTAAGAAATACACCAAAAACGACATCAACGAGGGGATTCGAGTAAATTGGCACAAAATGAGCCGACATGGTTGGTCCTATTACTCCTCAAATCGAGACAAAATAATGAGAAAAATTCCGGGGACTCGCAAATGTACATGACATGACCCAAACAAAACAGGAGAGGTATTAAAAAAAGTTTCACCTTCTGACAGTTTCTCGAAACGAGTATGTAGAAGTGGAAATTATACATCTCTTGATGAATTCGACAGTTTTACGCGAATCGTGTGAGCTTGTCTTTGAGTCAGTACTTTTTTTTAGTATAACAAAACTGATTTCGTTGAAAATTCAAGGTTACGAAAAAAAAATCAAAATCCCATGAATCCCAACCAAAAATGAATTTAAAAGAACCCCAGGGAAGTTATACTTGCCGAAAGGTAGATTGATACACAGTTGAGAAAAAAAAAGTGAGAAAAACACCGACGTTCCTAGGACGAGATGCTATCAGATCAAATTGATGAGTCTGGTTTTGCTCAATGTCATCTCCCTTCTGTCGAGAAGGTTACCGCCTTACGATTTTATTCTCTCCTCTCATCGATATCGACTACGTCGCAGACCTAAGCACTCATAGTGTCGGACCGAATTTAATCCCGTTCCGTCTCGAACAAAGTTGTCTCCAAATCCTCCAGTTTTGCTTCTGTTCCTTAATCTGATCGCATTAAGAAATTTAAGGGTTTTCCGCCATTACTGAAAGACAGGCACAGCCTAAAGTACATTTTCAAATATATGCACTGACAAATACATCAGCCTCCCTTTTTTTTAATTGCTCGGCGGGTGATATTCCACGAAGCTAAAAGAAACTGTCTACCCGTTCAAAATCATAAATCTATCACACACCACATTATCCAATTAAGAATAAGCTTTTCGTCCAAAACAACACACGCTCCTTCCATGCGGGAGTTTGCTTGTTGTTTCTTGTTCTCTCTTTCCTACTAAAAGACAGCATGAGACCTGGCTGTAACCCAGAAACGGTTGGGCAAGTCGATCAGCTAAAAAATCGCCCGCTACACGCACCTTCAAATCCGGCACAGGGTCTAGACGACTCGACCACGGCGTGTTGACACCTCATGCAAAGATGAACAGGTGGAGGAACGCATCTCCAGCGTCCTTCCATCCCCATTAGAAGGGCCAATTTTACAGGTGGGCCAGGAGACATGGGCGGGGCTAATGGAATGGGGGTAACATGCCTCCCTCTTTATGGGGTCAGTCACATCATGGAGTTAATGTTTAATACCTCCATGGTCACCCAGCGTCCTCCCTATGTCCACTTCAGGTTTTTCCCTTCTCCATATCTCATCTCATCCCCATCCATACCCTAAACTCTCAACAAGTATTAAGTCTTTAATGCATCGCTCGTTAAAAACATATCAATTAAATTAGGAAAGACGCAATTTCCCTCAAGGCCTGTCATTAATTCCTTGACTTGGGTGCTAATCAAGTTAAACAACTTCAGTGTGTTGTACATAGTTCTCTGGGTGCAGGTAAAAAAAAAAAATCTATTCTCTATTCAGCAGCAACTCCAGTAATAGCAAGATAGTTCAGATTAAACTATGTTTGCAAAACATCTGATTTGCGTCCATCCATAACGTAATTCCGTATTGACCGACAGAGAGTACTAAGTGCTAAACTAGCTAACAATCTGAACAAAGAAAAGTCATAGCACGCAAATATTCCATTTGAGAAAAGCAAGAAAAGAAAGAATGAAAAAGCATTAGAAAAAGGAAACATACATGACGAACCATAGTTGTACCTTTGCTATCTCTCGCTCTCTTTATTTTTTTTTTTATTTCCTATGACTATGACTGTTCTTGAAAGAACGCCAAAGGCTACCGAGGGTTCAGTATGCTAGTTTGAAGGGTTTATAGAGCATAATACAACATTTTGTTTTATTTCCGTGCCCAATCTCCTTTATCAGTGACTGTATCTTTATTTCAAAGGCAATTTTCTGAAAACCATATTAATTTTGTGTCCCGGTTCTTCATAGGTTCTGTGACATAAAGGGCTTGGAAATAAGATGGGATAAAAAAGGCGCATAAATATGTCACTGGAATGTTACGAGTTTGGAAAACTCAATGATATCAGAATCAGAAAACTGATGGATTTATCAGTGTGCCGTGGTGACGGGCCACGCTTATTATCACGAGGTACGTATGTTGACGAATATACGATGGGTTGTGCTACATCGTATAGCGCGTGTCTAACTGTGAGGGGAACAAACATTAGAAATTTGCGGGAGACGACCCGTAGAGAGGGTTCAGGTTCTCGAGTAAGATGACAAATGTGTTTGTATCTCGCTACAGAGGTATGGCATTTCCAGCTCAGCGACTGGTCAATGCATTCATTGGAGGCAGGGAGACGTAAGGTGGGGGGGGGGGGGGAGGGGGGGGGGGAAGGGGGGGGGGGCTAGAGGGGAGAGGTAGCTTGGGATTAATGAAATTTGGCCCCGGTGTATCTGCAAATAAGCTCACTTCATATTGCTCAACATTGGATTTGCCGTCGACGACATAAAGCGAAGAGCTCGTGGCTCAATTTAAAACACAGTCTGTCATTCAGATATTCCTCGATGTTATGCAATATATTACCGTACTGCCATGAGTATTATACCGTGACATTTCGGTAGGAATCATATATCTTGAGATGGATGGAGAGATAGATAGCTAGACAGACATGCAGGCAGGCGGAGGAAGAGACATACAGTGTATATTCAAAACTGGAGAGTATGATAAGTAGAGAGATAAAGCATACAGACAGATAGGCATAAATATTGACGGAGAGATAGAAAGATTCATGAATAGATAGATACATGTAGATAAGTAGATAGATAGATAGATAGATAGATAGATAGACAGAGAGATAGATAGATAGATAGATAGATAGATAGAAAGATAGATAGACAGATAGATAGATAGATAGATAGATAGACAGAGAGATAGATAGATAGAAAGATAGATAGACAGATAGATAGATAGATAGATAGATAGATGGATAGGGAAAGAGAGATAGATAGATGGACAAGATACAGGTTGCATATAGGTAGACAAACAGATAAATAGATGACAGAAAGATAAGTAGTAAATAGAAACAAAATGATCGATTGTATGCTAGTACCTAGAAAGAAAGATTTTAACATGAAAACAATCAAATAAACACGTGGAGTGAGAGATAATCACAGCCATATCCTCTTGCTTATTTGAAGATCCATGCTTTTAATATGTGGAATGGGATGGAGCCTTAGTACGTCATGAAGTCCTTATGACCATGACAACTCCACCATTCCATTAGTAGGGCAGTGATAACATTCCTTCACGTGAATACCATGTTCAACATACGGAAAGGGTTTGGCAATTTCTCCTGAAGAATGGGATATCATTACAACTATTTGATATCAAATGCCATTCTGAAGCGAAGCGTAAGATATTCAGACGACCCCCCCCCCCAAAAAAAAAAAAAAAAATGTGCCTTGAAGAAATCCTTCTTATGTGTACCACGCACGTATTTACATTATTTTGATCAACATCATTGTCGAGTTTTGAAATTGAGATTAATGGCAAGACGTTCCCGATCAGGACGTGGGGCCATAGGTAACTTTGACCCATGGAGGTCGCCATCCACCTTGACGTGTGAAGGCAACGCATAAATCAGCTCGTGTTTTTATCACGTCTATGTTTGGGTTCTCCTTTAATAGTTCTCCTTTAATAAAAGAGAAGAAAAGCAAAGAAAAGGAGGAATAGGTAGGAAGATGAAAGACTAGAGAAGATGAAACGGTAAGAGAGAGTGGGGGGGGGGGGTGGACAGAGGGGGAGGTGACATCAAGAAATGACACTTAAGTCACTGCTCCTCACAAGTCTTCTCTACCTTGTTCTCCTGGTATACTAATGAGGATACATGTACTATGAAGACCGAAATGATGAAGCTAATAATGAGATTGGGGAGCGTCAGGATGAGAACTACACGTATAATGATATTAGTAATAGCAGGGAGGTGGCAACACCTCCCTGGTAATAGCGGTTCAGGTAGTAGTGGTAGTATTAAATGAGGTAACAACAAACATATTGATAATGATAATGATGAGGGTGATGATGGTGGTGGTGGTGGTGGTGATGCCGATGATGATAACAATAATAATTGTAATAAAAATTTTGATCATCGTCATTGTCATTATCATTATAATTAACATTATCATTATTATTATTATCATTATTATTATTATCATTATTATTATCATCATCATCATTATTACCATTATTATTAGTACTGTAGTATTGGTACTATTATCATTATTATTATTATTATCATCATCATCATCACTGCTATAATAATTACAATTATCATTTTATCAATTATCACTATTATTATTATCAATATTACACTCACGACAATAACAATAATGACAACAACACAGACACGGTATGACATAAAACACAAGCCACCGTAAAAATGGGACGTAAACGAGACAGTCTAATGCTTCTTGCCTGAGTTCTTTCTCTATATTTCCCCTCACAAACTTGAACCGTGGCATTTCTACATGCTTGTATTCAACAGAATCCTCTATACGACTGGGGGCTTTTTTCCTACAGCACATACGAGTTTTATCCACAGTTGGTCACAAAAAAGGTCACTGGCAACGTAACCGTAAGCCAGATCAAATATTCGACTCCCAGATTCAGCAATAAACCCAAAACTACTATATACCCAAGAGAAGCCAATAAAAATTCATGTGACTCAATTTTGCATTCATTTTGGAGATGCCCTTGAAAAACTATCATATCTTTTTGCAGAATAATTTCTCTTAATGGCTTGTCTGGAATTTGATTAATCCTCCGGATTTCGACAACGAAAACAATACACTATTTGGGTCTATGTATTGATAATTTAGAATCTAAATGGATGTATAATAGGCACCAATTTGCTGGACATTGCAGGTTGAGGAGCGTTATTAGAAGCCAGTATTACACACTGCATTCCTTATTCCTCATACACATTACTTGAGTCGAATCGACTGGTATTGTCCTTAAATACACACCAAGAATAGTAACAAGACTAACACAGTTATACCTTCTCCTTTTGTGGCGAAGGAATTCTTTTGTTAAATGTGAGAGTATGCATTACGTTGACGTCCCGAGATACTTTTTCCCCCCTGCTGGTATCAGAATTTAAAGCCCATGTCACACAATGAGGACTAAATATTCCGGTCTTTTAGAAATCTAAACACATATTTGTTAGTGGAATAGTGCAGTATTTGTTTTGTTTTGTTTTTCCTTTTTCCTTTCTCAATTCCGGAATGTAATACAAATGCCCATGGATCATGGACTTCTTGTGTGAACCCATGAAAAGCTAAAACGTTCAAATATAAGCATTCAGGACAAAAACAAAAACTCAGAATATCCTGAAAACAATAATTGCCTTCATTGCGAAACCTGAAATTACAAACGAGTTTCGTTTTCTTTAAAATGCATGGAAATAACCATTTAAGCATTCCATGACAACATAAAAACTAATGTGAGATTCGGAGTAATTTTCCACAGTCAGTCAAATCTTTATAAGAGCTATACATGGCGACCATTGATAATCTGTCTCAAAATGCGACAAACGAAGCAGACAGAACCTGTGGATTTCTGTTTCTACTTCTGGTGATTGTGTAGATAACTGTGAAAGGTCTTTAAACCATCAGGTTGGCAAAGAATTCAAGAAAACCTAGTAGTGATATGATGGAAGCCCGAGGAGCTTTTGTTTAGAATCCTTGACGGGCTTTAAATCCCTGTTTGACGTGCGACGATGAAAAGCGATCTCTCTCGTCATCTGCGTCTTCTTCTAAATCTACCTGGTCTGGTGGACAGGTCTTCAATAAAGTGATTCCTATCATGATATGATTCTACACGGCGGTGACGCGGGATGCATGAGATACTGTAGAAAACGAAACACCTGTTTCAGTTATGACACTGGTCGGCAGGACATCCCGTTGATACTTGTGTTTATCTTCATTTTCTAGTATTGTCCTAAACATGATATTTTCCCTCGACTGGATCACGTCGCGAGGCTGTAGGCCTACCTTCTGACCTCATCCAATCATTATCCTCAACTGTAGGCTATATTCATATAGGCCTAAAGAAAGCTTAGTGAAACGTGCATATCATACACACTGCAAAAGGTGAAATCTAACGATGAATCTCTTTGCAATTATGGTGGAAAAAAAAATCCAAAAACGCTCCTAATGCCAGTCACGTGGTACGATTGTAGTTTGTAAGACAGTTTACGCATAAATATATGGACAAGGTTGTATGTGGATTTTTTCCCCAATAACCACGACTGAAGAAGCATGGAGGTAACTCCACACAACCTTATTCCATATTACTTGACTTTGTACGCTCATTCTCATTTAAAAATTAGAATATAAAAAAAAAAACCTGAGAGAGGGAATTCTTTCGACAAGGGGGAATCCACAAATGATTAAAAAAATAATAATGCACTTTGCAAGGCAAGATGTCACAAAATTATCTTGTCTCTGTATCATTGCAATTTGAACTGCACTTTCAGAAAGTTACATTCCCTGACAGCGTGTGTGACCCCCCCCCCCAAAAAAAAAAAACACAAAAACACAAAAAACCCACAAAAAATAAAACGAAACAAAACAAACCAAATAAAATAAAACAAACAAAACAAGACAAAACAAAACAAAGCAAAACAACAACGAAGAAAAGTTTTCGCGTCATATGTACATGTATTATGTTCTCTGTTTAAGGCAACCAAACTTATGGTGAAACCGCAATTTTGTCGTTTATCTTTTTTGATCATCTTTTGTCCCCAAGAGAAATGCCGCCGATCCGGAGTGAGTCACCGAGGCACATGTCAGTTTGACAGATACCGCCATCTGTTTGGATCTTCTAAAAACATAACAAAAGGTGACAAAGTGCTATGGCTGATTTTTTTTTTATCAATTGTCATCCTCTGAACAAATGTTTTGTAAGATTGCACCTGCTTATCTACATTTGAAAATGACAAATGTTTCTTTGTCCACCGCTTTGTGATTTACACTTTGCATGGGAAGGTTTGTCGATTTGTAAAATGTCCAAAATACTTTTGTTTCATTTATAAAAAGAAATGAACTACTTTTCAGTTCATCTGATGGTGTTTCTCGTGACCGTGGATGTATGGGAATGAGCAATGTATCAGGCATTCAAAACAAATCTAAGTCAGTGCCCCCCTCTCTCTCTATTTCTCGTTCTTCTCTTCTCTCATTCCCCTCCCCCCCCCCCCCCCCCCCGCAGGGAGGGGGGGGGAGGGGTTAAATCTTACTAGGGATTTATAGGCGATATGTCTCTATATTTCTGACTAATGAAATACATCAAAGAAATTAATATATTGAGATACAGTAAAGCATGCAAGTGTTAAAATATTCGGTAAATCTCGGAGCGATTTCGGAAGAGCGTTGTAGGTCTACTTGATTATTAATTATTTCTTCAGGACACTTTCATCTCCCTAAAATGCAAAAGTTGGCTGGAATGATTCCCACTAAAATTGATGGTATCGGACCGATGCCATATTGAATTCAAATGTGATGACATGAAATAAGACCGATGATCTTCTACTCAAGGTGTGTCTGCATGTATGCACGATCGGTAATTAACGCTGGCATATTCTGTCAAACGGCACAGCTATTGAGAGCAACAAGCCTTTAGAATCCCAGCAACGAATAATGTTATCTGCACTCGGACTTCCCCCTAATTCTTTTAGGTACACCACTTTTCGAGACCTGCTCACTAAACATGCATTAGTCACTGCAAATTTTAAAGGTTCTATGTACACAGGTGTCTCCATGAGGTTGATGCGGTGGTGAACAGTTCTAAAGGGAGGCGACAGGTTCCCCAGTTTATGAAGGGAAAGATTTTTAAAAAAACAGTCGCGGTTATGTTGGACAAAAATAACACAATTACTTATGCAAATTTTATAAGTGAGCCACTGCTCGCGATTAGTCATCGAAACAAACATAACCCTAACATTCCAAGATCGACACGCTATTTCGCGGGGAGCTTTGCGATAACTGCTGAAGTTGAGAAAGCAACGACGGATTAGCAGCAGCGGTACGACGCGAGACGAAATTATCGGACTTGGATCGAGAGAAAAGTCCTGCTCTGGGTATCTACTTATAGGACTACACTGATGAACAGATGATAGATCTTGCCAACTACATGCCCCTCCCTGGTCAACCAACCGCCACTGGACAGGTGTAAATGTCACAGCTTCATTTTCACAGCACGAGCAATTGACAAGATTAATTTGCTTTCGTTATTGACTAGCGTTTCATCTTCGGAAGGAGGTATTATACCTCCTTGATCTTCGTAACGAGAGGTAACACGTAACGACAGGTCTGTTGTTTTTGTCACAGTTGATTGGAACTTTCTGGTTTTCTTTTCTTTTCTAATGGATGGGGGTGGGGGAAGGGATATCTAACCAAAAAGAAAATGTACGGGACATGCGTATTCCGTAATTTCCTGTGCGAACTCGAGTCCCATTAACATATCGAATGACATTGGATAAAATCGTTATGGCGTAATTCTTCCTCAACATTATCGAACATTCTTTAATCACACCCACAAAATGAACTTATCTGATATAATTACAGTATCTTTTCAACACAGTTTCCTACACTTATCAGCGTCCTTCCTGATCAAGCATATATGCACGTGTTTTATTTGTCTTTATTGTTTTTTTACGTTGTAACACCGACAACTTACAGTATGATACTCTTTGTATTGCAAATGATCTATATCCTTTCTGCTATCCCCATGTAGCTAAACTAGAACAGGCTGCTTCGAAGCGCTACCGTATCAGTCTTCTATTATATAGATTATGCAAAACTTCACTACAGTCATCTGTCCACGTCAGTGAGCGGATGCACGAATTTCAATGAAATAACCTGCTCATTTATCTACTCATGCTTGCATCATCATGTTAATGATAAAGAGCGGAACATGCAGTCTGCGTGTCTGTCATATGTGCCGTCCATACAGCAAAACTCGAAATTTATAAGAACATAATATCCCAAGTGGATCTTAATTCTTTAAAGAAAACACACACACAAAAAAAGGAACAAATGAAATGAAAAAAAGAGAAAAATTTGGACGAGTTGCCCGGAGGCACGAAACATGGCATCTGCCTTCTTCGTAATTCGTGTAAATATCGCTGATTCAATCAAATAAATCAGATATATTGTAACTGCCGAGTGAGAGTCAAGAAAATAATACTTGTGACGAATGAAAAAAACTTCCTTTCTGTTTCAACTTCATATTTAGACATGATTACCGGAAGTCTCACTGTCAAAGAAATTTCACTGCATTTTTTTACGTCATACACACCACTCCCTTAACCCACTGACGACTAGTCCCAAGTATACTCGGGCAGGTGTCTATGGGAAATGTGTGTTATAGGAAAATTAGCTCGTCCTCAATGGGTTAAAGTACAATTTCACATCCTGTTCAAGTTAGACTTAGATAAACTAAGAGAAAAAAAATCATCCAAGAAGAATTCTAGAAGTTTACTCAAAATCATTAAAAAAAACGAGAAAGCTATTATGTAGGGACTAATTTCAGAGCTTCGCATGGTTTCATCAAAAGTGATATTAGTCGCAAACACATGATATGCACCTCAGCGGCAAATCTTCAAAAATAGCATGAACACAGAAATATCAAAAGTCATGTTTTGGTCGATAAGCACTCACTTACAACTGATATCTTATCACTCCTAAAAGTTATCGTGCAAACGTTATCACGAAACTACATTCATTTGACATATTTGATGCGAAGAATTCAAGCTTTTCTTTTTGATATCATGACCAAGGGTGTGTGGGGGGGGGGGGGATTTAGTGGGCTCTAGCTGCAGGTCAACAGCAGACTGGTAAAGTTGTGACTCCCTCAACTCCTCCAATATTATGGGGACATGTGGTTGCTATACGTCGCGAGAAAATAGTGACATCTGTTAAAGGGAAATTCCAGACAATTTCACGTAATGTATAGTACATGAATCGATACGGCCACGTATAGATTTGTGGAAATTATATTGGTCCTTGAACAGATAAACCAATACCCTGAACCCTCGCCCCTCAAAAAAAAAAAAGAAATAGATAATATATATGTATATATATATATATATATATATATATATATATATATATATATATATATATATATATAGACCTATAACACTGAACACGGATGATGACATAGGAGACTCGCATATTCCATGTAATCCATTACAATACCACCTGCTTAACACTTTATCTGTGTAAATTTATGCACGCTTTCTCCTTTGGTTCTGTTTCCATATAGAAGCACCCAATCCTGCATTCTTATGTGAAGCTGCTATGTCATCACCCTCGATCATTGTGATTTGTTTTGAATTTTGAAATCATTCTTATTCCTTGTCCAAATCACTATTAATTATGTAACTCTGTAGGCCTACCCAGTAGGCCTATATCATAACCAATTCATAGATGTTAAAACGCAAAGTCTGGAAATCATCCGGAGTTCTCCGTTAACTTTTATTCTGGGCCAATTTTGACCTAACCTAAGTTGTTGTGTTTGCTTCGTCACTCAATCTGCAAGAAGCCAACAGACCAGTTTACATTTTACTTAATGTCTTTCATACAATAATTCTCCTTGGCAACCTGAAAGTTTTCCTGATCCTAGGTTTGCCCAACGTATCAACAACTAATGTATGCAAACTGGATTCCAACTGCTGACAAGCGTTTTGAGGTAGGCCCACAGGTTGATAAAATACCTCGTTATACTACGTGTGGACCGAAGATCAAACATCCATGAATTTGAACATTGAAGTTAGTAAACAGGTCTATTTGAACGTGCTGTGGATGTTGCTCTTTACAGCTGAAGTTTTACATGTTTGTTGGCTTGCTTGCATTTTTAGTCTTGTTATGGAATCAGGGCAGGTGGTGGTAGTCCCTTCCATGTATTCCCATCTGCTCATACTATGTCCTCCATACTATTCTTAGCAGATGACTTATTCTTGCTCATGCAGATACATAGCGGCATCGCACAGAACGTTATAATGTTTTCAGTGAACCATCACGTACATACCACATCCAAAACGGACAATAGATGTTTGGTTTAAAGGAAGACAATAAACAACACAAACAAAACAAACAAGTGAAAACGCTGGCAGATTATGGGTGGCTTTTATAACATTCCCAGCCAATTTGACATTTTAGCCGCTTCTTCCTTCGGAAATAAGATAGGCGTCAAAAAATGCAAATATGCTTTCAATCTGCGCACGCAGAAGCACCCTCGCAAATTTGTTCATGATGTATGGAAATATTTTGCTAATGTCAGTGCGGTGTCCTTGGATAAAACCTTAATCCCATCACGTATGTATGTTTAACAGTATCGTCTCTTTCCGAGGACGAAACATTTTTTTTAAAAAGAAACTTTTACAGAATAAAAAGAATTTTTGGAGACTTACCTCTTTATGTCGTCACGGCTCAAGCTCGGATCTGAAGAGGGATAACAAAACAGGTGTGAAAAAACAAATGTTAGACCGCTGACAAAAATGTATTGACACAACCTTGCAGAGCAGGCGGGAAAGGAAAACTGGAGAAGTAAATATTCGCAGAAGATGTATTTGACGATGATATCGCGTAGAGGATTTGTAGATATAGAGAACTACTATGTTCGTAAGTGGATGCGACAGAGGCAAGTGTGCGCTCTGAGAGCAGCTCGCGCGCGGCAGGTGTGCGCCTTAAAAGTCATTACACAATTACGAGCAAAATACCAGACGGTTTTGTCAAAACGTCGACCGCTGGGGATAATTTAGCCGAACGTAGACTGCAGCGACAGACGTGCGTCCGTCTTTCTTGGCACAGCTACGTACTATACACCAACTGAATAGTTGATAGAGTAACAGCAACATTTTCCCAAAACATGCGAATGTTGAGGTTAAGGGTAATATGAATCACAGGGATGCATATTAAACTTCACTACCCGTCTTATCTGCATGGACTTCATTACGTCTTCCACCGGATCTACGCATCAACTCTGCGATTATTGGGAAAGACAAGGGATAAATGATTCTGAGGCAAGCTCATGGACCATAATTATGCTGATGAATTCTTACAAAGGTCTGGACACAACATCTACGAGGTGGCGATAAATTAATGAGTAGGAATGCAAACACACACTTTTCATAGCCCCGCGAATGAAGTCAAGTATATTATTACCCGTACCCGTACACAATGCACATTACGATGCGCGCTCGTTATGTTCCGTTTTCAATGAACCCCAGGCACTTGTACATTGCCATCGAAACTCGCTTGAGGATGACTCTCTTAAATGAAACGTAAGTTACGGTGCTATCAAATATTACAGATTTCTACATGAAACCTAAAACGGTCATCCAGCGTTCTCAAGATTTATAAACGACAGTGTAAGCTATAATAGCAGGTACCACAGACGATAAACGAATGTACAGTGCTGTAATGTCACTTTATGCATCCCATTCCTATTGCATTACGATGACGAATGTGCCTTTGACACAAGAGATTATTAAATTATCACTTTTCGATTGATAACAAAGATTTGGCGCTAATTTGGTCCATTCAGTGTAGGTGTAGGTGTTGGTGTAGGTGTGGCTGTGGGTGTGGGTGTGTGTGTGTGTGTGCGTGTGTGTGTGTGTGTGTGTGTATGTGTGAGAGAGAGAGAGAGAGAGAAGGGGAGGGAGGGAGAGAAAGGACGACAAAGTATGTAACTTTAAACTGGCGAGGCATCTTGGGAATCCAGCATGTTGGATCTGAGGTTCATTGCACCTTAAGCCAGTTGGAAGGGATAAAAAATGAGAAAGAACATCAAAGTATGAATACACACACTATATAGGCTACCCTATTCGATTCACGGTGATACAGTCATAAAGACATCTGATATGAAATATCAATATCGAGCCGATTTGAGAGACAAATCACGCACTCGAGTAAAATTAGGCGAAATTCAAGAAATATTGTCATGTCTCATGGCCACGTAAAAAAAAAAGAGAAGTTTGCTGTATAAAAATTTGAGCACTTCGTTCAAAATGTCAAAAATGTTGTACAGAAATATAGCGAATCAGTGGAGAGGTTTTGTGAGACACACATATAGAGCGTTTCAACCTTTACAGACACAGAGTATCGCACACAATGCTGACTATATTTCATACTGAAAAAAAAAATACTGGGAATACACAGGCACACGTTCCAGAATCGCACGCAAATCCTTTTTCCTTGTAACCGTCTACACACGACAGTCGTCACCAAGGCTATGGAGGATGATGCAGCTAGCTGTAATACAGAGCGAGAGAATCCGCCATCGCTG